>NW_012154018.1:212300-265421 GCF_000956105.1 Propithecus coquereli
TCAGGCTGGTTTCGAACTCCTGAGCTCAAACAATCCGCCCACCTCGGCCTCCCAGAGTGCTAGGATTACAGGCGTGAGCCACCACGCCTGGCCAGCATTTTAATATTTTTATGATCTTTATACTTTTTTTTAGTTATTTCTTTAGTGGTTGTTCTAGAGCTTACCATATGCATCTTATCAGAATCATATTTAGATTTATAGTAACTTATTTTCAGTGAAATATAGGTATGTTATTCCTATATAGTTATATTTCATTTTCCTCCTATTTGGATATTATTGCTATACATATTACAGTCACAAATTTTGTAAACTTAACAATGCATTGCTATAGAATGATTACTTTATATAATTTTATGATTTTTATTGGAGCTGAGTGAAGAATGGGAAGCAAGTATATATTTACAGCTTTTGTTATATCAACCTTCTTATCACTTCTGATTCTCTTTATTTGTTCTTGATGTGAGTTATCATCTTAAGTCATTTTCTTGGCTCAATGCATCTTTGCCTTCACCCATCTCCTTTGTGCTGTTATTGGTAACTCTATTATATTTCCATATATTATTGTCCTAACTATATATTATATACATATTCTTTTATATAATTGCTTTTTAAATCAGTTAAGAGAAGAAAGGAGAACAGATTGTGAATTTATACTGTTTTTTGTAATTACATAATTACCTTTACCAGTGCTCTTTGTTTCTTCATGTAGATTCAGATTACTGTCTAGGGTCACTTGCTTTCAAATTGAAGTACTTCCTTTTGTATTTCTTGTAAGGCAGTTCTACTAGTAACAATTTCTCTCAATTTTTGTATATCTGGGAATGTTTATTTCACCTCTGTTTTTGAAAGAAATCTTGTCTGGATATACGAAATGCTTTACAGTTTTTTTTCTTTGAACACCTTGAATACATTATCCTACTGCTTTCTGTCTTCCATTGTGTCTAATGATAATTCAGTTGTTGATATTATTGGGGTTCCCTTGTAAGTGATGAGTCATTTTTCTCTTGTCACTTTCCAGATTTTCTCCTTGTCTTTGACTTTCAGCATTTTTACTACAATGTGTATGGTTTTATATCTCTTGGGAGTTCGTTGAGCTTTCTGGATGTGTAGATAAATGTTTTGCAATACATTTGTGACGTTTTCAGCCATTATTTCTTCAATAATTTTTCTTCTCTGTTTTCTCTCTCTCTTATGCTTTTCTGGTACTCCCATTGTATGTATGTCAATGTGCTTAATGGTGTCCCAAATTTCTCTGAGGATCTCTTCATTTTTCATCATTCTTTTTTCCTTGTTCTTTGGATTGGATAAACTCTATTGGTCTTTCTAATTACTAATTACTAATTCTTTCTTCTGCAACTTCAAATCTATTCCTGAGTCCTAATGAAATTCTTACTTTAGTTATTGTACTTTTCAACTCCAGAAGTTATATTTGGTTCTTTTTATAATTCCTGTTCTTTATTGATATTCTGTATTTGATGTGATATTGTCATCATACCTTCTTTTTCTCTAATTGTGATTTCCTTTAGTCCCTTCAACATGTTTATAATGGCTACTCAGAAGTCTTTGTTGAGTCTATCATCTGGTCACTGTCTGTCTTAGCTTCAGCTGCTATAACAAAATACCATAGACTGGGTGGCTTAAAGAACAGAAGTTTATTTTCTCACAGTTCTGGAGGGTAGAAGTCCAAGATCAAGGTGCCAGCATAGTTGGTTTCTGGTTAGAGCCCTCTTTCTGGCTTGCATATGGCTGCTTTCTCTCTGTGTCATCATTGGGGTAGAGAGAATATGTGTGTAAGCTCCAGTATCTCCTTTTTCTCATAAGGACACTAATCTCATCATGGGGGCTCTAGCCTCATGACCTCATCTAAACCCAATTACCTCTCAAAGGCCTTGCTATGATTTGAATGTGTCCCCAAATTTCATGTGTTGAAAACTTAATCCCCAAATTCATATATTGATGGCATTTGGAAGTGGGACCTTTGGGAAGTAATTATGATTAGGTATGGTCATCAGGGTGGGGCCCCTATGATGATACTGGTGGCTTTATAAGAAGAGGAGGAGAGACTTGTGCTGCCATGCTCTTGCTCTCTCACCATGTGATGCCTTTTTCCATATTTTTTTTTTTTTTTGAGACAGAGTCTCACTGTGTTGCCTGGGCTAGAGTGAGTGCCATGGCGTTAGCCTAGCTCATAGCAACCTCAGACTCCTGGGCTCAAGTGATCCTCCTGCCTCAGCCTCCCAAGTAGCTGGGACTACAGGCATGCGCCACCATGCCCAGCTAATTTTTTCTATATATTTTTAGTTGGCCAATTAATTTCTTTCTATTTTTGGTAGAGACGGGGTCTCGCTCTTGCTCAGGCTGGTCTCGAACTCCTGAGCTCAAACAATCCGCCCGCCTCGGCCTCCCAGAGTGCTAGGATTACAGGCGTGAGCCACTGCGCCCGGCCTTTTTTTCCATATTATGATGCAGCAAAAAAGCCCCCACCACATGCCAACCTCTTGATATTGGACTTCCTAGCCTCCAGAACTATGAGATAAATAGACTTTTCTTCTTTATAAATTACTCAATCTGTGGTATTCAGTGATAGCAACAGAAATGGAATAAGACAGGCCCCACTTCCAAGTACTGTGACATTGGGGTTAGGGCTTCAATATGTGATATTTAGGCAGATACAAACATTCAATCCATAACACTTTCACAGAAAGTTTCTGTTGCCTGTCTTTTTTCCCCAATGTGTGGGTCATACTTTCCTGTTTCTTTTCATGTGTCATAATCTTTTGTTGGAAACTGAATATTTTAGAGAATATATCATAGCAACTCTGGGTACTGGTTCTCCCTCAAGGGCTTGTTATTTGTACTTGCTTGTTTGTTCTGTTTTGTTTGTTTAATGACTGTCTGGATTATTTTAGTGAAGTTTATTCCCCACCCACCACCACTACAATGTCAAGGCTATGATGTTGCTATGCACTGATGAAGCCTTGGATAGTCTCACGGCACCCTGGGATGACAATAGTTTTCACAGGGCTCTCTTTGTCTCTCTTCCTAATCACATCTAGCTGTTAAGCTCCACTAATTGTCAGCTAATTGCTCTATTGTTTTCAACAATGCTCTGGGGGCATAAATTGCTCAACAGACTGATCCAATCAAATTCAGACTGCTTTGAAAGGACAGTTCCCAAGGTAAGTATTTGATTTGTTCTGACTCTTTAAAGTCTCCTAGCTGTCATTTTTTTCAGGTTCTTTCCAGCAAACTAGCCAACCTATAGTTTAGCCTAAATCTCCAATAAATCTACCAATCCCCTGCCTTTCACCACAACCTCCACCGTTTTTGAGAGCACCCTTAACTGGTATTTCTCCACATTCTGTTGCAAATGAAGTCAGTTCCTTTGGGAAGACATTCAGAGCTCTCTGCTCATGGCCTGCTTCTCCCCAAGACAAAATCTCTAACTTTTGTCTCTAGAGCTGGGGGTTGGGACAATGGCACATTTCTATCTGAGTGACACCCTCACTCTAGGAAATTAGTGCTCAGTGGAATGCGGAGGCAGTAGATTCAAGTCTTCTAGGCTTGCCTCTACCAATATGAAACCACCACCTTACAAACCAGGGCAAAGGATGATCAAGGTTCCAGTGTTTTCAGCAACGCCATGCTCAAGGTAGAGCCTCCACTGCACAAGTGGAGGATGGGTAGAAGAAGGGAGCCCACACCTCTTGGCTACACTTATGGGATCTTAGCCTCAGCAACAGGTAGCTGAGGGCAGGATGAGAAATGCTCATGTCTTGCCCCTTCTTAGAAGCTAATCTTTCAACTGAAAGTTGGGGGAAGGTAGAGCCATGTGTTCTTGTCTGCACCAATGTGGAGTGGAGTTTCCTGTTACAGAGCTGGGAAAGGAGAAGGAAGGGGATGGGTCTTGGTTCAAGTATTACAGACTCCTAATGTTCTCACTGAGTTTTAGCAGACTTTCTTAAATAGATGTTTCTTCATTTGCTGTATGTCCTTAGGATCATTTCCAGAGACTTTTAATGGTTGTGGGTTTTTTCATAATTTTTCGTTTCAACGAAGAGCCAGTTCACGGATCTCTTCACATTTTTATGCTAGAAGTGGAACTCCCATACATATATTTTTTGCTGAGCCATATCAAAATATGTCACAGACATTAGGAAACTTCATCCCTAAATACTTCAGTGTCCCGACCCGCAGGGTAGTCAACGCAGACCCTGGAGGAGGGAGTGGGAATTGGGAGAGGCAGGAGACACAAGAAATGGAGACAAGACAGGAGTCTGATCAAGTCTCGTTTATTGGCAGGAAGGCAGAGGCTTAAGTAAGGCAGAAAGAGTAACAGTAAAGGGGCGGTGCTTTCCTAGGCTCTGGCTTTCCGGCCAGAGGATTTCTATATAAGGAAACCCTCAGGGGCTTTCAAGGGCTACATAGTTATAATGGGTAAATAGAAACTTACAAGCTCTTTCGCGGCTTTTGCAAATGCGTGGGCTTGGTAAGCAGCTGCCGGGCCTCATGGCTCCGGACACTTCAGCATGCATCTCCCCCAAAATAAGGTCATTTTCCTACAAAACTGCAATACCATTATCACTCTTCAATAAATTAACATAATTCTATAGTATCATCTAATAAATAGTGCATATTCAAATTTCTCCAACAATGTCTTTTATAGATTTTTTTTTAGTTGGGTGGAGTGGAAAGTCAGCATCCAAACAAAGTTCATATCTTGCATTTCACTGCTTTGTCTTCTTAGATTCCTTTAACTTAAAACAGACCTCCTAACTTTTCTTTTCACGTTATTGAGATTTTAAAGAGTCCAGACTAGTTGTCCTTTAGAAGTCCACATAGGAGATGTTGTTTCTTGAGTGCTGTCAATCTTCTATTTCTTGACCTCAGTAGTGACTACCTTATGGTAGTAGCTCTATAATTTTTCATTAGGCTGCTGTATGTAACTACTGTATGTAATCAGTACTAAAAAGAAATGAGCTATGAAGCCATGAGAAGACATGGAAGAACCTTAAATGTATATTGCTAAGTGAGAGAAACCAATTTGAAAGGCCACATGCTATAGAATTTCAACTATATATTAATAACATTTTGGAAAAGATAGAACTATAGAGATTGTAAAAAGGCCAGTTGTTGGTAGGGGTTAGAAGGGAGGAAGGAACGAACAGAGCATAGAGGATTTTTAGGGCAGTGACACTACTCATATGCTACTATAATGGTGGATACATGTCATTATACATTTGTCAAAACCCTTAGAATGTACAACACCGAGATAAACCCCTGATGTAAACTATGGACTTTGGGTGATAATGATGTGTTAATGTAGGTTCATCAATTGTAACAGACGTACCACTCTGGTGGGTGAAACTGATAATGGGGGAGTTATGCATATGTGGAGCAGGG
Organism: Propithecus coquereli; assembly: GCF_000956105.1. Classification (NCBI taxonomy): domain Eukaryota; kingdom Metazoa; phylum Chordata; class Mammalia; order Primates; family Indriidae; genus Propithecus; species Propithecus coquereli. The sequence goes on from NW_012154018.1 coordinate 217,704, forward strand.
ATTATATGGTATATCTCTGCACCTTTCTCTCACTTTTGTTGTGAATCAAAACTGCTCTAAAAAATCCATTAAAATGTTTGTATGTATATTTCACAATTTTTAAAACGGAAGAGATGTCTGGAGAGAAGTGATTATAGTTATAGTGTTTTAAAATGCTTTCATTTTTTAGTAGGTACATCAGTATGTTAACTTTAGACTTAAGTATATCGGGATGTCAAAGCCCAAATTCTATGCATTTCCTATTATACCATTTTTATTCTCTAGAATCAAGTTAGGAATTATTGACTTCCCAAGGTCTCCCAAGCCCAGTCCTGATAAGTGAACAGCCAGACTCAGTGCCTGGGCTAACTTTTGCAATCGTCATAGCTTGTCCCCCTTCCCTACTTGTGAGGGTCTCCTTACTGCTACATTTCAAAGTTTCTTCCAATCCCACTCTCTCCAAAAAGTTGATTTCTCTCCTTGACCCTCAAGTTACAATAGCTTACAGGTAACGACCTTATATTCCACTTTTTCCCCAGAAGTTAATCACTCTGTGCCCCTTGCCTCAGGGAGAAACAGTGGCAGAAGCTTTGGCATTATGCTTGGAAAGGTTACTGACTCATGATCAAAGGGATTAGACTAAGAAAGAGGACAAGCTAATGATTAAAGTGAGAGTTAGGGATAATGTTTCTTTGCTTCTATTTCTAGCAATATTGTACTAGCATGTGATTGGTTCAAATTAACACCTGACTTTCTATCTGTGAAACTAGGGAAACCAATCTTTTTGGGCTCACAAATTACTTGGGAAAAAATGTTTCTGTTGATACCATAAGCGTGACTGACCAAAGAAGCCTGGGAATTTTTATAAATAAAATAACCATGAATCTGCTTGTAAACACCATGCCATTCCACGGCATCATTCCTTTTTTTAGCTAGTTATTTTTTAAGAACAGATTGTTTGTGTCACTGAACAGATGCAAACTTTGCTGGAAATGGAAGGAATAGAAGTGAGTTATAAGAGAAGTATAAGGTATAGGCCTTGTCTTCAAGGTTCTTATAATCCTATTGGAGAGAGAAAATATTCACCTAGTAGGAGAAAGGATGGTAGCAATCCAGTGAAATATCTCACTAGTTTGGAATACGTGATCCTTTCTTTATATGCCAGAGGTGAGACTGACCTTTGAGGAAGGGAAGGAAGGTTTGTGTAGCTAATTAATGGTGGAAAATGATGATACTGTGTAGGTTCCTTAGGAGTGATGGCTAACAGATTTGCTTCCAAACACCCCTTTTGCAGCTGTGTTTTCTCTTAAAGAATGGCTCTGCTAATGCCAACTGGGACCTGTTCTTTCAAGTCTTCAGCAGATTCTAGAAGCCTTGTTTCCCTGACCCTCCTTTCTATCACTAGTGTCTCTGCCTGTCTTGGAAAGTAATAGGACTCCACTCCTTGGACAGTGTTCTACATCCTAGTTGGTCTACAAGTTTAGACTGACCTTTCACCTAGTTAGGGCCCAGAAATGAAGTCTGACTCCATCAAGGAAAAGTGGTAAGAGATGTGATTCTATGTGGATAGTGTCTAGCTCTCAGTAGCGCAGCACAGGGGACATGTTATGCTTTCCTGGTGACCAATAATTTTATATGATTTATTTGTTTAATGTCTGTTTCCACAACTAAAGGCAAAACTTCATGGGAGTGGTGACTATGTCTTTTTCATTTTCTAGTTACTGTATCCCCAGAACCTAGCACAGTATCTGACACATCCTAAGTGTTCTATAACTATTTGTTAAATTAATTAATTGATTAAGTGGGACTTCAATCCTGACAGGATGTGGATGGAAACTAGCAAATGAGTGAGTAAAGGTCGTGAGAAATAAACTGAGGTCTTCGTTGTGAGCTAGGTAATGACTACAAGAACAGAACAAATGTAGAATAGTAGGGCCTTCTAACAGTAGTGGTGAGAAATTGAATGTGGGAGGAATAAAACTAACATTTAATATTGGGCATCTTCTAAGTGCTTAGTACTTCGACAGGTATAAATGCATTTAATCCTCACAACTGCAGAGGTAGGTACTATTATGATACACATTTTACAGATGAAAAAAATTGAGACTCAAAGAGGTTAGATAACTTTCTCATGATCACAATTCTTTTATAGACAGGGTCTCACTCTGTCCCCCAGACTGGAGTGCAGTGGTGCAATCACCGCTCGCTGCAGCCTCCAACTCCTGGGCTCAAGCAATCCTCCTGCCTCAGCCTCCTGAGTAGCTGGGACTATAGGTGGGCACCCCTATGCCCAGCTAATTTATGATCACTATTGTGAGACAATTTCCCATGGGTCTCTCATATTTCTGCACTTCTTGTGAGCAGAAACAGTGATTGACATTGCTCCAGACTACCTCTTCAAGGATATGTGTAGAGTGAATAGCTTTGGAAGATAGAGTATCTCCCTCTGGAGTAAAGGCAGGAACATTTACTGCCCGTCATAAAAGATTAAAATTTATCAAACTCAGTGTTGCTTTCCTGTAACACAACACACAGCATGTGCAGGTGTCACCGGACCCTCTTCAAGTAGCTCCTATGAGACTTTGGGACAAGAGGTAGTGACACAAGAAAATACATATACTCTGGCTAACACTATTGCTGTGAAAAATAAAGTCCCTTATCTCTGACCCAGGAATCTCATGTCTTCTGCCAGCATCCATGAAAATGTGGCAGACTAACTTATTAGCTTGCAAGTAAGATAAAATCTCAGAACCTTCATAAGTCTTGACAGTCACACAGGTGAAAGGTATCAGAACTGGGAATTACACCCATGTCTATTTGACTCCAGAACCCACACTTTTTTCCCAGGATTATGTTGCTTCCTGAGCTGTGCTCAGGGGTAGTTACTACGTCACATAATATCATTCATCCCTATACTTCCCCTATACCTCTGTGTCACTTGACCTGATCTTAGTTTTCAAGTTGGATGATTTCAGTGACCCATTAAACAGAAAAGAGAAGAGGTTTAAAGTATCTGACTGTCTTGCCTTCTGTTTTCTAGGTTAATGGAAGTCCTTAATCCATCATCCCATTATTTCAGTCATGCTATTTTCCTAGGGTTGCGATTCTTGCAATAGTCAGTATTGTGCCAGGCAGATTTCATATTGATAAATAGGAATTCCCAGAGGACACAGTTGGAACATCTTAGACACTTCATAAATAACCAGCTAGTTTTAGCTTTTGGGGGGATACTTGCCAAACTCTACATTAAAATATACTATGCCTCCTATATCCCTGATGGGCCACTTGGGTAGTAGGTAGTTCAGGGGCTGTACATTGGTGGGATCCCAAGATCACATTTTCATATATTTCTAACCCCCAAATTAATTATATAAAGCAGATTCAGTAGAGATTTTTAATCTTTGGAGTCCCAAGTATCACCTTTGGTCATATAGGTCTTTTGCTTTCATTGCCTACAAACTCTTTTTATCTTCAACGATGTTGGTATGTAAGACAATCATTCTCCCTATTCACTAAAGGTAGAGAAATAGCTGCCAGCATGGGGTTGGGGAGAGGAGAAACAGGAGGCTATGGAGCAGTGAGGCCGTTCCCACCTGTATGTCTGCTTGAAAAGACAATGAAACAATTAGCTTGTTTCTGGCCTGCCACTTCTGGGCAGCAACATGCCCTAGAGATGCTTTTTTTGTAGTGTGAGCATTAGGAGTTCTCTAAGAACTGGGAACGTCATAGAGGGTGCATTAATTTAATTCTTTTGTCATAAATAACAGAGGTCCACTTAGGACACCTCAAGAAAAGTAAGATTATGGTAATACACATGGTCTGGGAAACTACTATATTCCAAAGCCACTCTAGGCATCAGCATCTCGTTCTCTTCCTCTTCCATACAGTCCCTGCTTCCTTCTATAAATTTCTCTATTTTCCTCTTGCCACTAACTGGAAAATTCTCTCCATAGTCTGTAGGGACAGTTACACAGGGTGTTAGTCTGATTCTCTTAGCTCATTACTGTCAATCCTATTGGACAGAGCTCTTTGTGCCAGGCTACCTTACCTGTCATCAAATCATGGGGCTCATTCCTGGGATGCAAGGTCACCCCCATGCCACAACTAGCTGGATTTGCTTTCCCGAGCAGGGAGTGGTAGTCAGAGTATTGGACATGGCAGACACCATGACTGACAGGTCTAGTACAGAGGATTTCCCTCTGTAGGTTTAGATAAGACTTGGTTGCAACTCACCTATGAGAGATTCAGCTGAACAGGAGAGAAATAAGGACACTTTACTGTGTAGGTAGAACAGGCAACTGTCAATGCCAGTGTTTCCCAAATTATGGTCCTTGAACCCTTCATCAGATTCATCTTACTGCTTGTTTAAACCTTCAAATTTCTGGGCCCTACTTCAGACTTGCAGAATAGGAATTTTGGTGTTGGGATCAGGGAACCTACTCCTCACATAACTCTGTGTACACAAAAGTTGAGAATCTCTGCTCTATATTATCCAAGCTTCACTTAAGTCATTGCCTCTTTGTGGCAAGTTCTTTCTCTCCCAACTCTGCTTGGTGAAATCCTACCCCATCCCTGAGGACCAAATTCAGATATAGCTGTCTTTATGAAGCTTTCCTTGATTTAATTCCTCCTTAACTCCAACTCTCTCCTGTTGCTATGGGATGGGGGATACTGGGATATAGAACTGGGGTGCAGGGACCTGTTGGCAACATGAGAAGGTACATCTGGGATGGAGCTGGAGGGAGAGATTTATATTTTGCCCCCAACTTTTTATTTGGAAAAATGTTAAAAATTGAAGGTAAATTATGATGAATACCAGCATACCTTTCACCCAGAAATTGTTAACATTTTACAACATTTGCACACATACTTTCTCTCAAAAACATATATATAAAATACACATGTGTGTGTTCAGTTACAGCATTTGAAATTAAATTGCAATCATGCCACTTCACAACTAAATACTTCAACAAGTACCTCCTAAGAACCAGAACATTCTCTCACATAATCATAATATCCTTATCACATCCAAGAAATTTAACATTTTAATAACTATACACTATTTAGTCCACATTAAAATTTCTCAGATTGCCTCCAAAATATCATAGCTGTTTGTGTTCTCAGGATTCCATCAAGAATCATCAATTTCATTTGATTGTCTTTTCTTTTTAGTCTCCTTTAATGTAGATTCTGGAACAGTACCTTTGGCTTTTTTTCTCAATCATTCTGATATTTTTTTTTCTTTTTTTTTTTTTTGAGACAGAGTCCTACTCTGTTGCCTGGGCTAGAGTGCCGTGGCATCAGCCTAGCTCACAGCAACCTCAAACTCCTGGGCTCAAGCGATCCTCCTGCCTCAGCCTCCTGAGTAGCTGGGACTACAAGCATGTGCCACCATGCCCGGCTAATTTTTTATATATATATTTTTAGTTGTCCAGCTAATTTCTTTCCATTTTTTTAGTAGAGACGGGGTCTCACTCTTGCTCAGGCTGATCTCGAACTCTTGAGCTCAAACAATCCGCCCACCTCGGCATCCCAGAGTGCTAGCATTACAGGCGTGAGCCACCACGCCTGGCCCATGCTGAAATTTTTGAAGAGTCCAGGTAAGCTGTCTTGCATACAGTCTGGATTTGTCTGACGGTTTCCTCATGATTACTTTCAGATTAAACATTTTTTATAAGAATACTACAGAAGTAATGTTGTCGATGTCCCATTGTATCATATTAGGAGGCCAATATGTCATTGCCCATTGCCTTGTTATTAGTGATACTAAATTTGATCACTTTCACCAATGGTTTTAGAGTCTATTGATTCAATTGCTGTCTTGACAGAGAAGAGCCTTGAGAAGTCATGTGTTCCGGGAACTACTTTACTAACAACATTCACATAGGACACATAATAATAATACTGATAATAAATACTAGTCACCTTTTTTGAGTGAACTAGGCCAGGCACTTTATAGAAATTAAATCATCTTCATCTTTATACCAATCTAATGATTTTACAGATGGGAAAATTGAGACTCAGAGAGGTGAAGTAACTTTCCCAAGGTCACACAGCTATTAAGAGTGGGAACTAGATTCAAACCCAGTTCCAATTATAGAGCCCACACTTTTAAACTCAATGCTCTACTCCCTAATAAGCAATAATTCTACCTGATTTCAGGATTCTCTTGCCATTTTCTTTTGAAGAGTTCCAGGCCCACAGCATTCCTGAGAGCAAGGAAGCAGAGATGCTGGACTTATTTTCTTTCAAGGTGGGGAGATGGTGTGACAAAGAAATCAATTGGCATTCCTGTGGTTTTACAGCAAGTGAGTAACTGAACAGGGCTGTTGATGGAGAGACCTTAAGCTCTTGCTTATGAATTTGACTTTGATTTAAGAGGCAGCTGAGAGCCACTGTGATTTCTGACTGGTGCTTGCTGAATCCAGAGTGGGTTCGGGTTGGATTAATAGCACTGTCCTCTGTGTGGGGAAATGCTGCTGCTTGATAATAAACAGGTTTGCAGAGTTTGGTGGAAAAGACCAATGTTGCCTAATAGCCCCTTCTGTGCTTGGCACACTCGACTGACTATCCTTAGGTTTACAGCTCTCTGTTCAGCCTGGCACAGGGAAAAACTTTTCCTCTTAGAATCTGGTTAGTTCAAGAAGACCTCTCACGCCCTCCCTATACCTTCCAATCCCAATAAAGAGAAAAAAGCCTTGTAAATGTGCTCCAAATTTGTGCAGCCCACAGTTTTCTCTGTAGTCCGCCAATTCTCCCATGAGAGTGCCCAGTGAAATGCTGCAAATGCTGCAGTGAACTGACAAAAACAAAACAAACAAACCACAAAAACCAACAACCCCAAGAATCTCTCCTGCTTGTAAGAGTCATTTGTAATTTGGGGATTTATTGCACAATTTATCTTCAGTTTCAGCTCGTCCATTTCTTAGCGACAGAGATGTCAGGAAAACATCTCTGCACCTGTTGCAAAGTTTCATTTATGGCTGGAGACAGACACAGACACACACATATAGAGTATCACCCCAATTTTAGCATATGTGCTGTTGAATCAAGCACATGTACATATAAAGCATTATCCAAGTTTAGCATATGTCCTGATAAATTAAACAGCATCATATATAGACACGCAAGATTGCAAGGTTGGAAGAGTCCTGAGTCCTAAGAGGTCATGTAGCAAGGCCCTCCATCCTACTCCTCACTCCCCGGCCGTGGATGTTTAGAGCATCTCTATACTGAGATACCAGTCTGGGCAGCTCCAGTGATAAGTTGCTTGTCAACTTTCCGGCTCCAAGCTTACCAGCTTTTGCAACAAAGGTCTAATAAAATCCATCCCCCCTGTACCTTCTAGCCTTTGGGGGCTACTGCCTTCTTCTGGAGTCACTCAGAACAAGGGATGTCCTTTTCCACACAGGCCCAACCCCCTTATCCTAGAGGGATTAAACCTTCTAGCCCCACAGTTCCCAGCCAGGACCCTTTTTACAGTGACTCTTCTCCCCCTCCTCTGACTGCTCCATTTTGATGGCATATGTTTCCAAGTGTCATTCTCCTTGTCAGTGTGGCCCTACCTATACTGTGCTGCTCCTCCCTGCCCACCAGTTAAGCAAAGGTTTCTGGGAGGCTGGGCCTCTGCGGGCCCACTGCAGTGCCATCACTCTGCTTGCCAAAAGCCATTTGAGGCAGCAGGTAAGTAAGTGGTTGGAGAGGTACATTGGGTTTCTGAGAGGCACCAGTCTAGCTAAGGCAGAAATAGGCTCTAACTTAATAATCTGCTCGTCGCACACAGTAAGAGACACCCTGACTTATTCAAAGACACCGTGGGCGGTGCAGAGGATGAATAAGCATGATTCACTGCCACTCTGGCACCCAGGGCACGAAGAATAATAAAACCCAAAGAATTGTAGCCGCCTGAGTAGTAAATTAAGAGATCCAGGGCTCAGCTAGACTCTAGACATCAATGTTACCATGGCAATAAAGGGCCCCAGCGTTCAGCAGCTATTACAGAGCAGGCATCTAATAGGCTAGTCTATGTCACAGCCAAAGCCCAAGGGGCTAACAAAGAAGACCAATTAGCATATCCATTCATTAGGGGACTCTGCACACTTCTTCTCTTAATTCCAATTAGTTGTTTGTTTGAACCAATGTCTCTTGCCTGCATTATACTCATTAGTGCCTTTTAGCCACTGGAAATAGGCTTGAATCTCCACAAGGACCTCACAATTTCCCAAGCCTTCATTTTTTCCCCAGGGGTAGGCTTATACAGTTACAAACCCACAGCCTTCAGTCCTTTGAAATGAAAGCATCTCTCACTGTACAACTGTACTCGACAGATGGAAACTCTGCTCAGGAATGTGATGCGCTAAGGGTTCTTCCTGGAACCCAGTGAAGTAGGGATATGGGGCCATTATCTGGACCATTCAGGTCAAGGAAACCCTCTGGCCTTAGCCAGTGATCCTGCTGGCTACGCCTGCTGGCCACTATTCAGAGGCTAGCTCTTCGGGAGGGGGAACTTTGGGCACTGGGGACCAGACTGGCATCATCAAAGTCGGGCAGTAACTGTTCCAGCTTGAAGGCCTGCCCTTCAAGGTCCAGCCCAAACCCCGCCTATTCCGGGAAGCCTTCCCTGATCATTGTAGCCCCGAGTAAGTTCTTCCTCCTCTATGCACTTCGAAAAGGACACGTTATTCTGGGCACACTCATAGGCAGCCTCAGGCCCTTGCTTGTCCTGGAGCTTCCTTACCCAAAGCCTTCAGATTCCACAGGTCACTAATTCTGGAAGGGACCTGTTCTAAAAAGTATTTGACAATGCCTGCGTGACTGCAATGGCAAACAACTCTTAAGCTCCACTGCACTTGATGTCCCAGAGTCTCCCTGAAGATCTAGTTCAATCCCTGAGTAGGGAAAGTACACGATTGCTCTTTGATGGCTCTGAGACACATTGTGCCCTACAACACATACACAATTGTGGAAATGGCCCACAAGAACAGATACCATATACTAGCACATCTTGTGGTAAAGTCAAAAATTCTCTGAAGGATGCTACCATTTCTTCCTTCCTTTGGGAACAGGAGGACCCGGTCCATAAGGTTGTTTCTGTTCCCAGTTGCCACTGTCACCAACCACGTGGTTTTACTGGAGCAGGCACCCAGGACAAAGAGCTTATAGAAGCACCTTCTAACAAGTTTGTCCAATAAATGAGCATGTAGTTTTCAAGACTTGAATAATTTTGCCTTTGAACCTACTGTTCTATTCCAAACATCTCCTTTCTTCTCCTCTCTTGCTTCTGTAGCTGCTGCTTCATTAGCTGCCCCATTGGCCACTTCTGGCTCCATTCTGCTGCACTGTTAAGCATATTGCTTGTTTTCAAAATTGGCAGGAATGATTTTTCCTTTAACTAGAGTGTTTTGAGTGTGAACTCATACAGATTTCTGTCTTTGACATCCTATGGGATTTGGTTATTTTACCCCACCCAACAGCTGGCATTCCAGAAGGCAGCTTGGGCTATAGTTGAAATACATCACAAATGTATTAAGTATATATCAAACGACCAATTACCCAGAATGCTAAGGAATGAGAGATTCTGTAGCATGGGCTATTTTGTTACGTGAGGTCATGTCACTCCAAACCCCATTTTGCCTCCCCACCCTTAGTTTTTGAAATGTTGCTAAAATGACTGTACTCTCTTTTTTTACCTTAACACAAGACCAGTTAACCTATCCTTTGTTTACTTTTTGAAGGTTCCAAAGGCCTTAGGAATCACATGAAAGACTAATATGAGGCTGGACATGGTGGCTCATGCCTATAATCCCAGCACTTTGGGAGTCTGAGACAAGAAGATCACTTGAAGCTAGAAGTTCGAGACCAGCCTGGACAACATAGTAAGACCCCATCTCTAAAAAAAATAAGAAAAATTAGCCAGGTGTGGTGGTTTGTGCCTAAAGTTCCAGCTACTTGGGAGACTGAGGCAGGATAATTGCTTGAGCCTAGGAGTTTGAGGTTGCTGTGAGCTATGATTGTACCACTCACTGCACTCCAGCCTGGGTGACAGAGTGAGACTCTGTCTCAAAAATAAAATAAAATAAAAATAAAAATTAACTACAATTGAAGCCATTTTCATCAGAATAGGCCTAGACTTGAACTTGTGACTAAATCCCTCTATCTAAGCTATTGTGCTGTTTTCCTTGGTTATGAATATGCCCAGAATCTCAGTATCTGCAACATTCTCAGCCACCTGGGTGTAATGGGGGATGATTTGTGAAGGAAGGATCACAAACTCCATCCAGGCCTTTTAGCCACCCAGGCTCCAGTGGGGTGGGCCAAACAGACCAAAAATGCTATACAGTGTTCTTGGCTGTTTCTACTAATTTTTCTTTTGTTGGATCCCACATTGGCTTGAGGAGTTATATATGTCTGGGAAATTGACACTGCAAAGTTCTGGCTTACTCCCTGCCCTGATGCTAAGGGATAAATATAGATCTCAACCACTACAGACATTTGGCCAGGAATCCAAGGGGTGTGTGTATGCGGGGCAGTGACTGATGGGGCCACTCTGACATGTGGGCTAGGAAAAGGCTTCTTTAATGCCCAAGACTCTCTTTAGTGCAGGGAGGGGTAAAGCAGGAGCCTGGCCTCTAAAATCAGAAAGCACACTCCACATTTTAAGAAGCTCGTGGATTGACACAAATAAGGAATATTGTAGGTGGCTTGGAGTGTGTGTGGGGGTGGGGGGAAAAGCAAAGGGAATCTTTCCTGACACCCTAGATCCTTTTGCATGAGATCAGCCTCATGAAAAAAGCAAGTTATTCTTGGCCATCTCCCCTCACCCCCAACTCCCACCCGGGCCCCACCCCCTGCACACACTGATATCCAACTCTCAATTGAGAAGAACATGACTTAAGATTTCCATTGGGCCCATCATATCTCAAGTGCTGGAGAAGGGCAAGGGGTGGAAAGACACATGAAGGGGGGGGCAGTGAGCCGCTCATCCTCGTGACCCAGAATATCTCCCCCTCCCTGTAATGATGAGCTTGCTTTTCCATAAGGGCTTTCCCTTCATTCGGGGAAGGGGCCAACCAATGAGAGAGGGGCATGTTAGATTATTTTGGGGAAGGGCTCATGCCAGGAGGGTTCACTTTTGCCAGGCGCCAAGTGTCCCCAGCAACCAGTGTCTCCTGTACCAGCAGAAGCTCCAGAACTCTCGCCCACTTGCCTGCCTCTGCTGTGTCTTTGCCCACTGAATAGCCATGAGAAGGCAACTCCGGTCCAGAAGGGCTCCAGCCTTTCCTTACGGCTATCGCTACAGACTTGTGAGTCCCAGGGGGCAGAATATTTTGCTTCCTCCTTTTGTAATGGGGTAGGGGTTGGGGGCTGTGTAGTCCTTGGTTCACAGCTGCCTCTCCTTGGGATGGGCAGAAACAGCAAAGTCTAGGGAAGCCCAGGGTTTCAAAAAGGAACAGTGACTCCTAGAATCCCAGGGCACCCTAAATTGCTGGCTGGAAGGAGGAAGCCCCTCTTACTGTGGAAGAAAGATTAGGGAAGGGGAAGATACCAGAGAATAGAGGGACTTCTAAGGTTTTTTCCTGGGAGTCTAGAATTTGAACAGACCTTTTGAAGTCTGGGAGCAGAGGTTTCATTTTGACAGCAAGAAATTTAGCCAAGAGAGAAGGGAAGAGGAAGAGGAAATGAAAGGCATTGCCTATCCAGCTGTCTCAGTCCCTTTGGGTGATAGTTTCTTAGAACGCAGCTGCTCTTTTTCTAAAACAGAAATATCAAACTTGAGCTGAAATCATAGGATTGTCAATCGGAGCTGGGAGGAATCCTAGACATCATCTCTCCAGAACCCCTCATTAGGTAAAGGAGGCTGCTGGGGCTCAAGAGCTCGGGAGGTACCTGCAAGTCAGTGAAGGAGCCAAAGTGAGAACGCAAGTCTCCTTGCTTCTAATCTTGTGTGCTCTTTCCATTTTATGTGCAGTATGCAGCTCCCTAACCCCTGATCTGCCACCCCACGCTGCCTAACAAACATGCACACACACACACACACACACACACACATGCACACACTCCTTTGGTGTAACCATTTATTTCCAGGGTGCATTACAAATTATTTGATCTAAAAGTTTCTTTGCATTTACTTTGCTATAAATTATTAATATGCATGACACACAGTACTTTTTGGTGAGGATTCTGAAGTCTTTCCCAGAGAGGATTGTGATCTGAGCCCAGGAGGAAACAAAGCCTAATTCATTTTTCTTTGGGTATAGCCACTTATATAACCAGGGAGTTAAGCGAAGACTGTCAACAGCCAGCAGAAGAAAACACAAATTCTTCTAACCCCATATCAACCTACAGAGGGCTTCCCTTAGCTTTCTAGCCACAATTTGTAAAATCTTTCTTTTGAATTCCGCAAGGTTCCTTCTAGCTCTCAGAGCAGTTATGAGCTGTGGGGCATATATAACTATTCCTTACTTGCCTTCTTTTCTATGTAATGTTGTTAAAGTGTTGTGCATAACTTCAGTTAGTTGTTAAGTGGCTTGGATTTTAAATACATCAGGGGATCTTGCTCTTTATAATACTTGATAAAAATTTAAAAAGAAATTATTTGATGCAATCATGCACTAATTTCTTTTTTAAAATTAACCAACCATTCAAATGTTTATGGGGTATTACTCAATGCAGGGCACAAATTTATCCTTTGGGTCATACTGTTTGTTTATATATTTGTTTATATGTTTATATATTTAGATTGCTCAAAATGGAGCCACCCTCTGTCCTTCAGACTCTTCCCTTTTAGGGAAACATGATGGGCCCAGCGCACGCCCACTACCATATTCCAGTGCACACACACACACAATATCACCCGAGGGTAGTGCCACTTTAGGAAACAACAAAAACAGAACCTTGGGGATAAGCATTCTCATCGCCAAAGGATTCCTTAATGCATTTTGTTAAATAGTTTCACAAAAGTGCATTTTACACAGGATTTAATTAATGAGGAACCTTTTGGGAAAACCTCCCTTGCACAATGTGATGTTCCTCTATACCTGGAAATGGGAGAGGAGAAAAGATTTGAGGTTCCTGAAGTAAGTCTCAGGTGGCATGAGAGCTGCAGGGGGAAATTAGCTCCGAGAAGATCAATTCTTCCCAGGAGGGTAAAGCTTTAATGACAAGCCATCTTTAATGGGATTACCACAAGAGCTCATATCTACAAATGAGATCAGGCTGAGGCCAAGGCCAACTGCCTCCTCTGTGGAGCAGAGGAGAAAGGCAGGCATAGGCAACAAGGGGAGAAAAGAAATTTATTCATAAAATATAAAAGGAATATAAATTCCTCCTTGATAAAATGTTACGCTTCAAATTGTCTGAGATTCTCAGGTACAGTAGATTTTCTGGGGGCCATGATGACTTCCCACTCCAGCACACATGACTGCCAGGTTAGGGGCACCAGCTCTGTGAGAGCATTCCTCCGGAGTCCTGCATCAGGAGTTTTAAGTCAGGCAGGCATCGCTGTTATTTGGTCAGGACCCACTGGGTCCTGTGAAGCTGTGGGCTTCACACTGTGGAGGCCATTGAGAGGTTAGAAAACACGGACCCTCCTCCGGGGTGCTCAAAGTGTATTTTGAGAGGTCAAATATGTACATAGGTTCACACATAAGTGAAAGAGATTTAAGAACAAATATTAATCCATTCAATATTGAGTGATGGATGAGGTTATTTTCCTGAGCCTTACATTATGAGTCCATGTCAATCACAAATCCTTGCTTCTAAGTGCCTACAATCTTTTGGGAACACGGAACCTCAGACATTGTTGTGCTTCATAAATCTGCTAAGCTACCTCTAGGCACCTGTGCTCAATGTGATAGAAGAGAAACATCATTATTCAGGGTATCAAGAGATGTAGGTTCGGAGACTGTCAACTCTGTCATGAACTTGCTGTGTGGGTTTGCCTAGATCCTGTCCCCTCTCTGGGCCTTAGATGGACAAGCAAATCTTGAAAGTCCCTGTCAGTTCTGATATGGTGTGTGATATAGAGCTGTACATTGGAACAAATTGGAGAGCAATTTAAGAGTGCTTATAATCAAGAGCTAGATAGTTCTGGGCAAGCTGAATGCTGAGAGATGAGCCTCGTCATTCTGTATCACTTTTACTGATTCTGAACAAGCAAATTTGCTAAATCCCCCACCAAAGGCAGCATTTTAGCTGAGTGCCCTCTAAGTGGCCTTTGAGGAATCAGGCAGGGAGGGAGCAGCACAGAGCCCCTGGCCTCTAGTGTTTGACATATCCAACCCAACAGGTGCACAGGCCCCGCCGCTCTTCAGACTTGGACAGCAAAGGCAAGGGAGGGTGGCCTCATTTTCTGCTGCTGCAGTGAGCCTTGGCAAACCCCCAAAGAGCAAAGATACAGCGCTCCAGCCTGTGGCTGGGAGGCATTTGAAACACCACTTGGTGAAGTCTGGGTTTTTCTATTTTTTTTTTTTTTGGTTTAATTTTCTTAGAACCACTCAGAGAAGATTACAGTTTCAAATCTCAAGTAATGCCTGCAATCAGTCAATCAACAAATATGTGCTGAGCATTTACTACGTGCCCAGCTTTTTGCCTAGGTTACAGGGGGAGACTAAGGAAGCCTGGGGTCCCAGCTCTCAGGTGGTCTCTCCCACCAGGTTAAGGCAGGAAGAGGTTCCAGCTAAGGCAATAGTCAGAGAAGCAACAAATAACTGCCCATCTCTTGTTGCTGCTGGGAAGCCAGGCTAAGTTTTGAGGAGGGGTACAGCAGTTGGTCTCTCCTCCTGATGTCTGTCCCAGACTATTTTTAGACACTACTTGGGATGGTGAGGTTGAGCAGCTGAAAGTGTACAGGCTGTTAGGACGAAGCTGGCTTAGACTGGGAATTTGCCATCATGGATACAAATGTCTAAGACTTCTCCATCCCCCCGTGTGACCTCAGCTCTGTACTTATAGGCCAAAGTTAAACAGGTGGCTAATGCCCCAGGACAGAGTAGTGACATGAACAGTGCTAGGGGAAGAGCCCAAATGCCTGAAGCCGAGAATAAAATTTGCACCTCTAGGGAAAGAATATTGAGTTAAAATGGGTCATAGAAAGGATATTTCCTTCAAAACAACAGAGAGAAAGAGAATCCTCCTCTTGTAACAATTGGTATGTTTATGGGGAAGTGGAAATTTGAAGCATCTCCAAATATTGAGTTGTTTCCATTTATTTTTGGCTGGTGGGATGCACCATTGGAAATTTTTTTCATAAAGGGGATTGTGTTTTGTCACTGTTTCAGGATGATCAGGATGAAGTGAACCAGAACTACTTGGCAGATGAAGAGGAGGAAGCAGAAGAAGAAGCTCGGGTGATGGTGGTGCCTGAATTGGACGAGGAGGAAGAGGAGGAGAAAGAAGAAGAAGAGAAGGAGGAAAAGGAGGAGGAAGAGGGTCAGGGGCAGCCAACAGGCAATGCCTGGTGGCAGAAATTGCAGATCTTGAACGAATACCTGTGGGATCCGGAGAGAAGGATGTCTCTGGCCCGAACAGGTCAGAGTTGGAGTAAGTCCCAATCATCCAATGCCCCAGTCTGGTGTCCTTTGCTTTTGGTGTGGTGTCCTTTACCATACGCTGGAATGGGCTTGTCTGCAAACTTCTCTTAGCATTTCATGTAAAGGCACCAATGCCTAGGGAAATGCCTGCACTGTGGACAGATTCCATCAGCACAAACTCCAAATGGATGAACAAACTTGATTGTGTAACTGAAATACACTGGGCTCAACATCCATTGCAATGCAGAGAGACAGCGAGAATGAGTTGAAAAAACACAGGATTTTTTTTTAAAGTCCCAGTCCTGTCACTTTCTATCCATGTGTCCTTGGACCCACCATTTACCCTCTCTGAGCCTCAGTTTACCTTTCCTGGGGGAAACGATCCCTGCCCTGCCTCTCTCACAGGATCAGAGTGAGGCTCCAATAAGATGTTAAAATTGTAAAATTGAAAGAACTATGCCGAAGACTATTTCTAGGATATGAGACCCAAGTCCCTGCCAACCTGACCAAGGGTTTTTATAAAGCCTCATCACTTTATCTTATAATGTCAGAGAAGGAGAGCCAGGAGGCCTGCTCTTGGCCCTGGCTTGTGGGTGCTTTCCTCTCCCGTGGTAGACACAGAGGAATTAGGTTTAAAAGGATCGTTACTGGAGATTAAGGTTGAGCCTCCATGTTGCTTGATCAATGACAGAATTGTATTCCTTAGCATTTCCTCTTTGTACCACATGGCGCCACCATTTTCACTTCACAACTTCCCCAGCACCTCCCTCCCAGGGTCCTATTCACCTCTTAAACTATTAATGCTGAGCCTTCCCCACCAGGAGATTTAGCCCATGGTAAAATTCATACTTACCACACTTTCTGTACAGCCCAGAAAAAGAGCAGCTGCTGGTTTGGAACTCAGTCAATTTGCAGAAGAAAAATAACAGAGGATATTATGGATGAAATAGGAGTCCCCTAGTGCCAAGGGTCTAGGTTGCTGAAGTTGATGGCTGTGCCTTCTAAAGACCCTTTGGCTGAGAATTCTCTCCCTCGTAGTTAACGTTTCACCCTGACTAGTTAATTCAGCTCACTCAGGGTGAAACAGCCAGTCCTGCTTCCTGGAATTAGGAATAGCAGGTGTGGGGCTCTGAACAACACCCATCTCCCTTCACCCCTCCTCAGTTCCCAGCCCCACCTCTGCCCATCCCTCAAACTCTCAACTGGAACAAATGTACCATTTAAGGGACATTCCGACATTCTGGAAGCTGCAGACAAGTGTTGGACACTCATTGGGGTTCCAAAGGGAGCACAGCTGTTTCTCTCTTGCCTAAAGAGGCCTGGAAAAACAGTCATTGTAGAATGCAAGTGTGATTCTGGAAGTGGGAGCCATACATTAACCCTTAAGCAGCCAGCCACTGGAACTTCACCAGATGAATTGATCCAAATTGCTCCTGTGGAGGACAATCCATAGGCCAATAAGTGGGGACGAGGGTGGAAGGTTCAAGTGCCCAGGGAAGAGATGGCAGTGGGAACACTGCATGGTAGGCCATAGCCAGACTTCTGGGTAGTAGGTCTAAGGAGAGCCCAGGAATTCTTTGGTTGGGCTACCCTGGGCAAAAGGCAAATCGTAACGTTAATGCCTTGGCCATAAAGCACATGCCTTGCTGTTTTCTTTCCTAAGAACTACATTCCCACTGGAGCATTTACTAACCCTGTTCCAATCTGGACATCAACCTGCCCAACATATATATTCAGCCTGTTAATACAATCTGGGCTTTTCCTTTGGTAGCTGGGCAACCCCTATTCTTAGGAACTATATGTTATTTTATTGGATACTGACAAGAACCATATGAGGTAGTAATATTATTATCCCCATTTTACAGATGCAGAAACTGAGGCTTAGAGAGGGTAAGTAACTTATCTAAAGTCACACAGTTACTAAGTGGCAGTGCTGGGATTCAAGCCCAGGTTGGATGAACACCGGATTTCATTCTCTTGCCAGAGCACCACACCATCTTCATGAACTGTAATAATGAACAAGGCCCTAATGGATAGGGCCTCAGGACCTGATGAGGTGTTTTAGTGGGAGGAATGAAGAGTTGGGAACATGGGTACTTACTGGTCTATCCAAGGCTGGGTGGGGCATTCAAGAGAGAACCCTACATTACCTAGAGGAGGGGCCCAAGTAATACCTGAACATCTGTGGCAGAAAGGGCTGGAGGGATCAGTGGGTTCAGATGGGGACCCTGCTTCGTTTCACCTGGGGGTAGCTGAGATATTTAGTCTATCACAGACTCTGAGCACCCACTCCTGGGTGAGGCTGAGGGAATTCATTGCTAGTGCCACTTTCCCATCTACAGCTTCCTGGCCACACATGCTGGGAAAGAAGGAAGATAACTCCAAGGGAATGCACCTGTATTTCACTGCTTTCCCTTCATCCACAAAACTGAGTCTTTTGGTCCCCTAGGATGGCTTCCAGGTGTTGATCCACTCCCAGGATGGGGATAAGGGTATTGGAATGGAGGAGGAAGCACAGGGGAAAATCCCATTAGAATAGCCACTGGGCAACAGCCAAGTATCACAGGCACACAGGCACTGTTGTTTCTTCCCCAGAGACTCCTGCTGAATCAATGTGTTCAGGTTACAGTTCTGCTTTAGTTCATCTAATAAAACATAAAAGGTCAGGTCTACTTCTAGTTGAATTGCTACAGTTTTCCCCCCTTCCCCCACTCCTTTTTTGGTTAATTTTATTTGGTTCATGGTTCAATTTAAAAATTAATATTTGGATTCAGTTTTGAGTACAGCAAAGTTTTGTGGTTTGTTCCAGTTTCTCGTTCATGATTCAGTTCAAATCTGTAGTTCTGACATCATGTCACTGCTGCTAGTGGAGCCAAATATTGTTGCCTGAGAGAACCCCAAGGAGGACTTGAAAAGAGTTTCTCAGCAATCTCGTGCTCATTCACCTCACTCTGTGGTGCCTAATCTGGGGCAAACCTAGTCTTAATACAGCCCACAGAGGGAAAATTCACACAACTATGCTTCTGGTTCCATAGCAATAATAATATCAATAGTAACAATGACAATGACTGCCATTTATAGAGCACTTAGTATCTACCAGGCTCTGTGCTATGCTGTTTATATGCATTATTCAATGCTAAGAAGTGAGTACTATTATTTTATAGTCCTTATTTTATAGATGAGAAAATTGAGGCAAAAAGAGAGGCGAACAGTATGTCCAAGTGTAAACAGTTAGGAAGTAGTATAGTCAGGATAGAATGTAAGGAAAGGCTGAATTTCAGATATTGTTAGGGATATAGATTACAATATGAAGTAAGTGCTAAATTTATCCCTGCTTTCCTGTGAGGAATCAGGGGTACAGAGAAGTTCTATTACTTACGTAAGTTCACGGGCAGTATCAGTGATTAAGTACCATTTCCTCCTTTTCCCTTCCCCACCCTGTGTTAGTGTTCTTTTTGAAAAGCTGAACCACTTAAACTTTTGCTAAAGATGAATAAGATTTGAAATAAGTAGGGCAAAATCTCACTTTGCCTTGATTAGAGGCAAGTCCAGTGGAAATTAATCAAAAGTTTGAATTATAGACTATGTGAAAAGAAACGCTGTTTTCATCACTTGCAAATACATATAATCACTGGAACCAAGCTGCTAGGACTCTTCAGGGCACCTGCTTTAATGAATAGAGAAGAATGATTTGTACTTAGGACATCAACGTTGCCCAGAAGACTCTCAAGCAATTTGCCCTCTGCAGTACTTTAAACTCTACTCCCCTATAATCTTGTTCATGATCATCATTTGCTCAGCAAGCCCTTCCATCGGAGACGCTGTAAAGGTAAACTGCAATCGGACCCCTGACACAATCCTCACCAATTCCAAATCGGTGAAGTCTGAATAAGCAAGGACATACTGAATCTGGGGGATTTATTAAAAAGCCATCTCTCGTTTGGGTTGGTTCTGGTTCATGAGTTCGAGTGGGGAGGCAGGGCTTGTTGGCAAGCACTGACCACTCTCATGTTTGATTACTCTGCAGGCCTGATCTTAGTCATTTACTTCTTCTTCTATGCCTCCCTGGCTGCTGTGATCACTCTCTGCATGTACACACTATTTCTGACCATCAGTCCTTACATGCCGACCTTCACTGAGCGGGTGAAGCCTCCTGGTGAGTGTGCCCAAATGCCCTGTGTTGTCAGAACTTGCTGGACAGAAATCTGCTTGCACAGCATGTTCAGCCTCAATTAACTTTGGCTCTTCCCGGTAATGACTTAGAGATTCAATTATTAAGAGTAAAAGTAAAATGGTACTTGGCAAATTATGGTCCTTTTCATTTTGATTGCCTGGGGGGAAATGGTTTCATGGGAATCAATACCAAAAAATTATCCAAAGAATGGGTTAATATATCCAAGACCTGTTTTCATTTCCAGGAGTTATGATCAGACCCTTCGCCCATAGCCTTAACTTCAACTTCAACGTTTCTGAACCTGACACTTGGCAGCATTATGTGATTAGCCTAAATGGCTTTCTCCAGGGTAAGTAAGTTCCTCTGAATAGTGGAAAGCTCTTTTGAAAGGTGATGGGTGGGAATTCAAAATTCAAAATTCACCTGGCCCAGAAATCCCAATCTTACTAACCGCAACCCATCATGGTCTTTCCTTACTTTTCATCCCCCTCTGCACCTGTAGATACAATCAGAACTGCTCTAGTGTATGTTGTCTTGAAAGCATACAAACCAACTCTCCAGCAAGACTATACGCTCTTTGAGGCAGAGAGCCTGTTTTCTCTTCTTGAACACCCTACAGCACTTAGTTAAGTCCCGAGCACATCCAGGTAGCTCAATAATGATCATTTATAAAAGATAATTCTGGGGGGAGATAGTGGTGAGAAAAGGAGAATGTTCTCCAGAGATGGAAGATTCCTGGCTTCTATACTTTTTCAAGGTAAGAGAAATTGTTTATTGGAGATGGGCCTTATCTTGAAGAGAGAGAACAAGTGTCTTTATTTAACAGCATTCCAGGAAGGAGTTAGAGGAAGAATCCCTGGGTGGTAATCAACTCCAACATTTTGATCCCAAATATTTTCAAGATATCTATCTCTATAGCATCATCAGATAAATTTTCAGGGACAAATGAATGGGTTTGTGGGAGGCCCTTCCACGTAGTAAAAGCTGAGGTAGCAGTTTGGTTAAGGTTAAACACAGAGCACACAGATTCTGTATTTATCCAGCTATCAAAGAGGAGCTCCAGTGGGGTTTGCATTGATACATCTAATCTTTGTGGGGAAAAAAACCCAGTTAGTCTGGTTTGGTTGTCCTGGCCTGGCTGAGGTGGGGGGATGGAGGGTAGCTGGTAGAATGTGCACTGAATTAGGAGGAGAACAATCCATTATCATGTGCCAGGAAGTGTTATTTAAATACATAAATTTTGTCATTTAACTTTAACCCTATATAATAGAGTTAGTCGATCGTCCCAATTTTACAGGTGAGGAAACTGAGGCTCAAAAAGGGGAAGTAACTTGATCAAAGTCTCCCAGCAGCAGAACCAGTGTTTGAACCCACATTCATGTTCTTGATGCCCTTGCTACTCAAGGTGTCACCCAGGGACCAGCATCATGGACATCACCTGGGAGTTTGTTAGAAAGAGAAAGGCAGAATCTCAGGCCCCAACCCAGACTTGTTGGGTTGGAATAGGTATTTTCACCAAATCCACAGGTGATTTATATGAACTTTAAAGTTTGAGAGGTGCTGCTTTTCATAATTCTGTGCTGCTGCCATATGACCAGGAGTTAGAAACTTTATATCAGTAATGCTCAGTGTTATTAATATTTTGGTTAAGTCTGAGCTTCAGATTCCTCACCTGTAAAATGAAGGAGGCTGGGTTCTTTCTGAGTCCATGTAGTTCCATTTTGGGCCACAAAAACGTTTTGGACATCATAGCCAGCATGAAATCTTCTTTTCTTTCAAAGTGTTTGTGAGATGTTGCAAATGTATTGCCAGAATCTCTGCTGAGGAAATCCCTCTGAGAAGCTAGTAAACGGAGAAATACCAATTCTGACCTGATGATGAAGGCAGGGAATGTTAGGAAAAGCTGAGAGTTTTTAGTTCCTAAGAGCAGATAATATGTCCTGCTAAAACAGAAACACATCTCTGAAATAGACATCCAAGAGTATCAGTTTCATTCCCATGAGGACTGGGATTTTGCAATAAGGGTCATGCTCATGTCACATTATTTTTAACGGAACTACCTCAAGAGAAACAATGAGCACGTGATTGCAGCTTCTATTTAGGAAGGTATTATTTGACTATAGTTCTTGTTAAAAAAAAAAAAAAAAAAAAAAAACAAAGCCTTGAATTAAATGTAGCTTTGTCAAAGGAAAAATAAAGGCATAGCCGTAATTGAAATAGATTTAAAATTCCCAGTTGCCACTTAATAATATCAAACCCAAGTCACAACCTATGTAGATGAAGATCCAGCAGTATATTCTGACTTTTACTTCTGGTGAATCACAGGTGCACAGTCGCCTCTGAAATAGCAAGCTACTTCGAACATGAATACATGAGGACTAGGTCTAACAGGACTAACCGGGCTCCATCATTTAGAACCAAATTGGAAATAATGCAGCTATTTTCAAAGCCAGTTCTATGTATGGTGTTTGGTAACCCAAAGAGTCACCTCACAGATAGCCCCTTTCAGCTCTCTCCCTGATATGTGTACCCTGGACACATGTTACATTCCATCCAATGTAAAAGGACACTAACCCTGAATGCCTCAGGCCTCAGTAGACAAGATCTCACCCCCTCGCCCTCTCAGTAGAGACCCTGTGGTTGTCATTGGTTTATATCTTTTAATCTGAGCTTCTATTTTGCAGTGCTAACTTCCCTCTGTAAAGGATGAGAAACTGGCTTATTCCCTCCTCCTCCTCCTCCTCCCCTTTCCCCCATTCTCCTCTTCCTCTTCCTCTTTTTCCACTTTCCTTCTGTCCCATGGTTCTCACTCTCTTACAATCAGGTGCCTCTCATTGAACTCAAAGGAAGACATTTCCTAACATGAACTTAAAAGAGATTTAATCCAGGAACTTAGCCTCTTTATACACGCCATGCCTTGCCATGATTCAGTCAGTCTCTCTTCCAAAAATCTACCAACTATGTGCTATTCCTCTTCCAGAAGTAGAAGAGGAAGCCCTCCAAGTTTATAGTTTACCATATCTGAAAAGATAAAATGGGAAATAGAGAAAAGTTAAAAAGTGAACAACATATGACCCAGAGATGGATGTCCAGAAGTTCCATGGAATGAGAAGCAAGGGGGAAGGCAATAAAAGTGGGCTGAGGTGACTAACCAGGAAGGCTTCCTGGAGGGATGTTGCTGATGAAGGCCCTTCGGCACTTGATGCCAGGGCACAGGGCTTTGGGTAGACCGAGTGGGCTTTCAGAGGAGTGCAAGGAAGCTGCAGAAAGGAAACTGGGGAGGGAGGACTACTGAGCACATGGTGTTCCCCTGTAGCACCTGCCTAATGACCCCTTGCCACCCATACATGCTTTAGGTTATAATGACAGTCTTCAAGAGGAAATGAATGTAGATTGTCCCCCGGGGCAGTACTTCATCCAAGATGGCAACGAGGATGAGGACAAGAAGGCCTGCCAATTTAAGCGCTCCTTCCTGAAGAACTGCTCTGGTCTGGAGGACCCTACTTTTGGATACTCTACTGGACAGCCCTGTATTCTTCTAAAGATGAACCGGGTATATCGGCTCTTGATATCTGGTGGTGATAAGTGGATGAGCTGAGTAGGAGGGCTCTGGCCACTCCATTTGTCTTGGGCTCTGTCTTCACACACTGCAGGTTTGGCAATTTTTACTGACAGCATCAGAAATACAAACAACCAGACAAACCTATCAAATCCTTTTTCTCTCTGAACACTTCCTATTGCTATCCTTTTCCCCAACCCCCAAACCTGCCCCTTGATGGCCTCTGTCAAGAATGGGGTCCTGAGCTGTTTGGAACAGGGAATGGGGTGGAATGGGGGACAGTTCTTACATCATAGAAAATGCATTTTCTTCTCTCCTGCCGTGCCTTAGGTATGGCAGAGCCTTATCAGGCACACCCTCTTGAAATCAGAAAGTTCTTTACATCCTTAGGGTTATCTTGCTGCAGTTTCCCCTGTGTATGAATATCAGGCACAAATACAACAAGGAATAAGCTGAGCTGCACAGCTCTGAAGATGTTTGACATTTCCTACTGTTTGGAACATTTCTGAGAGGGCAAAATAGATGAAGCTTGTGCCTGAGGAAGGATGACTGGTGGTAGGGGGTTAGAAAAGCCCCGTTTTTACTGTCAAATCTGTTTTGTTTAAAAAAAAAAAAACAACACTGGTTTTCTTTTGATAGATTGTAGGCTTTCGTCCTGAGCTTGGAGATCCTGTGAAGGTTTCCTGCAAAGTTCAGGTAAAGTGCCCTTTCGAGTAAGCGTTGTTAGCACATCTGTTTCATGCGAAAAGGTAGTTCGTCCCTTCCAAGGACTTAGACACAGAAAGTAGGTTAGGTTAAGGGTTAATCTTTTCATAACTACAACTCCCTTTAGTGCCTTCAGGCCTTCCTCTTTGCAGAAAGGATTCAGTTCATATATGTTTGCGTGTGTGGTATGTGTATGTGTGTGTGTCAGTGTGTCATGATTTATACCTGTAAAAGCCGAAGACTGAACCTCAGCCAGGGGCCACAGCAGGGAACAACAATGTGCCAAGTCATTAATTGGGATTCTGTTTACACTTTTGCTTTTAGCTCTAATTACTTGTTTCTTTGAACTAACCAAACAGCTTTCATTAGAGTCATTAGTCCCCAATTTTAAAACTGAATTTCACGTTTTGCAGCAATGACCAGTGGCACTGGGTGTTGCAATAACAAATGACTACAAGGGAAATATAAACAGAACTCCATTAATATGCTAATTAACTGTCCTTCGAGGGACCATTAACTCCTATCTCATCTGCACCAATTAGCTCCTTTGTAAGAGAAAGCCCTAGATCTTCGGTTTGCTTCTTCAACAGGCCGTAGCTCCCTCCTCAGGGTTCAATGACAATCAACTGAACACTCCCAGCCCTGGGCAGTTGTCTTGCAAATGTGGGAGGCCGGGCAATCCCATTCTCAGTATTAGAAATACAACCGAAAACTTCCGTCTTCATGGTGGCAGATCAAAAAACAGCAAAAGGCAGCATTTATTGAGCCAGTATCCCACATTCAGCAAGCATTTATTGATCACTTTTTGTATACCATGTCCTTTGCTAGGTGTTGGGGATGCTGAGATAAATATGACTCTCTCTCTGAAGTCAGGGAAATCAAGTATTACCAGTGCTATGAAAGGTATAATGGGGACATTGAAGAGAGAAAGGTTAGTTCCATGTGGGAGATGGTGACACTGAAGATGAGCTTTGAAAAGTCAGGCAGTATTTGCCAGGTGAACAAGGTAGGAAGGACATTCACTCTGTTTACATGTACGTGTGTATGTGTAAATATTCACACATGTGAGATGTGACTAAAAACTAGTAGAACTGATTCCACAGGCCATTCTCAAAACTAAATTTTAGTGCTTTTTAAAAGATTATATAAGTAAAACGTAAAGACCAACTCAGTCTTAAACTAGCATAGTAATTGGACTGAGTTCTGCTTGTAGTTCCCTAATGGAAGCTGCTCATTTTTTCAGCTTACATTGAACCTTGCTGAGAACTGTCCTTTAAAAAAAGAGAAATATTAAAAGTCTCTATACATTCTATAATAATCTATACTGGTCAAATCCACACCCGCTTGTGGAAATCGAGCAGGATGAGATAATGACTAGAATAAATTAAGGAGAGCTTAGTTTGTACCAAGAACAATTGTAGTATATTGACAGAAGTAATCACATGACCCTAGTGAGAAATTTGCTAATAATGATGCACTATTTGTCCAAATGTGCAGCCCCCTACCTAACATGATGTGATGAGGGTAGACCTGTTTACTTTAATCATTTCCATTACCTGGGTCCCTCATGTTTATGCTCCTAACTCCACCTACTGTAATTAAGCACTTGAGAGAATGTGGTCACAGACAGGAGTTTAGGTGATCCACCCGTAGGCTGCATGCCTGTGCATCAAGTCCCTGTGCACTTGTTCGAGCTTCCAACAGAACCGAGCCTGCAATGTGCAAGTTGTGGAGCAGATTTACTACACATGTTCTAACTTATACCTGCCTCAGCTCCAAAGTCAAATCATACTGGTGCCATGCCCAGTATGATTCTCTGGAAAAGGACGGAAGTGGTAGACCCTCTTTCCAGATCAGTACCAGGTACTGCGAGCCCTTTGGATCTCTTCTGTCTGGGTCCTCTAGAAGCCAACAGAGAGTCATACTGAGCACCTTTGGCTTCCTCAGCCCAGGCTTTCTATTTGGTATTCTTTAAGCTGAAAAGCCAAGGAATAATTGCTCCCTGGAAACGCTCCCCTGGGGATAGGTCAGGGCTGAGCTCTGCTGGGTTCTGCTTTTCTGGTCTTCCTGGGACAGTTGGTTGTGGGTCACACAGTGATTTCACTTGGGGCACGAGTCCCTTTAGCTTAGACTCCAACCCACCATATGACCCAGCTATACCTACTTTTGCTTACAGAGAGGTGATGAAAACGACATCCGATCCATCAATTACTACCCAGAGTCGGCTTCTTTTGACCTCCGCTACTACCCTTACTACGGCAAACTGACTCACGTAAGCTGTATTTCCTTCAGTCATTGCTGTCAGAAAGGGTTCAGAGATGAAGGAAGGGCTGGCTGGGATCTATGAGAATTAGGGAGCGGCAGGCAGTAACAGAGGGCTGAATAGCTGCTGGCCATAACCAGGAGCTCCCTCTACCAATTCCCATCACAATCACACTCCTTTCTGTATTTGAAAGAATCTCATATACGGTCTGGTCTAATCCCTCCAGTTTACAGATGAGGAAATTGGGGTTCAGAGAGAGGAAATGACTTGCCCAAGGTCACAGGGCTAATCAGTGGCAGAGCCAGGAGAAGGCAAATTACTACCATTGCACTCAATCATGCCAAAAAATCACACCTCCCTGTTTCTCCCATTAGTAGCTTTGGGGCAATGAAGCCTTCATCTCCAGCATAGGGACTTGATAGGTAACAGTTTTGTTTTGATTCATGGCCTGATATCCAGAAAATCATATCACACCAAGTCAGAATTGGTTTCCCCCAGAGGACAATCAGATATTTGACAGTGACTTATGAGAAAAAATGTGTAATTTCCCCACACTTTCCCAAGGAGGGAGAGCATGTCAGTTGCTTTGGCCATTTGTGACTTGGCATCATGGGATTTATTCAGTTCCCTTTGTGGAGGTTATCCCATCCTGCACTGATTATCTGATCACTTCCCTCCTACCACCTCCTCACACTTAGAATTCATTGTTCTTCCACTTACAGGTTAACTACACCTCCCCCCTGGTGGCAATGCACTTTACAGACGTGGTGAAGAACCAAGCAGTGCCTGTGCAGTGCCAACTTAAGGGCAAAGGCATCATAAATGATGTCATCAATGATCGTTTTGTGGGTAGGGTAATCTTTACCCTGAACATAGAAACGTAAGAACTTCAGGGGACCAATCCAACCAGTTCTGTTTCTGTTTTACCTTGTGTTTTCCATGGTAGCAGCTGAATTCTTTTTCTTTAATTAGGACACAGCCAGATGGACACCTAAGACAGGAGATCATCTTTCCTTGCCTTTGACATGTGTCTAAAATGACATTGTGGGAGCTGTTTGATTTTTTAAAGGTAGTCTCTCCTGATGATAAATAGATTAATTTCCTTTCCCTCCACTTAAAACTAAAACCCATTCTTGTTGCTAGAAATTTCACTGTAGTGTAAACATAGTGTCTGATAAAATTTACAATAGCTATGAAGGAGAATTTCTATGATGATTATAAATTCATCATGTTCTCTAAAATTTTGTGGGTTTTAGAGGTGAGATTCCTCCCAACCAGGCTCATTCTCTAACCCCTTTTTTCAAAACCTGCCTGGCAAGGTCCTTGCCTGGGAATCACCACTCAGACCAACCCAGGCTATACTTAGGGCCACTATATTTATAGAATTCTATATCCAGGGGTGCTTGAGAAACTGGCTGCCTCCCACAGGCAACTAAATACTGATTTGAAGACTAGGTTATCTTCAACTGGGACAGAAAGCAGTGTTAACTGGATATTGTTCTGGGATAGAGATGAAGACCTTCTCTATGACTTTTTAAAGAGGTAGAACCCATTGTAATTGGGGAGAACACTTAGCATATGTATGTGATTGTTGTTTGGTTCCTTGTTCTACGGTGTAATCATCCAAAGGCAAACATTCCTGCAAACAGGTTTGTCTCAGCTTCAGGCAGAGAAGAAACCATGGAAGAAGATCTCCACTGGCTAATTCTTCTTGGGCTGTTTGTTTGACAGTAGCGTGATGTTCTTTGAGACCATCAAGGATATGTGTGTTGACCCCCAGCTACAGCTCTGGGGATTGAAATCAGGGCCTGCCAACTAATACATGACAAGACAGAAAGCTCCTGACAGGCCATCCAAAAGCCAAGGCTCATTAGCCAGTTTTGCATTTACTTGAAAAATGACACGAGGCAGATGTTTATCCAGGTTGTGGATCAGCCAGGTTGCTTTGTCATATCTTTGGCCATGATCATTCCACTGCTTTTTAACACCTCCAGCAGGGGGAGGGCTGGGACAAGGAGAAAAGGCAAGCACCAGGGAATAGCACAGTGTCTCAGGATCCAAAGCAAGTTTAAATGCCACCTAGAAGCATCCGGAGTCTGAATCTCCTCTACAATGTTTACTTTCTCCCAAAACAGGGAATTGGCAGTCTGGTAGTAAAGATAAACAAGTGGAGAAGCAACTATGATATAGTGTGATGAGAGTTATAAAACTAGTATGTAGAAATACCGTGGGGAACATGAGGGAAAATAACTATCTAGAACTGAGACAGTAGCAGAGGAAATTTCACATCCAAAGCCACAGTTATGAAAAGACCATGGTGTGTTTGGGTGACTGTGAACAGTTCATGTAACTGCAGTGAAAAGGGCTCAGAGGAATGGCAGGGAGTGGCAAAGACTGGGCTAGAGAGCTATTTAGGGTCTTTGAGTTTTATCCAGTAGGTGAAAAGAAGTCATTAAAGCATTTTAATCAGGGAAGCCCTGTGATAGCATTTGCATTTTAGAAAGAGCACTTTGGCAACCACAATGTGAAGGGAGGATTGGAGAGGGACAGGACTGGGGAATGGGGGAATGAGGGAGAAGGACGAGTCAAGAATGACTCCAAGGTTTTGAGCTTGGCTAGAACCAATGAGATAGTGATATTGTTGATTAAGACTGGGAAAACAAGAGAGAAGCAGGTTTGGAGAGGAAGATGCTGAGATCAATTTTGGACACTTGGCTTGTGATTTTCTACTGGTCAGACGTTGATGTGGAGATGTAAACACATGTAGGGTTGGGAAGAAGGGCAGATGAGAATGAGGGCAACATTTGATTATGTGAACTTGCTTAAGAAATTCTAAGCTATTTAATCTTCAGAATTGAAGCCAGTTATGTAAACACACTACACCAATCGAGTCCGTAGCAGTGTTTTTTTCTCTTGGCTTTGTGAAAGGACTGTTGTTGCTCTTTGAAATCTCCTTCCCAGATAGATACCTTCCAAGTCTTATCAACAGAGTAGAGGGGGTGCTGACCACTATTAACAAGTGATAGAAGATATAGGACATCAGGTCTATGGAAAATACAAAAAAAAACAATGAAACTGTCTCCTGCCAACCCATTTCCTTAACAAATTCAATTTTCAAAACTAACCTTTAAAAAGAAAAAGAACAAAATGAAAAAGACAACTTTAAAGCCATTTAAAAATTACCTCAATTTTTAAAACTAACCTTTAAAAAGGAAAAGGCCAAAATGAAAACGACAACAACTTTTAAACCATTTAAAATTACCTCCATCAATCAAACTTTCAAGATTCAGTAAGAAAAGATAATAGAACATTAGATCTGGAAAGGATATTAGAGAGCGTTTAGAGAAAACAACCTGCATTGCATCTGACTCCAGGTCCAGTGCTCTTTCTACTCTGAGCTGCTGCTTACCAGGAAGTACCATCTTTTTAAAAATCAATGAATGATATCCCAAACATTTTGAAACATATGTCAAATTTGAGTTAAAATAGTTAACATTTCACAGGAATTCAACTACTGGTGCTATATTTTGTACATAATACATTATCCTGTTAAATGCATTGACTATTAAACAGACAAGGAATTATGAATCTTTTGTCAAACAACATTTCCCATTCAATGGAATTTACTGTGTCCACAATTTCAAAGCAGTATTGAAGAGTACTAAGTTTGGGTTGTCAGCTAGGACACGAAAAAATAACTTTATTATACAGAACTGGATATGATAACATATTCATTAAAGTTAGATTCTAACTGTTCAATAAACTTCTAGTAGATTAATTTAAATAATCCCCTATACTGTGCTGTACCAGGATTTGATTTGTATATCAGCTGTTGCAATGCACTTGATTTTACTTGACTGTCAATGAGAAATACTACTTCCAATTGTCTTCATAGTTTTGTCCATGCTAGACTTTGGTTATGATTTTTTACCTTCCACCCTTCTGAATTTATTATCTTAAAGTTACCTTTTAAGCATCTATTTGCTGGGGATCTTCAAGTAGAAAACATTTATATTGTCTTGGGGAGTTGTTGACAACAATAAATTGAAATAAAAAAGAAATGTATGATTTCCTTTTAGACTGATTTTCCCACAGGAATATTGGGCAGCCATGTGGGTGGAAAATTTGACAATTGACAACCTATTCCTTGAAGACTATTTTTCTTCCTCTCTTCCATGCCTGACCCCCCTTTTTTTGATTCTTGGGGTTTAGCCATAGGAAGGTGAAACTAAAAGTTGTTTCATTTCTGGGCATTTTTCCTTTTTGCAGTCTCCGTGCTCTGATTTCTCAGACTGCTTTTTCATAGTAGCCTTTTTTCATCAAGGTTGAGTCCTGGTATAAATTTTTCTGTTTGTTTGTGTAGGAAAGGAACACTAAGAGAAACCTTGAGGTAGGGGAATGGAACCAAAATCCAAAGGGAAACTCTGCAAATGTTTGATGAAAGTCTCGCTAAGTGACTTTAGGGCACGTCTGGCCACAAACTGTCCCCCAGAGCAAATCTCTAGTGGCCATTGCAATTAAAGACAAAAATATTCCCAGTCCCTTATTCAACTCAGAAGCTAGGCTGCAGCAGGAATCCCTTCTTTCCTTGGAAGCTACCCTGGCCTAAGGTCTACTAGGCTAATACGGTTTGATTTGGGGTGGGGGAATCCATGATCCCAGTATATTTCCCCCTACTGAAATTCCTCATTAGGGTAATTTTTTACTGACTTCTTTTTAAAATATTCATATGTAATAGAGTAATTTAACCAACTCATACAGAAGTGTGATTTACACTGTGCTTTTATCCAGGCAGAAGATGGAGGTTTGGGTATTTGTGTGTGTGTGCTGGGGAGAAGGAGGGTGGATAGAATGGATGGAGGCAAAGGCAAGGAAAGGCAAGTTGAAAGACTACTTCACAAAGGTATTTAGTTGCAGGCTAGAAGGGAGGAAGGGTTGATAGCGGTTTAAGAAAGGTTTAAGAAGGATATAACAGGCTCTTAGTCTGATGTTTACTCTCCAGAATGTACTTCCTTGCAGGCTCCTGGACTGCTATAACAACAGTCAGGGTCCCAACAAGAAATAGATGGCACACTTGACGAAACAGAATAATTGCAAGAGGGTTTATTTACAATGGGATTACTTATAAAAGCATAGATGTAGGGGACCACAAATAGTACAGTAACCCAGCCTGGTAGGAGCTGAACTCTTACCATCCATTGACCCTAAGATACAGGGGCAGGAAGCAGTTAGTAGAACCCAGAAAGAGTGAGTCATGTACAATTGACTGACTTGAGAGGAGTGGTGACCTTGTTGAAGGACTAAGCTAGCCCAAGGTGACCTTGTAGGGAGAGGAACAGGAAAGCAAATTCTTTCTAAATCTGGTATCCTTTGGTACATCATTTAGGAATCTTTAGCTTGTAAGTGACAAAGCAAACAAATGAGCACAAAAATTCAAATTGACTTAACGATAAAAGAGAATTTACTGAATCACATAACTGAAAAGTTCAGGTATAGTTTGCTTCAGGCATAGCCAGGTCTGGGAATTCAAAGGTGTCATTAGGAACCAGTCTCTCTCTACCTCTCTATTCTGCTCTCCATCACAAATCAAGATAGGCAAGATGGCTGCCAGCATTGCCAGGCCTACATCCTTAAAGGTTAATGTCCACTTGAAAAGAGAGCTGCTCTTTCCTCAAAGTTCAAATAAAAAATAAAAATTTGGAGTCTCCCATTGGCTTGAATTGGATCCTGTGCTAATCCCTGAACAAATCTCTGTGGCCACTGGGAGAAACTTCTCTGATTGGCCAGGCTTGAGTCACATGCCCATCCCTGGAGTTTAGGGTGGTATCAACACCACTCAAATTGCCTGGATTGAAAGCCAGGGAGAGGTGATCCCTCTGAGGAAAATTGAGTTTATGTTACAAAAGAGGAGTGAATGGATATGAAGTGACAGAATAGATACTACATTTCATCAGTGTCCTGTCAAATCCTACACCTACTTATGATTATATCTGAACTTTTAGACTAAAATCTTTTCAAAATTTTAACATTAACATCTCCAAAAAACAGTATTTTCACCTTAACCCAGCATTTTGTCTACACCTTATGCTCAGTAGAAGTGGGGGAGAGGGGAAGAAGTCACCTTAATTTATTCTGCTTTGTTTTTACCAAATACAATTCTATAATCAAATTCTGCATTAGAAGTCTAGCTTGTATAAAACATTTTCTTTCCAGAAGAGAATGGTACAAGCTTCATAAAATAGTTAACTTGCTAGAAGCAGACTGACAGATAGACAAAAAAATAAAATAAAAATAAAAAATAAAAAAAACCCAGTTAACTTGAATAAGAAAAGTATTTTGACTTCCATTAGAAACAAACACGTTCACGAATGAGGACCTCCAGCTGATAATATCATCTTCTACATAGAAAATCCTAAGGAATGTACTAAAAGACTATCAAAGTAAATAAACGAGTCCACCAAGGTTGCAAGATAAAAGATCAGTATAAAAAGATCAGATAAAAGATCAGTAGTCTTTCTATACACAAGCATTGAACAATTTAAAAATGAACTTAACAAAACAACTTCATTTAAAATAACCTAAAAAGAATAAAACACTTAAGAAAAGAGTAAGAAAAGAAATGCAAGACTTGTGCACTGAAAACATACTATTGTTGAAATAAATTAAAGAAGAATTAAATAAAAGGAAAGACATTTGTGTTCATAGATTAGGAGATTAATATTGCTAAAATGGAAATACTAATGAAATTGATCTACAAATTCAATGCAATTACTTCAAAATTCCAACTACTTTTTTTCCCAGAAATTGACAAAGTGATCCTAAAATTCATATGGAAATGGAAGGGGCCAAGAATAACTAAAACAATCTTGAAAAAGAAGAACAAAGCTGGAAGACTCACAATTTCCAATTTAAAAACTTACTATAAAGCTAGAATAATTAAAACATTGTGGTACTGTCATAGGATACATATAGATTAAAGGAATAGAATTGAGAGTCCAGAAATAAACCCATGCACCCATGGCAAATTGATTTTTGTAAAAGATGCTTAGACCATTCAATAGTCAAAGAATAGTCTCTTCAAAAAATGGTGCCGGGACGATCACCATGCAAAAGAATGAATTTGGACCCCTACCTCATACCATATACAAAAATTAACCCAAAATGGAACAAAGATCTAAATGGAAGAGTTCAAAAACTATAAAACTCTTAGAAGAAAACATAAACATAAAACTCTGTGACCTTGGATTAAACAACAGTTTCTTAAATATGACACCAAAGCACACATGACAAAAAAAATAGATAAATTGGACTTAATTAAAATTAAAAACTTTAGTGCTTCAAAGGACGCCATCACAAAAGTAAAAATACAACTTACGGAATGGGTGAAAATATTTGCAAATTATATATCTGTTAAAGGATTAGTATCCAGAATATATACAGAACTCTTACAACTCGACAATAAAAATACAAATAACTCAGTTAAGATATGCAAGGAATCTAAGTAGATATTTCTCCAAAAAATATACAAATGGTCAATAAGCATGTGAAAAGATGCTGAACATCATTACACCTTAGGGAAATGACAACCAAAATCACAATAAGATCTTACATTTAAGTCTTTAATCCATTTTGAACTGATTTTTGTGTATAGTGTAAAAGAAGGGTTCAATTTCATATTTTTGCATGTGGAGATCCAGTTTTCCCAAAGCCATTTATTGAAGAGTCTATCCTTTCCCCATTGTATATTCTTGGTGACTCTGTTGAAAATTAGTTGACTATGTATGCGTGGGTTTGTTTCTGGATTCTCTATTCTGTTCCACTGGTCTGTCCGTTTTTATGCCAGTACCATACTGTTTTGATTACTATACTATAGGTTTGTAATACAGTTTGAAACCAGGAAGTTTGATGCTTCCAGCTTTGTTCTTATTGCTCAAAACTGCTTCAGCTATTCAGGGTCTTTTGTGATTTAATAGGAATTTTATGATTGCTTTTTTCTATTAAAAAAGTCAAAATATAACAAATGTTTCCAAGGATGTGGAGAAAGGGAAACCCTTGTATACTGTTGATGGGAATGTACACTGGTGCAACCATTGTGGAAAACAGTGTAGAGGTTTCTCAAAAAATTAAAAATAGAATTACCATATGATCCACTTTGGGATATATATCCAAAGGAAATAAAATCACTATCTTGAAGAGATATCTGCACTCTGATGTCCATTGCAGAATTATTTACAATAGCCAAGATATGGAAACAACCAAAGTGTTCATCAATAGATGAATGAATAAAGAAAATGTTATACACACAAACACACACACAGGAATATTATTCAGCCTTTAAAAAGAAGGAACTCCTGCCATTTGCAACAACATGGATGAACCTTGAGGACATTATGCTAAGCAAAATAAGCCAAACACAGAAAGTCAAGTACTGTATGATCTCAGTTATAGACAGAATCTTTTTAAAAAGTTGAACCCATAGTAACAAAGAGTAGAAGGATGGTTACCAGGGGCTAGAGCATGGGGGATAAGGGGAGATATTGGTCAAAGGGTACCAACCTTCAGTTATAAGATGAGTAAGAGCTGGAGACCAAATGTACAGCATGGTGACTATAGTTAATAATAATAATATATTGAATAATTGAAATTTGCCAAGAGAGTACATCTCAAGTGTTCTCATTATACACACACACACAAAAGGTAACTGTGTGAGGTGATAGATATGTTAATTAGCTCGATTGCAATAACCATTTCACAATGTATATGTACATCAAAACATTACATTGTACACTCTAAATATATACAATTTTTATTTGTCAATCATACCTCAGTAAAGCTGGAAAAAAGATATCATTTCACACCCACTATGATGGCAATAATTTTTTTAAAAAAATTAAACAATAGCAAGTGCTGTCGAGGATGTGGTGAAATTAGAACCCTCCTACACTGCTGGAGGGAATGTAAAATGGTGAAGCCACTTTGAAATAATGGTTTGGAAGTTCTCCAAAAGGTTAAACATAGAGTTACCATAGGACCCAGCAATTTCACTCCTAGATATACATTAAAGGTAATTGAAAATATACGTCCACACAAAAACATGTACAGGAATGTTCACAACAGCAATATTCACAATAACCAATAGTAGAAGCAACTGAAATATCCATCAACTGATGAATGGATAAACAAAATGTAGTATATTATTCACCCATAAAAGGAATAAAATATTGATTCATGCGACAGCATGGATGAAACTCAAAACATCATGATAAGTAAAAGGAACCAGACACAAAGGCTACATGTTGTAGGATTCCATTTAAATGATGTGTCTAGAATAGCAAAATCCATAAAGACACAAAGTAGACCAGTGGTTGCCAGGGGTTGGAGGGAGGGAAATGGAGAGTGACTGCTAATGGGGATGAGGTTTATAAATATGTATGAGAGGAGGGGCCTTTAAGAAGTGATTAGGCCATGAGGGCTGCACCGTGATTAATGGGATTTAGGCCCATATAAAGGAGGCTTTGCAGTGTTTGGTATGCCTTTCTGCCTTCTATCATGTGAGGATGCAGGAAGAAGGCCTTCATTGGACCAGATGCTGATGACTTGATCTTGGACTTCTCAGCCTCCATAACTATGAGAAATAAATTTCTATTCTTTATAGATTATCCAGTCTGTGGTATTGTGTTATAGCAGCAGAAATGAACTAAGACAGGAAAAATATGGGAGGGGGAGACAAATTTCTTGGTCATATGACAACTTTATGTTTAACTTTTTAAGGAACTGCCAAACTATTTTCTAAAGTAGCTATAACATTTTATATTCTCACTATATATATATATATATATATATATATATATATATATATATATATATATATATAGGGTCTTGTTATGTTGCCCAGCCTGGACTTGAACTCCTGTGCTCCAGCCATCCTCCTGCCTGAGCCTACAAGTAGCTGGGACTACAGGCATGCACCACCATGCCAGGCTCATTGTAGTTTTGATTTGTGTTTCCCTAATGGCTAATGATGTTGAGCATTTTTTTTATTTGCTCATTAGCTATTTGTATATCTTCTTTGGAGAAATGTTTATTCAAATACTCTGCTCGTTTTTAAATTGGATTGTCTTTTTACTATTGATTTGTCAGAATTCTTTATATATTCTGGATACTAGACCCTTGTCAAATATAAGATTTGCAAACATTTTCTACCTTTTTGTGGGTTATCTTTTCAATTTCTTGAGAGTAGAAATTGAAGCACAAAAGTTTTTAATTTTGATGAAGTTCAAATTATCCTTTTTCTTTTGTTGTTTGTGCTTTTGGTGTCATATTTAAGAAAACATTTCCAGCATATGAATTTTGGGGGGACACATACCTTCAAATCATAACAGACCCAGATTTAAAGAAAATAGTATATCTTAGTATGTCAAATTATACTCTACTCTGTAATTTTTACTGACATAAAATTGTTCATAATATCCCCTTAAAATCCTCTTAATGTCAGGATGAATTCATAGTGATGTCTTTTCTCTCATTCCTTCTATGGTAATTTATGTCTTTTCTCTCTTTTACTTCTTTCTAATGAGTCTGGCTGGGTATTTATCAGAGTCATTGAGTTCCTTAAATAACCATGGGTCTTGCATTTTTTTTATCCTGACAATCTCTTTTACTTGAGTTGTTTAGATAATTTACATATAATGTGATCATTGATGTGGTTGTATTTAAATCTACCATCTCACTATTTGTTTTCTGTTGGTCCCATCTGTTCATTGTTCCCCCTTTCTTCTTTTTCTGACTTCTGTTGGATTAATTCAGTTTTAAAATAATTCCACTTTATTTTCTATATTGACATATTAACTATACTGCTTTGTATTTTTTAGGCATTGTTTTAGAGTTCATAGTACATATCTGTAACTTATCACTGTCTACCTTCAAGTCATGTATACTATAGGTACTTTAAAACAACATAATTCCATTTTCATCTTTGTGCTATTGTTGTCATATATTTTTCTTCTACATATGTTATAAACACCACACTACATGCTATTATGTTTGCTTTAACCAATTCCTTTTTTTCTTTTGCATCATGACTTTTAATAGATACATAAAGTATAGATGCATCGAAATTTATTTAACCCATTCCTAATTGTGCATTAAGCTTGTTGCCTATTTTTTCCTTGTTATTAAAAATGATATAGCAATGAACATTCTTGTGCAAAAACTTTGTTGCATACTTACGTTTATTTCTTTGTTATTTTTTATTATAGTAAAAAGCACATAAAATTTATCATCTTAACCACTTTAAGTGTATAGTTCAGTAGTGTTCAGTATATTCACATTGTTATGAAGCAAGATCTCCAGAACTTATTTGCCAATCTGAAATCCTATAACCATTAAACAACAACTTCCCTTTTCCCCTCCCTCTAACCTCTGGTAACAACCATTCTAATTTCTGTTCCTATGAATTCGACTGCTTTAGATACCTAATATAAGTGAAATCATAATAGTATTTTCTTTTTGTGACTGGCTTATTTCACTTAGCAAAATGTCCTCAAGGTTCATCTATGTTGTGGCATGTGACAAGGTTTCCTTCCTTTTTGTGGTTGCATAATATTTCATTGTATGAATATAACACATTTTGTTTATCCATTCATCCATCGATGGACATTTGGGTTGCTTCCACCTATTGGCTATTGTGAATAGTACTGCCATAAACATGAGTGTGCAGGTATCTCTTAGCATCCCTACTTTCAATTCCTTTGGATATATACTCAGAAGTGGGATTGCTGGATCATGTGGTGGTTATATTTTTAATTTTTCAGGAACCTCCACACTGTTTTCCATAGCAGTTGTACCATTTTTACAGTCCTACCAACAGTGCACAAGATTCCAATTTCTCTTCATTCTCATTATCACTTTTATTTTCTGTTCTTGCGATAGTAGCCATCCTGGTAGGTGTGAGGTGATACCTCACTGTGGCTTGATTTTCATTTCTGTGATGATTTGTGATGTTGAGCATCTTTTCATATGCCTGCTGGCCATTTGTATATCATCTTTGGAGAAATATCTATTTAAGTTCTTTGATGATTTTTAATAGGGTTTTTTGATTTTTATTGTTGAGTTGTAAGCCTTCTTTATATATTCCAAATATTAACCCCTTATCAGATACTGTATATGATTTATGAATATTTTTCCTATTATTATTGTCATGAATTTTACTTTTACATATATTATAAACCCCATGATACATTATTATTATTTTAGCAGTCAATTATAATTTAAAGAGATTTAAATAATAAGAAAAACTTCATTTTAAAAGGAGGAATATATTTCCTCCTAAATATCCTAAATATTCTCCACTATTGAGGAATTCTCCACTATTGTCAGTATCCAATGTTCCATGTATGAGGTTTTACTAGTCTAAAGGGAACAGGCACTATTTCCAGCTCTATGTGTGCTAATTTTTTGTGTGGTTAATTCCTTAGCCTTGAATAGTTTCTTCACATGTGTGTCCATCAATACTTGAAGGGATCATCAGTACTCAAGGGGACTCTCTGTAGGTCTCTGGGGTCCTCTCTATCAATACATTTCCCCTCTCTGGCACTCTAGCAAACTCCTAGCCACCTTGGTCTCTCCAGATTCTCCACTGCACCTCCTCAACTCACAGAGTTTTCCAGATTCCTCCTGGGTTCCCTCTCCCTATGCCATGGCCCAGAAACTGCCTCCAGGAAGTATGCTGAGAAAACCTGGGACTTGTCTCATTTGTTTCTAATTTCTCCACTGTCCTTCATTACTTGATGCCCAGTGACTAGAAAACCACTATTTCATATCTTTTGTCCATTTTAAAAGTTTTATTTTTTCAGGTGGGAGAGTAAATTCAGTCTGTATTATATCATCTTTGCTAGTAGTGGAAATCTGCCTGCCTTCTTTTTTTGTTTTTTTGAGACAGTCTCACTCTGTCACCCTGGCTAGAGTGCAGTGGCATCATCGTAGCCTCCCTTTTTGTTAAATTTTACTTCCAAGTGTGTTAGGCTACAGTCAGAGTCGCAGAACTACTGTGTGTGCGTGTGCAAGTGCATGTGCGTGTATGTATGTAACTTTTTAAGACAATTGTTACAAAGATTTTACCTTACACAATCATGTGAGCTGGTTAAGCAGTCTGTGTAAGGCTGTTGTCTTCACATATGATGCTGGAGCTTGAAGTTCAGAGTGCAGATAGTCAATAAGGCAAGATGGATATAGACATAAAGTGGAAGAGGACAAGAACAAGCTGGAATCCACAAGCACAAGCTGGCACCCCCAAGGATGGACTGAAATCTGTATCAGTTCTTGTTTCCTCTCACCTTAATGGTATGGGTATCCTGCACAACCCAAGACACTTCATCACAGAGCTAAACTCACACACCTGGCCCAGGAGTCAGAGAAGCTAAAGGAGGATCCAGAGGAAAGTGGAGTAGTTCCAACCCAGCTGCTGTCTTGTGCCAATGTGGTGAGCCAGCAGAAAAGAGGCAATGTGTTAGAGCTCCAAAATGGCTACTGCATCACTTCTGTCCTTCAAGTCTCCCACAGTCATCTCTGTTGTGGCTCACCCTAACTGGAGACATAAAGGCAAGGGAATTCCGGGAAACGTAGCTGAACCTAAAGAAGTTTACCCATTACAAACCTACCACATGAAGTATTTTATAATTTAAGTCATTTTGGAGAGTGAAATATTTCCCCCACTTCTATTTACCCTCACTTATTCCTACTATAGAGAAAACCTTTTTAATGTTTATCTTGTGTCCAGAAATCTTGACAATTCTATTAACTGTATTAGTATTTATTAGTGTCTCTTGCACTTTCTTGGTATACACTCACACTAGAAAAAATTACAACTCTTTTTTACATATTTATTATGCTATATCACTTTGTTCTTTCATTGTTTTTACTGGAATCTTGAAGAATACATTGAATAATAATTGTAAGATCATTCCAGTGTAATACTTGATTATCTTGAAAACATCTTTAGTGTTTAATTCTTTAGAATGATATTTGCTGTTAGTTTTTAGTAAGGAGTTTTTAGGTAGGTGCTTTCTACTTTTCCTTTACCTTATGTTTTTATTAGGGATAGTTGCTGAATTTTATGAAAGGCTTTTAAGCATGTTATTAATATGACCCTGTGATATTCTCCTTTAATTCCTTTTTATTTATGAATTACATTGATAGATTTACTTATATTTAACTGTCTTTGTATTCCCTGAATATATCCAGCATGGTAATAATTGATTACATCTTTGACGTCATGTCAGTTCAGAATTCTTTGGGCTGCAAGTAACAGAGAGCCTGGCTAAAAATATCCTCAACCATAAAGACACTGAATTATTCAGCAGCACTAGAAGTGTGGAGAAGGTGGTTCCAAGGTCATTTTAGAGGTTGAATAGCATTATCAAGGACCCAAGCTCTCTCACTTTTCCATACTGTCATCAGAAGTATGTTGTAATAAAGAGTCTGATTCCATTTTTCAGTGTTTGACTTCTGACAGCTTTTTAGCCTCATTCTTCTCTCTTCCTTTTATGCCTTACATCTTGACAAGCTGATAAGAAAGCCTTGAACCTGTTTCCTTTGGTACCAGCCATAGATTCAAACCATGCAGGCCCCATCCCATGCACAGGATACTTACCTCACCCCATACCCTAACCACCATAAAAGTCTCAATCCAGTCTCCTTTCTTACTCTTTCAAGCCATTTTCAGATCATCTCATGATGCCTTCACTGGTTGCCCCAGAAAGCCTCATTATGTAAGTAATAAACCTTTCACATCCTCTTGATGTGTTTATGGCGTCATCAGTCATGACATCAAAACCAAAGTTTGGGTGAGGATCCATCCTGTTTCTTCTAATAAGGTGTCCATAATTGGTATTGTGAGCAGGATGCTGAGACAATGACCACCACTACCAGGTATCTTTCTTCTCTTGCTTTGACTTGCTAACTGATTCTGCTGCCTGGTGATAAGCATGCACTTTGAGTTGTGCTGCCTTGTGCTGCATTTGCTGAGTTCTACTGAGCTTCCGTTATAGATTTAACTGACTTAAGTCAGAAGCTTCAATGTGGTATTTAGGAACAGGAGTATGGGATTGGGGCTCTCCTTAAAGTGATTCTAGGTTGTGTGTCTTGGCCTAGACCTGTCCGTGTGTCTTAGAATGAATCATCTGTCTTGATTTTAATATAAGCTGTGACTAGGCCGGGCGCGGTGGCTCACGCCTGTAATCCTAGCACTCTGGGAGGCCGAGGCAGGAGGATTGTTTGAGCTCAGGAGTTCGAGACCAGCCTGAGCAAGAGCGAGACCCCGTCTCTACTAAAAATAGAAAGAAATTAATCGGACAACTAAAAATATATACAAAAAATTAGCTGGGCATGGTGGCGCATGCCTGTAGTCCCAGCTACTCAGGAGGCTGAGGCAGAAGGATTGATTAAGCCCAAGAGTTTGAGGTTGCTGTGAGCTAGGCTGACCCCACGGCACTCTAGCCCGGGCAAAAAGAGTGAGACTGTGTCTCAAAAAAAAAAATATATATATATATAAGCTGTGACTGATGCTAGGCTAAGGGGAAAGAGTCTAACCCTGAGACTGGTTGTGTGTCTCAATCAAACACTGACCACCATTCTGTAGAGTGCGCCTGGGAAATACTATACCCTGTGCAATATACAGGCCAATTGGGTGGTTTCTTGTGTGGAAGAAGAGTGATTGCTATTTGAAGAGCAATTACTCTTTGAAGATTTTAAGTTTTGAGTCCACATTCCTAAAGGCAGAGGGCTCCCTAGGACACAAAATGCCTTTGTTGCTGTTGCTGCTAGTGCCTATGCCACAACAAAGATCCTGACCATCAGGGTTATGGAGAAAATGACCCATAGCATCCCTGAGGCACAGCAAAGAAGTAAATTCAAACCTGATTATAGCATGAGGTCCTTAAGTATGTGTATATACATATATATATATATATATATATATATGTATATACACACACACTCCATTGCCGTGGGGGAGTCCCTAACACTAATTATACTTATTTCGGGCTCTCTGAAGAAAAAAATTATAAATACAAGCAGGGTAGAGAGAAACTTCCCAAAGTATATTCAGTAATCACAAAAAAAGGCAAGAAAAGACAGAAAGGCAGGAACACGGGAAAGAAAGAAGAGAAGAATCTGGATATAGGGGAGGAAACAAAATATTGAAACAGAGGTCCACAATTTGACCCAATTGGAAATCCAAAATTTGCTTAAAGAATTTATAAAACAGAAAGATAAACATGTGCTGAATTGCTTTTGCACCTCTACAACATAGCTTTTAGATTAACTTTAATATCTGCTGAAATGCATCAATTGGCAAACCTTCATGGCCTTAATCAAAACTTGGGGTCAAATTACAGTAATACCTGGGGATCCTTCTAAATTTGAACAACACACTCCCTATAATCTTAGGGGAGTTACTGAACATAAAATAGAGGACAAGCAGTTATGCCTGACTTTAACCATCGAAATTGCCTTGCCTAAATTCCTCATTATTGTAGTACCCACTGCCCTAAAATATCCTATAGTGGGTACAGATGCTTTGACCCAGCAGGTAATAAATTAAAACTAAAGTTTTTGGCACTTACAAATGGTCTTTAAAATATAGGACCACGTGGACCTTTCCAGCTCATCCTACCCCCACTAAAATATTTAATAAGGTCAAATATAAATTAAAATAGGATCTTCAAGGATTGAAATCCATTATCCAAAACATATTTACAAAAGTAGTGGTGTTACCACTACTCCTCCATTTAACCATCCAATTTGGCCTGTTCTTAAACTTGGAAAGAATGAATGATGCCTCACAGTAGATTACTTCAACCTTAATGCTGTGGCCCCATCCATTAAGGGCCTATACCCCAAATTATTGAAATTACTGACTACATCCTATCAGCAACTGATAAATATTTTGCTATAATAGATTTGGCTAATATGTTTTGTTTAATGCCTATTTAATGCCTGAACATCCCTTCAGCTGTAATTTGCCCTCACCTCCTAAGGGACATGGTACATCTTTACCCAGCTATCCATGGGGTACTTCAACAGCCTTGCCATTACACACAATCTTTGCAAAACACAACTTTAACTGCATCCAACTTTCTTCAGGGATTCAGGTATGACAATACATATATGACATCCTCTTTTGAGGATATTAATTTGACACACTCATTCAGGACATACAAATACTCACAAAGGAGCTCAAAAGAATGGATGACCTATTGTCTTGCACATAGTGCAAACCTCCATCAACTCTGTAAATTCCTGGAAATTATTTGGCAAACCATGGATTACCCCAAACCTGACACTGTCAAGAAATAGCTATTGACCCTCTGAGCCCCTGCAATGTTAAAACAAGCCCTACATCTTTTAGGCCTTTTAGGTTCAGAAGGCAATATATTCCTTCTTTACGAACTTCACTTAATGCTATTTGTGTGGTTATTTGCAAATCAGCCCACCTTGAATAAGCCACCCTCCAACAAAAGGCTCTAGAGTCTGTCCAAATTGCAATATAACAGCCCCTCCTGTTAGTGCCCCTCCATCAGTCTCCTTTCATGGTAGCAGTGTTAGTAACCTCCTCTCATGCCTCCTGGAGTCTCTGGACTACTCATAATGACCATAAGTTACCTATGGGCTTCTGATGCAAAAAAACTGCCCTTCTCAGCCCTGTGCTATATGTCACTAGAGCAGCAATTGCTGACTACTTACTAGACTTTCCTGGAATTTCCTGGACATAGAGGTAGGTATCACATGCCTTGAGCCCATGGCCCTCCATACTCACATGCCCACTATGCACTGGGTCATGGAAGTAGCACACTGCAGACTTGTCGTGGCCACCAAGCCCTCCTTACTACAGGATGGAACTGATCCTTGGCCCTGTGGCATATCCCACCTGCAGAAGGTAGGTGGCCTCCCCAGTCCTCAGTTCCTTGCCAGACGTCATGGTGCTGGAGGATATCACTCTCTTCCTTGGCTACCTGGAGAGTCCTCTGGGATCAACTAAGTGAACAACAATGGGAGTTCATACACTTTAGAGATGATATTGTCACCATTATATGTGATTGGAGGTCACTGGAGAGCTACTGCTTTTTATCCCTTAACAAGAACGTCCGATATAGGATGACACCCAAGGGCCAACACAATTGGACAAACTTCAGGCAGGCACTTTAGCACTGTTTTCCCTGGCCAAAAATAAGCCCTGTCTGCACCATTTTACAGATTCTTGGGCCATTGCCAATGGTCTAGCTCTCTGGTCTGGCCAATAGCAACAACAATAATTCCTCATCCAAGGTTTCCTTTGCAATAAAGAACTCTGGTAATCTACTGCCTCAAAGATACCCCAAATATAAA
Source organism: Propithecus coquereli (assembly GCF_000956105.1). NCBI lineage: Eukaryota > Metazoa > Chordata > Mammalia > Primates > Indriidae > Propithecus > Propithecus coquereli. The sequence continues at coordinate 262,298 of NW_012154018.1, forward strand.
CCAAGGTCACACATGCCTGTACATATACAATACAAGGCCTCACTGAGACATTCCTTATATCCTTTGGAGTTCCAGACATTACTGATAGTGACCAAGACAGTTATTTCACTTCTCAGAATACACAATATTGGGCTCTTAAGGCATTCAATGGAAACTTCGCCTTCCTTACAGGCTACAGGCTTCAAGCTTCATAGAGTGCCATAATGGTTTATTTAAACAAGTTCAAATTCAATTAAATGAAGCATGTCACATTTTTGTTGTCAGTCAAACCTCAGGAGTGAATTATAATGAAGAGCCTGACTCCATTTTTTTGATGTTTGAGTGCTAACAGCTTTTAAGCCTCACCCCTTTAAGCCTCTCCCTTTATGCCCCACATCTGGGCAAGCCTATAAGAAAGCCTCAGTGCTGCTGCCTTTGGTGCCAGCGGGAGTTTCAAACCATGCAAGCCCCTACCTTACACAAAAACCCTCACCTAAGCCCCACCCCTAACCACAGTTAAAGTCCAAGCCAGCCTCCTTTCCTTGCTCTCTCAAGCCATTTTTGGACCAACCTGGGGGCCTAGCTGCTCTCCCCACGTAGCTCCATTACATAAGTAATAAATATTTTCATACTCTCTTTAGTGAGTATGTGGTATCATCAGTCTTGATCTCTGAACCAAATTTTGGGTGAGGGTTCATCCTGTTTCTGCGTGATGGTCTCAACACATGTCTGCCATGTGTCTTCTCATGATGTCAAGGTAAATACTGCAGCTCCAAATAACACATTCTCATACCTGCATCCCAAACATAAAGGATGGGGACTCATGATGAAAGGATTTCACTTTATTGGTTCTCTATCTAATCACAAAGGACAATCTTTCCCTGAAACCCCCAATAAATGTCTTGATATCTCTCATAGACCAGCACAATGTCCACCCCTAAGCCGATTACCAACAAAGGGGAAAAACATTGGCTGAAACCAATGATGAGAGAATACCCAGCGCTTGCCACATCACTGTCTGAGCGATGTAAAGGTTCTGTTAGCAAGAGAGGGGATTTATTGTTGGTTATTAACAAGCAATATTTGCCACATGAATGTGGATATAGTCACTTTTCAGATATTTTAGGAAGTATATTTGTAGATATGTCAGTACATTTTGTGTTGTATTGTTTTGTACACTATTTTTCTGATTAGCTATTAAAATGTTGTTGGATTCACAAAATAAACTGGGAATCTGTCGATCTTTTCTTATGGTGTGGAATATACATCTTTAACTTATAATATGCATCTTTAACTTATCATAATATACCTTCAAAAGTTATACTACTTAATATATAATGTGAGAATCTCACAACAAGGAATTGCTCTTGAACTATTAACCAAAAGTAACATAGAAATGTTGGTGCAATCTCTTCGCAGCTATATTTATGAATGAGATGGGTCAATAGCATTCTTTTGGTAATATATTTTTCTCATTGGGTATTATGCCTACACAAAATGATCTGGGGAGCTTTTTATATTTTTCTATGGCTGAAAAAACATACATCACCATAATTATCTGATTTTAAAGGTTAAATGGAAATTAACATGGAATCAATTTTGCACTTTTAATGACTGGCTATAACTATGTTTCTATAATTTATAATCCCCAGGACTTAGTCCACCATTTTCTACTCATCTCTATATGCGTCTCTTCTCCTTAGGGGATCTCATTCAGGTCCATGGTTGTTAAATACCATCAGTTCATTATTGATTTCCAAATTTATATTTCCAACTCAATTTCTCCCCTGTACTCCAGATCTGTATATCCCAGAGGGCCTACTTGATATTTCCCACATCCTGGTTGCTAAGCGATATCACAAACCACATCTCTGAAAATGCATTCTTACTTTTTCCTTTCTTTTCCAAGTTTTCTCCATCTCAGAAATGGCACCACCATTCACCCACTTGCTCAGTTTTAAAAACTAGGGGACATCCCTTGTCTCCTTTCTTTCCTTAATATGTATACCCCTTATTTAAACTTTCCATAATACCTGTCAATTTTACTTTCAAAATATATTCTCAGTCTCTCCCCTTGTTTTAATCTCCAGTAACACCATTTTAGACTAAGCCAAATCTTGATCATTTCTTGCTTAGTCAATTGCAACAGCTTCCAAACTGTTATCCATATTTATATTCTTTATCTTTATATAACCTCTATTCCATGCAACATTCATAGTAAAACATTTCAGATCTGATGACACTACCACTAGCAACATTACATTGTCACCCCCTCACACCTAGAATAAATTCAATCTTCTTAATATTGCTCTGAGGCCATACCAGATGACACCTTTGTTTATATTCTCAACATCATCTCATTCCTCTCTCTCCCTAACTTATCATGCTCTGGTCACACTGAACTCTTTTCTATTCCTCGAAGACTTGAAGCTCTTTCCACGTCAAGCCTTTTGCCTCTGAAGGTCTAGATCTCAGTTCAAATGTCATCTTCTCACAGAGATCTTCTCTAAACTCCTTATATATGTAGGGGACAATCTTAAACCCTATCTCTCACATCAACTTATACATTAACTTGATAGCACATATCATAATTACCTTGCTTATTTATTTACTTTTTTCATTATTATTCCACCAATGGGATATAAACAGCATGAAGACCAGGAACTTCTCAATATTTTTCACTTTTTGTCAAGTGAACTTACTATGCATTCAATAATTATCTGTCAAAGGAAGAAAAAATATGAATCTGATAATCACGAGAGAAGTCTAAGCTGGAAATACAGAGTTGTGATAGAGGTAGTATTTAAAATTATGGAAGCAAATAAGTACATCTAAGGAGAGCATATAAAATGAAAAGAGAAGGGGTCTTAGACCAAAACTTGGGAAACATGAACTTTGGGCAGGAGGAGAACAAGCACTTCAAAGAAACTGAGAAAGATAAGCCAGAGGAATAGGAGGAAAATCAGTAGAATTTGATGTCACAGAAACTAAGACAAAATGGAGTGCAGGGAGGGAATGTTCAACAGAATAAAACCCTACTGAAAGATCATGGGAGAACTAACTTTTTATTTATTTATTTATTTATTTTTTAATTTTTTATTTTTTTTGAGACAGAGTCTCACTCTGTTGCCCTGGCGACAGTGCC
>NW_012154018.1:272946-273535 GCF_000956105.1 Propithecus coquereli
GGCTCCCAAAGCCGAAGCAGCTCAGGCTCCCAAAGCCGAAGCAGCTCCGGCTCCCAAAGCCAAAGAAGCTCCGGCTACCAAAGCTAAAGAAGCTCTGGTTCCCAAAGCTAAAGAAGCTCAGGATCCCAAAGCTAAAGAAGCTCTGACTCCCAAAGGTGAGGAAGCTCCGGCTCTCAAAGCTAAAGAAGTTCTGGCTCCCAAAGCGAAAGAACCTCAGGGTTCCAAAGCTGAAGGAGCTCCGACTCCCAAAGGTGAAAAAGCTCAGGCTCCCAAAGCCAAAGAAGCTCCGACTGCCAAAAGTGAAGAAGTTCTGGCTCCCAAAGCCAAAGCAGCTCCGGCTCCCAAAGCCAAAAAACCTCTGGCTCCCAAAGCTGAAGCAGCTCCAACTCCGAAAGCTGAAGAAGCTCCAGCTCCCAAAGCTGAAGCAGCTCCTGTGCCCAACGCTAAAGAATCTAAGGTTCCCGAAGCTAAAGAAGTTGAGGCTCCCAAAGCTAAAGCAGCTCCGGCTCCCAAAGCTAAAGAAGTTCTGGCTCCCAAAGCCAAAGAACCTCAGGGTCCCAAAGCCGAAGGAGCTCCGACTCCCAAAGGT
>NW_012154018.1:273585-277324 GCF_000956105.1 Propithecus coquereli
TTTTTTTTGTTTGTTTGTTTTTGAGACAGTCTCGCTCTGTCTCCCTGGGTAGAGTGCAGTGGGGTCATCATCGCTCACTACAACCTCCAATTCCTGGGCTGAAGCGATCCTCCTGCCTCAGCCTCCTGAGTAGCTGGGACTACAGGCGTGCGCCAATTTTTTCTATTTTTTGTAGAGACGGGGTCTCACTCTTGCTCAGACTGGTCTCGAACTCCTGAACTCAACCGATCCTCCCTCCTCGGCCTCCCAGAGTGCTAGGATTACGGGCTTGAGCTATCTGCTAGCTTTTGTACTGAGGCAGGGACTGCTGGAGACCTTAGAGAATTTTCACGAAAGTTTTGGGGGTGAAACCCAAAGTGCAGCAGGTTGAGTGGTGAAGAGAGCACAAAGAAGTGAACATAGCATAGAATATTCTCTAATGAAAAGAGAGAAAGGATGGCGTTGAGAAAGGTGAGATATCGGGTAGAGGAGGAAATGATTTTAAGCATGGAAGGAACCTGAACAGATTTACTATATGGGAGAAAAATATCCAGTAGCACAGCAGATGGGAGAGATGCAGGAAAGACGGGGGAATAAGATGAATTAAAGTCCTTGAGGAAATGGAATAGGAGGTACTGGGATCTAGAGCATGGAGATAAGGTTTAGCAAGGAAAGTTAAGGGACTTCATGGCTCAATCACTTGATTTGCTTGATGACAAGGTCATCTTCTTAAGGTGAAGAGGGAAGAAGGCAGACAGCTCGAGACTACAGAAGGCTTGATATAGCAATTGAGAATTATGGGAGAGGGAGCTGAGTCAAAAAGAGCCCCCCGTGCATCCACCTACCCCACCCTCAGATTAGAAATTCATAGCATGTGCCTGGGTGCTGCCTCTCAGAACCTCTTGGAAACAAGAGTCCTCGGTTGGCTCACTGCAGTCTGCAGGCTTCAGCACCGTCGCCCAGCCAACCTTCCCTGTAGGGGGCGCTGTGACGCGCTGTTTTCTCTCTCTCTCTCTCTGTCTCTGTCTCTCTGTCTCTCTCTGTCTCTCTGTCTCTCTCTGTCTGTCTCTCTCTCTCTCTCTCTCTCTCTCTCTCTCTCTCTCGCGGGCAGAGCCCAGAGCGCGTCTTCACTTGCCTGCGTAGCGCGAGAGTTCTGAGGAGGACGCTTGGTCCGAGAGTTTTGAGGAGGACCGTTGGTCCCAGCCGGCCTTGCGGCAAGACTCGAGGCTGTCTCTGCGGTGTGCTACGCTGTCGCTCTGGTAGGAGTTGGCGTGGCAAGGGATTGGCTTAAGGGATTAACTTTTTGTGAGGAGGACGGGACAAGGGGGAAGGAGGCCGAGGAGGAGGTTAAGACTGGGCAAGGACTGAAAAAGGACTAAGCGAGGAGGAGCGGGGTTGACGGTTGACGGCCCGCCGTTTCTAACGGCAGCGGCAGTGGGCCGGCTGACTAGGCCCCAACAGCCATGGCCTTTGACTTTGGGGACCGCAGGAGCGGCTTCTGCCACAGAGAGGTGGTCACGTTCATCAACGAAGAGGTGCTCAATAATGGCGGCAGCCCAGACTTCTACCTCAGCTTCCGCTCGCGGCCGTGGAACGAGATAGAGGACGGCCTGTGCGCCATCCTCACCGATCCACAAGTGCCGCGCGCCACCAAGCGGGCCTGTGCTTGGAGTGCGCTGGCCCTGAGCGCGCGAGTGGTCGCGAGGCAGCCGGAGCAGCAGGCACGCCAGGCCCGGTGGCTGCGGGAACAGATCGAGGGGCACGATGACGCCAACCGGGCTTTGGCCTCCGACCTGCAGCGGGTGCGCCAGGAGCGTGACGAGGTGGTCTTGCAGTTGCGTCGCGCGCGAGACGACCTGCAGAAGGTGCTGTACGAACGTGACATGCTGTACTGGCAGCTGCTCCAGGCGGAAAGATCTGCCCAGGCCGACACGCTGACCCAGGACGAAGAACAGCAGAGTGAGACACTGGCCGCAGGGTCACAGGGTGGGCAGGTTGCGTTGTCCCTGACGGGGGGGGCCCAGATACCATCCGCGACAGATGTGCATTATCAACCAGGACCCCCTAGTCCTTGGGTACAGGTTGTTCAACCCCCTAAGCCAATGCCATTCCCCGCACCATTCCCCGCGCCATACCCAGTAGCATTCCCGTACTTACCACCTTCCCCACTTAGCGTACTCTCGGAAGGGGAAGCGGTGGCAGGTGTTTCAGTCCCACCCCAGTTGCCTATTGGGTATATCTACCCACCTGGCCCGCAGTCGGCTGCAGTGGCGTCCCGGGAGGAAATAGACTCCCAGAGGGCCCAGAGGAGCCAAAGTGAGGGGGAAGGTCCTGTGAGGCCTCCTGGGTTGGCCCCCCCGATTGACAGAAGGAGCCAAGTCCAGGAGGACAGTGCTGTGAGGCCCCGTTTCAGAAACCTCTCTGAGCACAGCTTGGACCAAGGAGACTCAAGGAAGCAACAACCTCTGGTACAGATGGCCAAACTGCCAAAAGGTAAGAAAGACTTTGAATCCCAGCAGGAGTAGAAACTTGCCCCAGACCTTAGGAGGACAGATTGAGATTGCCCATGGTGTAAAGTGTGATTCATTTTTCTTGACACTTGCTATAAATGCAAGAAAATCTAGATACTGGTTGAGGTGGGAAGCCCTGACCCCAAATAAGTTCCTCACTGCATTCAGGGAGGTAGAAAAATAATGGAGACATAGAGAAATGAGTTTCTGGAAGCCCCCTTGTGGTAAAAACAAACAAAACCCACTAATTCTTAGCTTGGCACGATGGCGTGCACCTATAATCCCAGCTACTCGGGAGGCTGAGGCAGGAGGATCGCTAGAGCCCAGAAGTTTGAGGCTGCAGTGTGCCATGATGGTGCCTGTGAATAACCACTGCTCTGCAGCCTGGGCAATATTGCAAAACCCCATCTTTTTTTTTTTTTAAAAAAAAAAAACCTAACTCTTTTATTTATATCATAGAAAATTTGAAAACCTATCAAATAAAAATTTTCATTATCCTACCATCAAGCAATACCATTGTTAACGCATTAATATATCTATTTCTACATATGGATCTCTTTCCGTAGTTTTACATTGTACATGTATATGTGTGTATATAACTTGAATTGCCTTCAACAAAGATGAAACTCTATTGAATATGTCAATTAATCTTCAAAAGGAAAATTTCTCCAGTTGCATTTAAGTTCACAAATGGTAGTCTCTGGATGGCTGCTACCAATTGGTTGACAGCCTGGAGAAGCTGATGTTATGAAACATTCTCTTTTTCTCCTTCTGTGTTCTCTTGGACCTCCTCTGTCCCATAACACCAGATCTTTGCCTGAGAATAGCCATGCTTTTAGAACATAAGATACATTATGTTCCAGGAGCACTTTTTTTTCCTTGAGAATGCTATTGTTATACTATAAAATAAAGCAGAGTTCATATTTGTTTCTTGATTTATTTTTATAACATTCATAGAAGAGGGCCAATTCTTGTGTCTCAAAGCTCCAGGAACTTTGCATGAAGCTGAAAAAGCTCCCGCTCCAAAAGCTGAAGCAGCTCCAGTTCCCAAAGCTAAAGAAGCTCCGGCTCCCAAAGCTAAAGCTGCTCAGGCTCCCAAAGCTGAAGCAGCTCCGACTCCCAAAGCTAAAGAAGTTCCGGCTCCCAAAGCCAAAGAAGCTCAGGCTCCCAAAGCCGAAGCAGCTCAGGCTCCCAAAGCCGAAGCAGCTCCGGCTCCCAAAGCCAAAGAAGCTCCGGCTACCAAAGCTAAA
>NW_012154018.1:278224-279541 GCF_000956105.1 Propithecus coquereli
CAGCTCCGGCTCCCAAAGCTAAAGAAGTTCTGGCTCCCAAAGCCAAAGAACCTCAGGGTCCCAAAGCCGAAGGAGCTCCGACTCCCAAAGGTGAAAAAGCTCCAGGTCCCAAAGCTGAGGAAGCTCCAACTCCCAAAGGTGAAGAAGCTCAGACTCCCAAAGCCAAAGAACCTGAGGGTCCCAAAGCCGAAGGAGCTCCAACTCCCAAAAGTGAAGAAGCTCCGGCTCCCAAAGCTGAAGCAGCTGTGGCTCCGAAAGGTGAAGAAGCTCCGGCTCCCAAAGTTAAAGAAGCTCAGGCTCCCAAAGATGACGCAGCTCCTACTCCCAAAGCTGAAGAAGATCCTACTCCCAAAGCTAAAGCAGGTCAGGCTCCCAAAAATGAAGCAGCTCTGACTCCCAAAGCCGAAGCAGCTCCGACTCCCAAAGGTGAAGAAGCTCCAGCTCCTATAGCTGAAGAAAATCCGGCGCCCAAAGCTAAAGCAGCTCCAGCTTCCAAAGCCAAAGAAGCTCTGGCTCCCAAAGCCAAAGATGCTCAGGCTCCCAAAGCCGAAGCAGCTCCAGCTTTCAAAGCCAAAGAAGCTCAGGCTCCCAAAGCTGAAGAAGCTCCGACTCCCAAAGCCGAAGCAGCTCTGACTCGCAAAGCTAAAGAAGCTCCGGCTCCCAAAGCTAAAAAAGTTGTGGCTCCCAAAGCCAAAGAACCTCAGGCTCCCAAAGCCGAAGCAGCTCTGACTCCCAAAGCTAAAGATGCTCAGGCTCCCAAAGCTGAAGCAGCTCCGACTCCCAAAACTAAAGAACCTCTGGCTCCCAAAGCCAAAGAAGCTCCGGCTCCCAAAGCTAAAGAAGCTCCGGCTCCCAAAGGCAAAGCAGCTCCAACTCCCAAAACTAAAGAATCTCTGGCTCCCAAAGCTGAAGAAGCTCCGGCTCCCAAAGCTGAAGCAGCTCCTGGCTCCCAAAGCCGAAGCAGCTCAGGCTCCCAAAGCCGAAGCAGCTCCGGCTCCCAAAGCCAAAGAAGCTCCGGCTACCAAAGCTAAAGAAGCTCAGGCTCCCAAAGCTGAAGAAGCTCCGACTCCCAAAGCCGAAGCAGCTCCGGCTCCCAAAGCTAAAGAAGCTCTGGCTCCCAAAGCCAAAGAACCTCAGGGTCCCAAAGCCGAAGGAGCTCCGACTCCCAAAGGTGAAAAAGCTCAGGCTCCCAAAGCCAAAGAAGCTCCGGCTCCCAAAGCCGAAGCAGCTCCGGCTCCCAAAGCTAAAGAAGTTCTGGCTCCCAAAGCCAAAGAACCTCAGGGTCCCAAAGCCGAAGGAGCTCCGACTCCCAAAGGT
>NW_012154018.1:281701-282479 GCF_000956105.1 Propithecus coquereli
AAGCAGCTCCAGCTTTCAAAGCCAAAGAACCTCAGGCTCCCAAAGGGGAAGCAGCTCCGACTCCCAAAGGTGAAGCAGCTCTGGCTCCGAAAGGTGAAGAAGCTCTGGTTCCCAAAGTTAAAGCAGCTCAGGCTCCCAAAAATGAAGCAGCTCTGACTCCCAAAGCCGAAGCAGCTCCGATTCCCAAAGGTGAAGAAGCTCCAGCTCCTATAGCTGCAGAAAATCCGGCGCCCAAAGCTAAAGCAGCTCCAGCTTCCAAAGCTAAAGAAGCTCCAGCAACCAAAGCTAAAGAAGCTCAGGCTCCCAAAGCTGAAGCAGCTCCGACTCCCAAAGCCAAAGATGCTCAGGCTGCCAAAGCTAAAGAAGCTCCGGCTCCCAAAGCCAAAGAAGCTCAGGCTCCCAAAGCTAAAGAAGCTCCGGCTCCCAAAGCCAAAGAAGCTCAGGCTCCCAAAGCTAAAGAAGCTCCGGCTCCCAAAGCCAAAGATGCTCAGGCTCCCAAAGCCGAAGCAGCTCCAGCTTTCAAAGCCAAAGAACCTCAGGCTCCCAAAGATGAAGAAGCTCCGGTTCCCAAAGCCAAAGAACCTCAGGCTCCCAAAGCTGAAGCAGCTCCGACTCCCAAAACTAAAGAACCTCTGGCTCCCAAAGCCAAAGAAGCTCCAGCTCCCAAAGCTGAAGAAGCTCCAGCTCCCAAAGCTGAAGCAGCTCCTGTGCCCAACGCTAAAGAATCTCAGGTTCCCGAAGCTAAAGAAGTTGAGGCTCCCAAAGCTAAAGCAGCTCC
>NW_012154018.1:284899-285227 GCF_000956105.1 Propithecus coquereli
GCTCCCAAAGCTAAAGAAGCTCAAGCTCCCAAAGCTAAAGAAGCTCAGCCTCCCAAAGCTAAAGAAGCTCTGACTCCCAGAGCTAAAGAAGCTCAAGCTCCCAAAGCTAAAGAAGCTCAGGCTCCCAAAGCTAAAGAAGCTCCGACTCCCAAAGCTAAAGAAGCTCTGACTCCCAAAGCCAAAGAAGCTCTGACTCCCAAAGCCAAAGAAGCTCCGACTCCCAAAGCTAAAGAAGCGCAGCCTCCCAAAGCTAAAGAAGCTCAGGCTCCCAAAGCTAAAGAAGTTCCGACTCCCAAAGCTAAAGAAGCTCAGGCTCCCAAAGCTAAAG
>NW_012154018.1:285462-348402 GCF_000956105.1 Propithecus coquereli
CTCCCAAAGCTAAAGAAGCTCAGGCTCCCAAAGCCAAAGAAGCTCAGGCTCCCAAAGCTAAAGAAGTTCCAACTCCCAAAGCTAAAGAAGCTCCGGCTCCCAGAGTTAAAGAAACTCAGACTCCCAAAGCCAAAGAAGCTCAGACTACCAAAGCTAAAGAAGCTCAGCCTCCCAAAGCTAAAGAAGCTCCGACTACCAAAGCCAAAGAAGCTCAGGCTCCCAAAGCCAAAGAAGCTCCCACTCCCAAAGCCAAAGCAGCTCAGGCTCCCAAAGCTAAAGAAGCTCCGACTCCCAAAGCTAAAGCAGTTCAGTCTCCCAAAGCTAAAGAAGCTCTGACTCCCAAAGCCAAAGAAGCTCCGGCTCCCAAAGCTGAAGAAGCTCCGACTCCCAAAGCTAAAGAAGCTCAGCCTCCCAAAGCTAAAGAAGCTCAGCCTCCCATAGCTAAAGAAGCTCAGCCTCCCAAAGCTAAAGAAGCTCAGGCTCCCAAAGCTAAAGAAGTTCCGACTCCCAAAGCTAAAGAAGCTCAGGCTCCCAAAGCTAAAGAAGCTCAGGCTCCCAAAGCTAAAGAAGTTCCGACTCCCAAAGCTAAAGAAGCTCAGGCTGCCAAAGCTAAAGCAGCTCTGACTCCCAAAGCTAAAGAAGCTCCAGCTCCCAAAGCTAAAGCTCAGGCTCCCAAAGCTAAAGAAGCTCAAGCTCCCAAAGCTAAAGAAGCTCAAGCTCCCAAAGCTAAAGAAGCTCAGCCTCCCAAAGCTAAAGAAGCTCAAGCTCCCAAAACTAAAGAAGCTCCGACTCCCAAAGCTAAAGAAGCTCAGGCTCCCAAAGCTAAAGAAGTTCCGACTCCCAAAGCTAAAGAAGCTCAGGCTCCCAAAGCTAAAGCAGCTCTGACTCCCAAAGCTAAAGAAGCTCCAGCTCCCAAAGCTAAAGAAGGTCCTACTCCCAAAGCTAAAGCTCAGGCTCCCAAAGCTAAAGAAGCTCAAGCTCCCAAAGCTAAAGAAGCTCAGCCTCCCAAATCTAAAGAAGCTCAAGCTCTCAAAGCTAAAGAAGCTCCGGCTCCCAAAGCCAAAGAAGCTCCGGCTCCCAAAGCTAAAGAAGCTCCGGCTCCCAAAGCCAAAGAAGCTCCGGCTCCCAAAGCTAAAGAAGCTCAGGCTCCCAAAACTAAAGAATCTCTGGCTCCCAAAGCTAAAGAAGCTCAGGCTCCCAAAGCTAAAGCATCTCCGACTCCCAAAGCTAAAGAAGCTCAGCCTCCCAAAGCCAAAGAAGCTCCGGGCCCCAAAGCTAAAAAAGCTCTGACTCCCAAAGCTAAAGCAGCTCCTGCGCCCAGTGTGTGAATCCTGACAAAATATCCCTCTGGCTGTTAACAGGCTTCACCTCAGTGAGACCGTAACTGGCTGGAGCTAAAAAGAGGGCAAAGAAATCAGGGAGAAGGAGACATTCTGGCACTTATTTTGGAACAAGGGAGAGCAGATAGATTTTGTTAGAATTTAATCCTTCTGTTAGCGAAATGGGGATCGACATAGCTGAGTTCAAATGGGGCTGGGAACATAGTGTTAAATTTTAGGATTATATCAAGTTTGTTGAATTTCATTAATTAATTAAACAAATAGTCATTGATAGCCTAGTGTGTGTTAGGAGCTACAATTGTATGTTATTATCTGGTGCACGCATTATAATTCAATTGGGTGAGTTTGGTCAGATGACAAGGCCTAATTTGAAATACAGTGTAGATAAGGGGTGTCTTCTGAGCCTTGCATGTAGTGTGGCCTTTGGATAAACCCAATTGAAATAACATCAAGATCCATTTCTTTGAATCTGGGGACAACATCCAAGAAACGTTCATGAAAGGCCTTGAGTGCCTAAACTACTCATCATTTTAGAGCCAGTGGAGATTAATGGGCAGTGGCAAATATTGGGAAAGTGGCCTCACACAAGTACAGGCAGGGCTTTTCTAATTCTCTGTTGATTTCCTCCTTGAGAGGGACAGCTATTTTTCTGGTTGCCCACCAGCCTGCCTGAAAGACCACTGGGGTGACTTAAGGAAAGACAGTGTTTGGGGGAGTGTTAGCTACATGCTCCAGCCCTCAGCCTTGGGCTACCCCCATTTCGAGTCCCTTTCCGATCAACAGAGGATGAAGAACAAAATGGATTTCAAGAACAGACATGGGGCCACCAAGGTATGGCTGGTGCTTCTCTTGGGAGGACTAATTGGGTTAAAAATAGAACTGGACTGGGGTGAGAACTCTTGAGGATGCCTTGGACCCCTTCTCTTCTTCTTGTGTTCTCTGCAGGCTCTGCTCCCCCAAGGCAAGGAGGGAGCCAGGGTGGAGCCCAGGAGTGGTAGGTTAGATCCACCTCCAGGCTGAGCTAAATTTGTCCCTCAGTTCTCCTGTGAAATCTCACCCACCTCACCAAGATCAACCTTTGCCAGGGGCTTTCTGTTCCTAACTCATAATAAAGAGTGTGCACTTGCCTGCTGTGTCTTTGTGTAGTATGTATCTTGGGCCAGGCTTGCTCAGGATGGCAGCTTAAATCTGCACCTTCCCTCCGTCCCACTGGGGTGAAGGAACATTCAATCTCATTCACTATTGGAAGGCCCCTCCTCCTTTGATGAGTTACCCAAGAATTGGGGGCACCTCTGCGGGGCCTTCAATCCATCGTGCTTGTCCCTGCTACCCTCACCATCTTAAGTCCAAGTGGTCCTTTGAAGGTGAGCATGTCTATTGTTCCAGGGCTGGTGGGGCACGAGGGGTGAGGAGGGGAGGGTGCTTCTGCCTAGGCCGGGAGCCCTAATGCCTGTGGTCCAGCCTCCCTCTGTGTACCAAGAAGCTATTTTCCTGAGACCTTGTCCCCTCAAGTCCCCCGATGTCCCATGAGCAGAAATTTCCCTCCTGCATTTCTCCCTTCCAAGGCACTGTCCCCTTCCTCCTGTGTATAATCCTGTCATTCTCAGGATTCTGGAAAGCAGCCAGGCTGTGGACTGTCTGCTTATAAGACAAATGTTCTACGAGGCGGAGGGGAGTGGAGGCCAGCTACCTGCTTGGTGTAGGGACAGAGAACAAAAGTGACCCTGCCACCAGCATTCTCCCTTCCCTCAGTCATGATTTCTGGGAGAGCCTTGGTTACTTTGGAAGGGAGTCCTGGAGAGGAAGGGGCCCATCAGGGATGTCAAACCCAAAGCTAGGTTTTCTGCATTAGGGGCTGGTCTTGTAATTCTCATGTGTACTGATAGCTCCTTGGAATTTGGGGAAGATGGGACACAGATGAAACTTGGGAGTTACAGTATATTTTAATGTGGTTCTCAATGTGTGGTTTCTGGACCAGCAGCATCAGGATCACAGGGAACTTGTTACAAATGCAAATTCTCAGGCCACACCTCAGACCTGCTGACCCCTTCTAGAAGTGGGGCCTAGCAGGTGATTCTGATGCATGCTAAAGTTTGAGAACCTTTGTTTTAATCCATTGTGCAATGTGAACAAACCACCCTAGATTTCATTATGGTTGGTTCACCTAGGGTTTCATAATATACTCTGATGTCTATTGGAATGTCTGTAAGTCTGTGCATAGTTTTTATATAGCTCAATGTGATTACCCAGTATTTCAGTGCTGGCTTTTTTCACAGCAACCTGCCTGAATCTTTGGTCAGAATCACTGGAGTTGACTGGAAATTCTCTCTTTGTTCTGGGCTGGGCGCACGCAGATAAAAGATAGTGTTTGTGGGAAGAGCCTGAGGTTTGGCACCAGAGGGAACTGGGTTCAAATACCTGCTCTGCTATTCACTAGCTGTGTGACCTTGACCAAGTTTCTGAATATCTCCAAGCCCCCAAAAGTGTTGGCTTCTTTCCCCTACCCTTGGGGTTCTTCTCTGTGATGCTGGGGTAATGAGTATAATGGATTCTGAGGTGCCTACTCATACCACTGAGTGCCTACTTTGTGAGACTTTTTGGCCATTATCCTGTTGATGACCGTCACAGCTCTGTAAGGTATAGGTATAATAGATACCCTTGTTAATAGTTCTTCAAGGAGAATATGCTACTCCATTTTACAGCTGTAGCAACTCAACCACCTACACAAAGTCATTCAGTTGGGAGTTGGTGAAGCCTGGGTTCAAACCCCAATTTGCCTGGCACCAAATTCCGTGTTCTTTCTACTGTAGCACAGTGCCTTGACCTTTTACTCTTACCAATTAATAGCACTTAACAGGGTCTGCCAATACCTTGACCCATAGAGTTAACAATAACAGAGGGATTCTGGGTCTAGAGGCAGTCTGGTGGAGAGGGAAGTAGGTGGAGATGGCAAGAGTTAGGCTTGGTTGCTGTGGATAGTGTTGCTGCCAGAAAATGAGGTGGTGAAGGAGAGGATTGAGGCCATGGCTCCTAGGGGTGTTGGCCTGGTGAAACCTGCAGAGTCAGAGATGCAGGAGACAGAGCAGCATGCAGTGGTCGACATGTCCCCCACCTCTATCCCCACCAAGAGCCTTGCCATCAACACTTCCACTTCCACTTCCATTCATCTCACTCAACTGCAAGCAGTGTCTCCACCCTGAACCTTTCCTGTGAGGTCCTCTGCAGACAGCTCATAGGGATGGGGAGAAGCACCTTTCAGGTGTCACAGGAGGAACTGATGATAAGTGTGCTTTTGTATCCCTATGGGGGCCAGACAGCTGTGCATGATCAAGGCCAGGTGACTGGACTAATGAACAATGTAAAATAAATGAATTTTTGATAAAAGAAAAAAGTTTCAAATGAGGAGAGTGCCCTGATATCTGGTAGAAGTGAAGGCTTTGTCCTCTCATGGGATCAACTCTCACTTATGTGTAGAATGAAAGAAAGAATCAGGCCAACACCCCTAGGAGCCATGTCCCCAATCCTCTCCTTCCGCCACTTTTTTTTTTCTAGCACCAACACTAGAAACCAAGAAACAAAAAAAAGAACCAAGGAGATTCAAAACCCACTCTCTTGGGAAATCATTTTCTTGAGGCCCTTCCGATTATCAAAGTAAACAGCATTCACCAAAACAGAACTATGAAAGGTAATGAAAAACATCCATAACGCCCAAACCTGGAGGTGACGACTGTTTATACTTTGATGTATTTTACTTTACACACACACACACACACACACATATACATATATACCAAGACAGGAACCAGTACATATTCTTTTGTGGGCTACTCAGCTATAGAAGTAGTGGCTCCAATCTGGATCCTCTTGTGATTGACTCTGTACCCAACATGTGGGAGGCTACAGGGATAGGGAGAAGCATTTTCTGGGTGGTAGAGGAGCAGTTATATGGAGAGATAGAGAGAGAGAGGTAGAGAGCGAGATCTACTTACCAAAACAGAATGGTACACATTTCTTTTTAACATTCATTAAGACACTAGTACAGTCTCATATTCTTATTGAGACTGATTTTTAAATAGCTTTGTACATTCTGTCATGTCAATGTTTCACAATAAACTTAACCAGTTCTATCTTATTGGGCTTATTGGGCATTTAACTTGTTTCCAAATTTTTATTTTCATTCTCAAAATTATGTTATCGTGTAGTTTTCTGTACCATGGCCAAGAGTGAATATTATCATTAAAAATATCGTAGCAAGTTTGAAAGGCATCTGGTTTTAATTTATATAAGTTGAGCATCCCTAATTTGAAAATCTGAAATCCAACTAAAATCCTAAACTTTTTGAGTGCTGACATGACACTCAAAGGAAATGCTTTTTGGAGCATTTCAGATTTTCAGATTAGGGATGCTCAATCAGTAAGTATAGTGCAAATATTCCAGAATCTGAAAAAAATCTGAAATCCAATATACTTCTGGTCCCAAGCATTTCAGATAAGGGATACTCAACCTGTATTTCTATGTTTACTAGGGAGATGGAACATTTTTTCAAATTGCTTATCTATATATCTTTCTTTTGTCATGATTTAGCTGTTCATGTCCTTATTCCAGCTTACTCATGGAATATTCATCTTGTTTGCTCTTTATTTGATAGTAAGAATATGAACTTAACCATTTGTCATACTTAAAAGTATTTTCCCTTGTTTGTAGTTTAAATTTTTGCCTGGTGGCATTTTAATGGTCAAAAGCATTAAATTCTTATATATTGAAATGTTTCCCACTGTCATTTCTTCTTTTTATTTTATTCCTAGGAAGGTCTTCTTTATTTTGAGATAAGATAAACAGCCATCTATATTTGATTCAACATCTTTATAGGTTTTTAAAAAACATTTAAATTTTTAAAAATTTAATTCTAATTATCCTTGAATTTATTTTGGTGTTGTGAGGTAGGTATCTATATTTTTCCTCAAGATAATTATCCTAGCATTTTAGTATCTCTGCATCATTTTTCAATGTTCTATTCTTTCCCCATTCATCTGAAAAGAACATCTTTTTCAAATACCAAATATATATATTAATATATACACACACTGTATATACATACATAATACATATGTATATACACATACTAGTATATTATGTGTGTATACTGTCTTGTCCTTTGAAATGTTGGTCTATTCTTACACCCACCTAACACTTGATTCTAGCTTTATAACATATTTTAATAAATTCGGTGCAAATAATCACTCATTATTCATCTTTTTCTAAACTTTCTTGGTAGTCACCACCTGTTGTGTATTTTCTCAGTTGAAGCTTTATAATCAAATTCTATATTCCTTTGAGTCATAGATATACTTCCTTCAATTGGATTCTGTGAGACTTAACCTATAACTTCACAATTCATTCTTTTTCTAACCTAGTTTGAGTAGATTTTGATTCCTGAAGGTTTTATCTCAGCCCTGTTCTCTATCCAATTCCTCTTTCAATGATCTTGTGTAAATATCTGATATCTATCATCTTTAGAAAGTTCAAATTGATATATCATAAAAAGCTAATATTTATTGCTTACTATGTACTTGGTGGCATTATCTTATTTGCTTTAAAACTTTACAAGATAGATAGTAGTATCATCTCCATTTCAGCAATGGAGAAAACCTAGGCTTAGAGAGGTTAAGTAACTTGTCCAAGGTCACAAAGCTACTGTGTGGTAAGAGCCAAGAATCAAATTCTGTTCTGACAAACCTGCCATAGTATGCTATATAGCATTTTAAAGAAGGAAAAGTGAACAATGAATAGTCTATCTGCTTTAAAATTGAAAATTATATAATAACAACCATAGATACAGACTTGTTTGTGGAATTGAAATTGGCACACGTATGTTGTACTGAAGGAAGGTTGTAATGACAGAATGCTTAAAGGCACTGGCTCAGACTGCTTGCATTTGAATCCTAGTTTACTGGCTGTCTGACCTGGCTCAAATCACTGGATGATAATTAGATTATATGTGATAAGTTGTTAATCAGTAACTAGTGATTAATGGTAGATAATATAATCCACATATGGCACTCTCCACAACGCCCTGAACCTATCAATCCAAGATGTACATTTTTTCAAATTTTAACATCTTTGAAATCAGTAGGCCTCTCATGACCGGTTTAATTGGCAGTATTTATCTTACAATTGATGGCATCTTAGATTTGATGAAATAAAGTATTAAATGCTTGATAAATGTTTAGCTATTACACAAGATGGCCATTCATTCATTCAGCAAATGTGTATTCCATGTGAATTATGTGCCAGGCATTCTTCCAGGGACTGGGACAGAGTAGTAAACACAGCAACAATTTCTGCTTTCATGGGAAATATACATGAAACACAGATTAACGAGTGAAATAGATACTATTCAGATGGTGATATGTAATAAGTGAACAGGATCAGTGGGATGGAAAGTGGTGTCAGGTGCTATTTTAAATAGGGTGGTTAGGGAATGCTTCACTGACAAGGTGATTGGGGTGAGAGTACAAGCCATGAACACAGCTGGGGATTGCTCTTTCCAGGTGGAAGGCAGAGCAAATACAAGCGTCTTGTAGTGAGTGCTTTAGGAGTAGCAAGAGAGTTAGTATGGCTGGAGTAGAGTGAGCACAGGAAAGTAACAGATGAGGTGGGGGTGGAAGGTGTTGCAGATTATGACTGGAAACTTTAAATATGTGGGTAAGGATTTCTTGAAACCCTTTCCAAAAGGCTTTAGATTTGGGAGTAGGAACTGTATATTGAGTTTCAAAACCACCTCGCAAGGATTGCTGAGTGTCATGGCTACACTGCACTTAAAGCCAAGTGATGACCGGGGGTGGCGGGGTAGGGATGGCATTAATTTAAGCAAAGTGCGGAGAAAGACAGTTCCATTTAGTCTCTTAAACACACTAACGCACAGTCAAAATGATTCATGGTACAGAAGAGTTTGAGGGCAGAATGATAATGATACGTGATCAGAATAACTAGATGAGGCTACCCCGAAAAAAGTTACATTCAGGGCTTACCATTACTGATGAGGTACAGTGCAAACTGGCCTTGGTTTTGATCTTTCAAAAGTCATGCGGCGAGAGTCCTCTGCATTCTTTTGCAGCTGGCGCACCAAGTTCTGATTGGCAGATTCATAGGGTATTACCTCCTTCCCCAGGTATGGAGAATTAGGGTTGGGCAGGACCAAGATGGAGGCAACAGCACCCACTTTTGTCCCTAGGAGACCCGGAATCCCTCACTATCTACCTCACACCTCTACGTAATTATAGCTAACACTCAACAACTGGCCCTTAAGAAAATTCATGATACAGCTTTCTAAACACAATTTAGAAACTAATTACAATACAAAGCACATCCAAGGTTCCCTTTTAAAAAGCAAACTCCCCTCTGGGAGGCTGAGGCAGGAGGATCACTTGAGCTCAGGAGTTCGAGACCAGCCTGAGCAAGAGTGAGACCCTGTCTCTATTATTAAAAAAAATAAGAATAAAAAAATAAAAAGTAAACTCTCATTGGCCAGGCCTGGTGGCTGACACCTGTAATCCTAGCACTCTGGGAGGCCAAGGCAGGAGGATTGCTTAAGTTCAGGAGTTCAAGATCAGCCTGAGCAAGAGTGAGACCCCCATCTGGGAAAAAAAAAAAAACCTGGCTGGCGTGCCCGTAGTCCCAGCTACCTGGGAGGCTGAGGCAGGAGGATTGCTTGAGCCCAGGAGTTTGAAGTTGCTGTGAACTATGATGATGCCACTGCACTGTAGCCTGGGTGACAGTGAGACTCTGTCTCAAAAACAAAACAAAACAAAACAAAAACAAACAAAGAAAAAAAACCCTGCCATTGAGTATAATTAAAGAATCATAGTCTTTGGGTGGGTCTTTTGTGATCATCTTTGCAAATGAGGACCTGAGACATGAAGTGTCCATTTGAAGTGACCGATAAATAGACTTTGTTATTTTCATCCAATGTTTCATTTAATGGAATCTATGTAGCTGTAATAAAGAATGAAAAAAAAAAGGCATGCTGCCACAACATTCGTCTGCCCCTCAAGTGCACTGGACAAAACTCAAGTGATTTTAAGAATATTGAAGACCATTTATAAGGTGACTACATACGGGACAGAAGAGTACAAAAGTCAGATTTCTGTAACCATTTAATGTAAGGCGTGGTTTTTTTTAATCTATTGTTTCTTAGAAGGGCAGGATGTGTAGTGGTTAAGAACATGGTTTTTGGAGACAGAAAGAACTGTGCTCCAATGTTCGTTTTGACATTTACTCCCATGCGACTTTAGTTAAGTAACCAATTCAAGCCTCACTTACCTCATCTGTAAAGTGGTAATGATACCCTCAACCTCAGAATTATTACATGAAATAATGTGTGTAAAGTGCACAGCACTGGAACTGCTCAATAAAACTATAGCTGCTTTGTTCTACTAAAAATGCATTGTATACTAACATCTCTCCTGTTCATTATGCATGCCTCTTGAAATAAAGGGACCCAAATTTACATTGGCATCGTGATACATACAGACAGTAAAAACCAAGGAAAAGAAAAACATTTCCTTAGAATTCTAAAGGCAGTTCTAGCATTCAGAGTAAACACATTGAACTTAAAAAGACCCTCCAAGTTGACTTTTTAGATACACATGAACCCTCATAGCAACATATATAGAACCACTCTTCTTGCTATCAGTAATCTTAAAGTGCCTTGTGAAGTGCAGAGTTGTGACATGTATACAATGAAGGAGCTGAGACAAGAAAGAGAGGTTCTACTGAGACCCTCTCACCAGTCTTGCAAATGCAAGGTAAGGCCGTTTTTGGACTTAATTAAAAGCTATTAAATGTCTAACAACCAGAAAATGAAACCCTATTATTCAGGAATTATGGAGGGAACCAATGTTCAGTTCCTTCCACCAGAAATTCCCCTTATGTAAAAAGGAGTATGTTTATGTATGTGTTGTCATTTAATCCAATCATACAACAACTGAGCATCTGACTGAGTTGTATGGAATTTAAAGGAATTTTCAGAAAGTGGAGATAGCTCCTTCCCTGGCCTTACATATCCCTGAGGTATATCTTGCTCAGAATGGAATGAACTTCAACAATAAGTATAGTTTGTCAATGCAGACGGACATATGCTGAAAGTATATTTATAATAAGCTGCTTACATTTGTTAGATTTCCATATTTCGTTTTCAATGTTTTCTTGGAATTTTTATAACTATGTAGGTCTCCCTGTTTGAAGTATCTATACTAAAGCTTCTAATGCTTTCCTAATGATGGGACTTAAGTTGCAGACCCATGAGATCATATGGCTTCTGTTGACAATTCAAGAGACTAGAATTTAAGGAACTTAGGTTATACAAATCAATCTAAGCTCTTAAGGCTGACGATATGGAATAAAAATGAAGTTATCAATAGGGGCATGGAATGTATGATCTTTATTATTTTTTAATCCATCAATCTAAAATCACATATATCAGATCAAACAGGAATACCACAGTATGCTTTATTTTGCAGGTATTAATTCGGTCTCTAAATTGATATATCCAAAACTTTAGGTAGCAGCAAGCATCAGTTCTTCCAAAATAGCTTAGGTGAAATGCAATTCTTTATATTCATGAGTTCAAAGTCCTACTGTCTGATCCACTGTTGTACTGACATAAAAATGAACTCAGTAAGCAAAGGTAATTGAGCACTTAGTTCGTAGATTTTGAGTTTCCTGTATTTTATTGGAGTTGAAGCAGCTTTTTCCTCTGTTAATATTTTGTATTTTAATTCTCAAAGAATTAAAGACACGTTTGCTAGTTATCTTAGAGCCATGATATCTAATGAAAAATTAGTGATATTAATCTCCTACCCAAAAGGTAGAAAACTTTTAAATGAACCTATGATTTTGTATGTATCTGAACTTCCAAATTCATATACCTAGCAAGGTCACATGCTGATTTAACTAATCTGGCTCCTAGACAACCATCTCAAAAATATGTATTGGAATGAAGCCACTGTTCTTTATGGTGCCATCATTTTGATCAAATGCCTTTTACTAAATAAAAATAAGCAGTTGTTTTCAAAGGAGAACATTTTAAAAGAAAACATTCTTTACATACTTAGCAAATAGAGGACAGCTTGAATCTGCAATTCAGAGCCACAGAATTCTAAAGGATATGCAATTGAACAATCTGACTTTCTACTCCAGTTTGGAATATATGTTTTGGGGACAGACATATAAAGATAGTAAAGAAAGATGTTGAATTTTCTTTCTTTTTAACAAAATTTTGTAATTCCAGTTATTGGCAAAGAGTTCTGGCATCAGTTAACGGCAGCAATACGATGATGAGCATCTGCATTGTGCTGAGAGGTAGATTGGGACTTAATCCTTGGATTTAATGACAAACTAACTTTATTTAAAGTTCAGGCTTAATTTTTTAATCCAAGGAAAATTTATGAAATAAAGGCAGATCTTTGGGAACTTTTGTTTTTAGTTATATGTGGGTAAAATAGCTTGATAAAGTAAACATCTGCCTTATGCTAATGATAGGTGTGCAAAGCAGCCATTTGGGCCCTAGACAACCACAACACTGTGTTTCCGAATAGAAGGGCAATTCAACCAATCAAGCAGACACAGGGATGAGTGGTCTCTAGTACCTTACACCAGAAGCCAGAGCCATTAGAGGTCCTTACAGGAATATAAGTCTATATCAAGATCAACAAATTTACAGAATAATCTCGGTCCAGCTAGGCAGCCATCTGACTGATGACACATCAGGGCCCACTAGCCATTAGAGTTAGCACTTGCTGCTGCGAGAAAAAAGAAATCAATACATTAAAAATATCAACTAGAACTTACTCATATAGGGAATGGGAAAGTGCAGGAGGCACACGTACTATACAGAAGCTTTTTTTTTAGTGCAGGATGAATTAACTTTCTGAACAAGTTAAGGCTCTGAGAGAAAAAACACTCTAAATCATAACCTTAAAAAACCATAACCCATTCTAAATCAACACCTTAAAAAAAACACATACTTCATCCTTCAGCATAAATGTCAAGTCTGAGATAGATAATCAATATATTCCAAATTCCAGAAAGAAAAAAAAAGACATCTTGTTAAAATATAGTAGCCACTAACAGTATGGGAGAAAACATTCAAACTTTTGCTATTAAATACAATATCATGAAGCCACTTCTTTCTTTTTTTAACTAACAGAAAAACAAATTTAAATAATGCTGATCAGGAGGTGGGTAAAGGAAGTCTTATTATGAATCAAATTTTATGTTTTCCACCAATGAAAATGAATTCATTATGTTCTTGAATTTATTTCCTGAAGCAAGGTACATTATCTAACAGCTTTGATTTTGCAAATAACATCGAAGTAGTAAAATACAAGTAACTGCAACATATAAAATTATACTTCAGTAGAAATGCTCTCATAATTGGATCCAGAGGCTTAAAATCATTATTTACTTAAATTCTAAGCCAAATTTTTCTTTCAATTACACTTTGACAAAGGAGGAAAAAATAGAAAAAAAGTAATTGGTTCTAATACATTTTTTCTTACATAAGTGCTACTCATGCCCAAGTTAGCTAGCAACTCACTGAGGTTAGTCTGCATATCTTAAACAATCTATTGCACAGCATTTCCTGGCTTTTAGCCAATGGAAACATAACTTCTGATAGCAAAAAAAACAAAAATCACTAGATTTAATTGATTACACAGACTGATAACCAGTACGACTTTTCCTTCTTCCAATCATATAAGAGATAAAGACAACAATTATAAGGAAGCCCAAGGCCACACCCACTGCAACAGGAATAAGAAAGTTGAGGTCAGAGTCAGCAGAACATTCTTCAGCTGTTAGAAAAGAACAGACAGAGAGCAAGGAAATTAGTAAATGCAATTAAGTAGAAACAAGCAAATAAGAAACAAGCATTTTGAAAGTATATATAGGTTAGTCTTTTGTAGCATTACTTCTATTTTCTTATTTTCTCAATATCCACCCAAATATTCCTAAACAACTGATCATCCTCCATCTCTCATTACCACTTCATCTAAAATCACACTGAATTTCTCAATACGAAAAGTTAAGGAAAAAATGGGGAAGGCCCAAAATACAGAATGGGAAGATTTTAGGTTTGATTTTCTAATGGCATGGGGAAAGGAGCTATCTATCATCTACACTTAAAACCACTGCCTGTGTATTTCCCCACTCCCTTTGTCCTTTGCCATATCTATCATTAAAGTATAGATAACAATTCTATATAAGTAATAAAATTTAAGTTAAAAAAGACTTAGGGGGCTGGGCACAGTGGCTCGCGCCTGTAATCCTAGCACTCTGGGAGGCTGAGGAGGGAGGATTGCTTGAGCTCAGGAGTTTGAGACCAGCCTGAGCAAGAGCAAGACCCCATCTCTACTAAAAATAGGAAAATTAGCCAGGCGTGGTGGCGTGTGCCTGTAGTCCCAGCTACTGGGGAGGCTGAGGCAGGAGGATCACTTGATCCCAGGAGTTCGAGGTTCCAGGGAGTTATGAGGCTAGGATGACACCACTGCACTCTACCCAGGGTGACAGAGCAAGACTCTGTCTCACAAAAAAACCAACCAAACAAAAAGACTTAGGATCAAGAAAATGCAGTTTAATTTTTTTCACACAGGCATTAGGTAGCTATCAGGTTATAATTATTTTTAGCTGAGCGGTGACCTGAATGAATAATAACAAAATCTAATACACTGCAGTCCATTCCACTGGACCACCAGGAAGGCAATGTGTGCAATGTTGATTTTGAGCTCTTGATTTGGACAGAACTGAGTTTGAATTTTTACTCCTTCAAGTACTAGCTAAAGGAACTTGGTCAAGTTATTTAAACTGGGCCTCATTTTCCTCATCTGTAGAAGGCAGACAATAATACCTATAATACTTGAAGATTAAACACAATTATATTTCTAAAGCATCTGACACATGTCAAATGGTCAACAACTGTTCATTCCCTTTTCCTTTCCTCCCATGTTTGTGATCCCATCTGAGAAGGTTTAGGTTTTGAAGCAGCAGAGATCAAAATAGGAGTGTTTCAGTATATTATTATTAAAAAAGCCAATATTTAGTACTTTAAGAATATTTAAGCATCATATTGGATTAGAGCCTGCCATAAAAATGTACTTAATCATGCCTGTAATCCCAGCACTTCGGGAGGCCAAGCTGGGAGGATCACTTCAGGCCAGAAGTTCAAGAACAGCCTGGGCAATATAGTGAGACCCTGTTGCTAAAAAAATAATAATACTTAAGCAAAACATAATATAGAAGTTCAAAGTGTCCAATTCTGATCTCAATTTCAAGTTTAAACCACCAATTGTTTTACTATTGGGTGACTAGATTTTATTGGGGCAGTTCTTATCAAAATGCTCATAATGGTTTTGTTGCCCACTAGATATGTAACCTCAGTGAAGTCACTCCTCTTTCTATAAAATTATGAGGTTAGAGTAAATAATCTTTAAGGTCCTTTCCAGTATAAATCTAATGCAACTAACAAAATGTGATATTTGGTGTGATTTTTTTATTGAACAATAACTTGCATTTTTCCTCTAATTTTAACTTTTCCTCCTCTTGCACTTTTGTCATTCATAAAAAAGTTGCTACAATTCTGAGTATGTAACATGAATTTCAGTAACCACATTAGCCTATGTTGAAAGGATCGATTATATTTTACTGAAAACCCTCAAACAGAGACCAAGAGTTGGGTAACAAGATACACTGTACTATTAATCAGTAAGTTACAGACACTCTGAACATGCCAGTATATACACAAAATGACTTAATAAAATAATACTTCAATGGGAAAGTCTTCTCATCTATTAAGCTTCCATCTTATTTATCTATATGTTTGATATCTGTGTTGTACTTATACCATGGAATATGCTTCAACAAGGGCTGATTATCTAGCTCATTTTAATGCCAACAGCTTCTCTCTACACCCCATCTATGCACTGCCCCACAGGGGCTGTCTTAAAGAAGGAAGAGCCTAGTTGCTATGCTTCACTGCCTCCCTTCTGAGATTGCTGTTAGCTTACATTTCATAAGTACCAGTCTGATGACAACACTAAATAGATTTTAATGCTCCAGAGATCAACAAGCTGAGGTAGAGAAACACAACACAATCTGTCCTAATTAGTTCATAGAATATTTCTATCTTTCAATGCTAATCAGGCATCCAAAGAAGAGCAAAACAAGGGAAAAAAAGGCAAGTGGTTAAATATGCTTGAGTCTTTTCAGTCTACAGTGCTGAAAAATAAACAATTCTCTTAAAAACACTAATTCTGAAGCCAGTTTAAGTTCTGTTGTAGCCTCTTGGGTTTGTTTTGTACCTAGGGAAAAATCACAAGCCTGAGATACTGATTTCATCCTTAACTTGAACTCAAAGAAATCAGCAAAATTCACATAACCTTAAAAATGCAGATGGTCCTGAGGACATTCTCTACTTCAATCAACTAAAAAACAAGTTTGAAACATATCTGATGGGCATTTATGCCACATCAATATTTATTTAATGAACTTCATGCAAAGGCACGGTGATGAGTTTAAATCAAGATAGTTCTTATACATTGAAACAGAACACCGGTAGTGAAACAATATTTATTAATTTCATTAAGACACAACTATATATTTTATCCTTACAATGGCCACGTTAATAAGTTTAAGGCATCTTAGTTTAGGATCAAAATTTGGCCAAGGCTTCTTAAGGTAGACCTTAAAACACTGCACACCGATGTTCTTCTTAACAAGTTTGTCTCCAGGACCAGTAAATACATTTTTGATTTTAAGCTGATCAAAGAGAACAGTTTTTATTAATAAAGACTGATCTCAAAATGCTAGGGCTGATAAAAGAATTAAAGTTTCAACATATCAATTTTAAGAAGCAAAGTGTTTCAAAAACTGAAAGGCAAGAAAATCTTGTTATTTGCATGTATTTCTATATAATTAATCAGGTTACAGATGCTAAAATTGCTCATATCCAGCATGATGGTGCTTGAGACCAATAAAATAAGCCAGCAACACTAGAATAAGTACTCCTGCCAAGGCTGCTCCCACCGCTATGGGCACAAGGAAGTTGTCGTCATCTGCACTGCAGTCTTGAGCTAGATGTAGAGAAAGGACAATTGAGAACAGAAACAGTGATAAAATTTCAAATCTGTCAATTTTAAGTTAAAATGACAGCACTTCCCAACATGCATGATTTGTTTTTTACACCAAGGTAATAAGTCATTGGCATTCATTATCAGCAAATGAGATGTTCCACAAAAGTGATTTTCCAAATAACCAAATCCTACACTTTTAAGTACCAAATAAAAAATGCAGTCATTTTGGATGAAAGATATATAAAATGATCGATCACATACTTCCCAGATTTCTTAAACAAAAGATAATGAATAAATATAATTAACCTTTCCTTGATGATCAGGCTGTGAGTTTTCAGAGGCAAACTGTTATGATGCTGAAGAACAGTGCCTGAAATACTGCAGATTGTGAAGTAGTAACTCACCAAATGAACAACTATACAAAGCAGATATAAGAACTCAATGCATAACAATGAGGGGCAGGCAACACGAAGTGTCATGGAAGCATTGCAGAGGCATACTCAAACTCAGCCTTATTACTCAAGATACACTCTAAAAGGTGACACTTGAGCTGAGTTTTTAAGGATGAGTAGGAATTAACCATGCAGGTAACGAGGGAAGGGTGTTCCAGGTATAAGAAATAACCACACACACAGATGAAAATATGAGGGGTAAAAAGACATGGCACTTCAAGGGAAATACAAGCAGATTGGCATAGCTAGAACAGATCAAGAGGTACTCCTGGCTGGACAGGAGGCAGAAAAAGTGTACAAGGACACAAGCTCACAAAGGCACTGTATGCTCTTAGGTAGTTTGGCCTTATCCTGATTAAAAAAACAATTTCAGCAGCAGGATTTTATGCAGGATATTTATTTCAGAAGTTATGGCAGATGGAAGACTGGGGGTAGTAAGTTAGGAGGTGCCTCTATCACCAGTCCAAGACTAGGTTAATGAAGTGCAGAAGAGATGCAGAAGAGACAGACTGGAGATCAAATTAGAAGGCGAAATTGACCAAATGGATGTAGGGGGTATTGCGGAGGAGATAATAGAATGGTTGCCAATTCCACACTTGAGTGATTATGTAGATGCTAGTGCCATTCATCATGATAGGGAATACAAGAGGAAGAATATATGCATTTGTTTTGTTTTATTTGTAGTTATTTGGGGGGCATATGAAAAAGGATATGTAGAAGAGAGACATGCTCAGTTTTTGGATATGTTGAGTTTAAGATGCCTGTGTCCCAATGAAATGGTTATATGAACCTAAGCGGGGATTAAAACCATGGACAAGATAGTTGTCAGTAAGGGAAAGTAGAATAAAAAAGAGGACCAGAGACAAAACTCTTGGGAACACCAATATTTGGGGGATAGACAAAGGAGCAGGAAAAGAAGCAGAAAAGGCAGGTAGAAAATGGTACCACAGAAGCCAAGGAAGGAGAGTGTCAATTGGGATGGAAGAATAGTGTAAAATATTAGAAAAGCTTGAAACATGTCCATTGGATTTAGCAACATTTAGGGTGGGGGGTATGAGTCAAATTGCTGTAGGTTTAGGGGTCAATGGGAAGTGATTGGTTAGGACATCAACAACTTGGAATGGAGGGGGAAGAATCGCTTGAGATCAGGAGTTCAAGATCAACCTGAGCAACATAGTGAAACTCCATCTCCACAACAAAATAAGAAAAATTAGCCAGGCGTGGTGGCGCATGCCTGTAGTCCCAGCTATTAACACTTGGGAGGCTGAGGCAAGAGGATCACTTGAGCCCAGGTGTCTGAGGATGCAGTGAGCTATGATCGCACAACTGCCTGGGTGACAGAGCAAGACCCTGTCTCAGAAAAAACAAACAAACAAAAAACACAAAGAACTTGGAATGGGGAACATACAATCCTCATTTTGTTAAGATGAGAATGATTAAGAAAAGAGAGGACAATAAGGAGGTAATTAGAAGGGGACATAGATACAAGAAAGGACAGCTTCAGGGTGGAAGAGACTTAAATGTTTATAGGATAAGGGAAAGAGCCATTATCAATTGACAGGTTGAAGATGTTGAATGGTACAAGGTGTCCTAGGAGGTGGGAGGAATGGGATTCCAGAAGTACTAAGTAGTAAAAGAAAACCTACCCTGAGACTAGAAAGGAGGAAGGAATGGTACAAATGGATATACTTGCAGGAAAGGAAAAAGAGGGCTACGATGTTAACCGCTACTTCTCACTATTTCCCATTTCCTTGCCTCTTATTGTCCTAGTTCTCTAGTTAGCTTGCAATCTACCAGGGATTGATAAATCAGATAATTAGGCTTATTAGAATTGTGTCAAAGATAAGAATGAATAGGCTGCAAGACAATTCTGAGTGTGCTTGCATTCAAGAAATGTATCAGGCTTTTTTTTTTTTTTTGCTAGCCTCTGGGGCAATAACTGGGAACAAGATGCAACCCTGGTATTTATGGACTTTCTGACATCGACTTTGGCTGTCAGCTCAATGATCTTTTTTTACTTGCTTCTTGATTCTGTTAAGGATCCAGATAGATGAGGTTGCCAGATGTGACTTGTGAATAGATGGTGTTAAGAGTCCCCAGCTAGCTCCTCCCCTTCAATTTTCCAAATTACCACCCATCCTATAAACGATTAGGTGACACGTACCATAAAGTCTTATGCCTTGGATTTAATATAACTTGGTCTTTAAAAAATTCATTAGCAGATTCATTTCTTATTCTGGCAATGGACTCATAGTCTTCTTTTTCCCAAATTGGGTATTTGACCCAGTACTGAAATGACTTTCATAAATACTGCCAATAAGGCTTTCATGTAAGACAAATATTCCCAGAGTAGATCAAAAAGGCAATTCCACTAATACAAAGATCTTTCTAGATGCTGTCACTTACTTAAAATGCTCTCAATTAGTATGTGAATATTAATTTATAATAACTATTGATTTTATGAATTCAACCTTTAAAAATTCTTTAGGTAATGGAAAGAAATTTTGGTAAAACAGTAACTTTAATGGATCGCATCCTGAAGCAAAGAAAATCTCATTCTTTAAGTCATTCTGACCTGATCTATTTGCCTAATGTACACTTTATACCATACTTAAAATATTTCTGGGGAAAAGTGTATTTGTGGAAGAGTTTAATAGCCACAGAAACAATACAGATTTTTAAAGATTAAAAAGTTCCATGGCCACTGAAATTTCAATGAAAATTTTCATGTACATTAAAAAATACTATTAATCTTTAATTTTGTTCAGAAATTTTTCAAATATAATTTGCAGCATAAGAATTGGAAAGGTGACATAGATTTACAACAGAATCTAAAAGTTCTCTTAAAAACCAATTGACAGAGCATGAGCAATTTAGTAAAAAACAAACCAATTGAGTCAAAATGTCTTTGGAAGAATCAGCATTAAGAATCACATTCTTATGTGACATCTTATTTATTATACGCCTTTTCAATCTATATTCAAACTGCTCGAAGTTTATCATATGAATTTGAGAAGATACTTGAAGCTACTCAGTATCACTCACGAATGTCTACAGCAGTTTCAAAGACAAGAAATGATAAATATTAATGCAGAAAGTTAGCTACTAGGGTAAAAGAAGATGGGTGGAAGAGAAATGAGCCCAAGACAATTTAACATTATCTACCTAAATAAACAGATGAAATGCTATAATCTTAAAAACATCTGAGTCTTATAAGAATTCCTCCTGAAAAAATACAGGAAACTTAAGATGGTACATCTTACACTGAATGTAAAGTATGTTCTTGATACATAACAAGTAGCTTCTTATCAGATTCCTTCTAAAATACTCAGATGTATACTTATATTCTCTGAAATGGAAACTGTCACTCAAAGAAGTAAGAGTAGCAGGATTTTAAAGCCCCCACCCCCTATATAAAGAAACTGAGACCCTAGAAGATAAGCAACTTGGACAAAGTCAGATGGTACCTAATAGCAGAGTTGGAAGCTGTGATGACTGGCATTCACATGGCTTAACTAGGTAATCCAAAAGAAAGTTACCAGCTATGTTGCTAAGTTTTCTTGTGCGATAAGGTAAAGTGGGTAGGAAACTCTGGAAATTGAAGGTTCAAGAATTTTAGGGTGATCTAAGAGCTAGATTGCACACAATCCTACTTTGGTTCACATCAATAGCTCAATTTGTATGGCTGCAATGTAAAGCCACTATGCACAGATATTAAATATAAGCCTCAACTTAGGAGTTGAGGGAAGTATACAAAGAGATACTCTAAAGCTTTTACTATGAAATAAATATTCTAGACCACTGGTTCCCTAACTGGCTACACATCAGATTCAGCAGGGGAGCTTACACACATACATGCACACACGCACGCATGCGTGCGCGCACACACACACACACACACACTCACACCTCTCATCCCAGACTCACTAAGTTAAATCCTCTAAGGATGGAGCCTGGAATCTGTATTTTTTTCTTTTTTGAGACAGAGTCTCACTGTGTTGCCCGGGCTAGAGTGTCATGGCGTCATCCTAGCTCACAGCAACCTCAAACTCCTGGGCTCAAGCGATCCTCCTGCCTCAGCCTCCCGAGTAGCTGGGACTACAGGCATGCGCCACCATGCCCGGCTAATTTTTTTATGTATATATTTTTAGTTGTCCAATTAATTTCTTTCTAATTTTAGTAGAGACGGGGTCTCGCTCTTGCTCAGGCTGGTCTCGAACTCCTGAGCTCAAACAATCCACCCGCCTCGGCCTCCCAGAGAGCTAGGATTACAGGCGTGAGCCACCGCGCCCGGCCTGGAATCTGTATTTTTATAACACGCTTCCCAGGTGATTCTTATTCTGTAGCCAGCCTAGCATCAGTTGAGGCCTATGTATGGGACTATTCTTCCAGATTGTAATACACAGACAAAACATTTTAGAAATAATTTAGTTGTATTTCTAAGTATTTCTATTAACCAACGGGAAAAAATGTGAGCAAATTTCCTTAAGAAATAAAAGAATCTTTATTGTTTTAGAAGCAATGTTGAGTAAACAGACAGGCAAATATCTAAAGAGAGATACCATACATCAACTAGTGGTTTAAACATTTGAGGAAGAAACATGGAAAGTATTTACATGGACCAGTTTCTTTATACAAATGCTAAAACATAAACAACATCCCAAACCAAATAGAGTGCTACCATCAAGGTGTAAACCCAGTAAAACAAATAAAACTACAAAAGGTATAAAGAACATGCGGCTACAGGAAATAATGGTGTAAATAGCAGTATACAAACTGGCCCATGTAAAATACAAAAATATTCACCGAAGTCAGATTTTCTATAAAACAGTGCTTATTAGAGGTATTTTAATATGAATCAGGCATATAATCTAAACGTAGAAACTTTTAGAAACATTAACAGCATTAAGCCAGTGATGCCCACTTGTGCTTCCAATTTTTATTTTTTTTAAAAAGCTGCTTTTTTTTGACTCATGAGGAGTATCTAAGGCCCAAGGTCTCATAATTCATTCTCATAAGGTTAACAGTTTTACCCTAAAACACAGTTTAAATAAAAAATAATTAAAATCAGATTTATATTTAGTATTTAATAAGTGCTTTCAAGCTGGCAATCCAGCTCAATGTAGCTCTAAGAGAGGAGTTAGTCAGGAATCTGATTCTGAGCCAGTAAGATTTTCAGGCTAACAGCAAATTTAAGTGAGAGAAAATATTTATCACTCTAATATAACTAGAAAGATAGTTATACACATGCTAGCATGCAATTGCCTATATATGTGCGTGTATATGCATGCACGTGTGTATGTGTGTGTGTGTATTGATGTAGTCAACATCGGTATTTTGAAACCCAGATATTTTCTCAATTTCTACTGAATGGGAGGTACATAATCACCCCCCAAAAAACCCCACAGGAATCTTCCATATAGGGCCGCATATTAATAATTTCTTGAAATTTGCTCAGCCATTTCAATACCGAAAAAAAAAGTTCTCCTACAAGCAGAAATACTTGATGTGTTAACTATCAAGCTGAAATGTTTTGCTTTCTCCTATAAACATCAGGTGGCACACAGCAAATGGACAATTGGTGCGTCTCTCAGAGCACAAAACTGAATACGAAGTACATGAATTAACAATGATTTCATTATAATGAACAATAACAATATAAGTTTTGATTAGCACAGAACCATTTAAATGTGAAAGCCAAATTAGTAAATGCTGTGACAATCAATGTATGCTGGAAACAAAAAACAACTTTTTAATGGACTAAGAGAAGACCAAGACTTCTGGGTTAGGTGCAAGTTATTTTATAAGTGTAAGTGCACTTCTTTATCGAGGTTCTAGGACATACTGCCATTTCTTCCTTAAGAAAAAGAAAAGAATAAAACATATACTACCAACAAAGAATACTGGAAGGCTAAAGAGAAATCTGTATTCATTTTAGTCCTGCATGTAGAGGCCAATTTATGGGTACAAAGGACTAATGCCCTCAATTGGCACTGCCTAGCAATTATCTCTAAAGCACCTAAAAAATGGATTGAAATGCCCAGTTGGAATAGGTGTGTATCTTGCAATTTAAAAGATTGAAATACCCAGTTTTTTAAAGTATTAAACAATATGATTAACACTTATTCTGAAATTTAAAAAGCTTTTGTATCTTTTGTCATTACAGTCACATTAAATACAAATGTATTCAAAAAGCATTAGAAAAGCATTCATTGCTAAGAACATCATAATACGAGACCCTGTTCAAATCTACTAGCATCTCTCTCACAGGTCAAATACGCAGCAATGCTGAAGTAGCTACTACCCTGCAAACAAAAATCCCCCCCAAAATATGCAAAAGGAGCAAGTACAAATCCACTGTAGAATGTGTTGTCCGAACTCAACTACATGCAGGAGGAAAAAATCTCTTTTTAAAAATCATTTTTCCTAAACTGTATATTTCTAGGCAGAGTATCTAAAGTGAAAACATTGAAATAATAATTCAAAACAAGAAAATAGAACCTATTATCTGGTGATTTTGTACTTGTCTTTTGCTGTAGAAATAAAAGCTTTATATTCCTTGGTTGGGGAAACCAAAAATCACATGACTAATTTGTAGCTTATAGTTTTGCAGGGTTTTTTAAAGTTCAAAATCCCCCATACCACCCATTCTAAGAGCAGGACTGCAACTAAATATACCTTAAATTGAACAGTATTGCATGTTGGAACTTGTACTTGCTTTATTATTTTGTAACAGAGATCACATATGGATTAGTGTTACAGAGTCTGATATCCAGCATAACTTTTTCTTCTGCCAATTAGGTAAGCAATCACTATAACGATAATCAAGCCTGAAAGACCAGCACCAACTATAATTGGTATTAGAATGGTGTCATCATCCAGCGAACACTCCTGGGCTGTAGATGAGAAAAAGTGTGTAACAAATAATGAGTATAATCAAAAAAGAATGTCCAAAACTAAAAGATGTTGATTCAAAAGTCAGAAACACTCTTACAAGATCAACTTCAAGTAACTAAAACAGGTATAGTTTTATGATAAAGCTACAGAAAATTATGGATGGTTCTAGAATTAAAATCCTAAAACATATTTGTCTTTTCATTTGTGTTTGTGTGTGTATATACAGATATTCATATATATGAATACATATATATCATTTATATCTATGAATAAATACAGTTTGTATTATATGATATATATACATATACACATGTATATATGTTTATATTCCAAGTCCTTTCCAAAACAGGAGTATTGCTTTATCAGAAATGAATAGAGTTAATCTAGCCCATTTCTACATAGACAGATTAGCACCTCAGTGGTAGAGTGAATGTCTTTTGGGAAACGGGGAACAGATCAGGAAAGCATCATGGGATTAGAACAGCCAGGCTGGCTCTGGCGTTCCTTCAGAGTAAGGGGTCAGCAAACTATAGCCCATGGGCCAAACATGGCCCAAGAACTAAAAATGGCTTTTACATTTTTAAGGGGTTGAACAAAAAAAGAATATTTTGTGACACATGAAAGGCACATGAAATTCAAATTTCAGTACCCATAAATAAAATTTTATTGGAACACAGCCACACACATCTGTTTATGTATTGCCTATGGCTGTTTTGTGCTACAATGGCAGAGTTGAATAGTTGTGACAGAGACCATATGGCCCCAAAGCCTAAAACACTTATTGTCTGGACATTTACAAAAAAAGTCTGCAGATCCCTAACTTAGAATATATGATTTTAGTGGCTGCAAAAGTCAAGAGACTGGGACCTCTGACTAATTTGAGTGTGTTTACTACATTTCTTGTCAATCTGGTCAGGACTGGCAGCCCATGGGAGCTATTTTTCCTATTTCTAGAAAGTCACCTCATCCAGTAATATCTAATCAACACTCTCCTACTTTACTGCAATTCTATTTCCTCCCCCTATACAGTCAAATATTACCTATGTGTTGCATTTATAGGTACCCATAGCCAAGAACCTAGTTCCATAAATAGATTACACATTCAATATCAGTATTAAATGTTGCATATCCCTTTGGGTGACATTTTAAATTCAGCGTATGTAAAAATCAAAGTTTCAAATTAGAGAAAGAGCATAGCTCATCTGTATTACAGCTGACTAGATAAACAGACTTGAACTAATATTAACACTGCAAATTATTTTAAACTCTAAACTCAAATTTGGACCTGAAATTAGGGTAATAATGCAGGGAAGCCAGATAAAAAAATCTAAAAATAAACCTATTAAAGGATCAAAATAACTGAAGTACATAAACAAAACAGACAAAAGGAAAAATGAATTCTTGAACATATTTTTAAAGTGTGATTAACCTCTCTAGTCACAAGAATGGTAGGGTGAAGAGCCCAATTTATTGTGGCCTAACCAAGTCAGACTAGGTATTTGGCACCACTGCAAAAGCCGTTGAATGGTTCACAATATATTCAAACACAGCTTCCACATTTTCTTCTAAACCAAAGAATTAATTGTTAAAAAGGACATGGATTACTGGAACAGCTCCACTTAGCACCCAGTTGTGATATACAAACCCCCAATTTTTAGTAATGGGCTTAAAGGACAAATCAATTAAGGAATTTTGTGTTCCTTTTTCTCTTCATGCAAATTTTTATCCTGTAATGCCAAATATATCTTTCATATTCATATGAACACATCATAATGGGCCCTTCACAAGGGTTTCATTAAAAATCTAATAAATACCACAATTAGCCCTGAGTAGAACTTCAAAGAGCTTCATTCATACTAGCACATGCTTTGAAAACTCTCCAGATCATTTTGGTTGGCAAAAACATAGTTCATGATATCTGAGGCTTTGCTGTTTATCTTTTGTCTTAACAAAATCAGACCAAACTGCTTTCGTGCAGCTATGAAAATGTTTTCAGCAAGAAGATGGCCCTGAGAAGGTACACGCAAGATGCTCAAAACTATAGCTCCCAAGTGCCATCCTCTTTCCCACAAATTAAAACCTAGGGGGAACATCTGTACCTTAAGTAAAGCTCACTTACAGCTTATATCAGTTTTTGGCTTTAAGAACTTGGTTGCAAATGGTTTTCAGATCACAAAAACGTCTAGTTTCAGCAAAATGATGAGCCAAATATAAAGCTACACAACTGGCTCAAGGCTATCAGAACTCTACAACAGAGTCGAGAGGTGAATTCATATTTCTCTATTTCAACATTTAAATTTCCATGACTCAAAGGAAAAGCCACCTATCGGTCAACATAAGAACATAAATTTTCAATAAAGTTTGCTTGATTCTTACCTGTAGAATACTTTCCTTTTGTCACATTAAAAGGCTGAACTCTTAGATCAAAGGTATTTATCTGAAATGCTCCAGACACTGAAATAGTCTGCTCTTTGTTGCACATATAAGAACTTCCCAGGGGGGCATCCCAGTAGCTGAGATTATCATTTACAGTGCTGAAAACTTTAAAGAAAAGAAACAAGTTACTAACTTCTTATCTTATCAACACCAAAAATGAGACAGTCCTCAGGATTTTGCAGTGAAGTACGGGAGCTTGGAGGACAGGGCCTACCCACAAAAAGCAATTCTTACCATCACTAGGTTCCCTTATCTTTCTATAGATGTTTCTATAGTCTAAAAATCAGTCACATCTTTAATTATTATCCATTATACTTTGAAAAGATGGGATACTACAAAAGACAGAATACCACAGTTCTAAGTTACTGATTTTAAGTGTGGTCAAGGTATACTTTTAATATAGCATCTTCTGTTCTATTAAATAAGGCACTATTTGGTAACAAGACCATATGGTTTCTATTCCTTCAGTGTAACCCACATTCTTTTCCCCAGGCCAATGCTTCACTTACCAGAGCCATTAACCAAATACATGCTGACATTCACTTCCTTCAGATAGAATCGGTTTTCATTTTTCTGTTTGAAAAAGAGCTTCCAGTTAATCAACATATCACAATTGTCTACAGCTAAAGGTAACATCTATAGAAGAAAAACAATCTAATACTATTACACAGAAGAAACCATGCAGTAGAATAAACTGCAACTAAGTAAAAGAGAACTTGAAATGTGACGGAAACCCTTTCCCCCCGTATTTCGTTTCCAGCTTTTGGCCCACAGGTGTAGTCGTGTGGTTCTTGGACACTCGATGATTCATGCCCTCAATTTTATTCCTCCTGTCACTTGCTGAGCCCTCATCACCTCTAGTCTGGATCACGATAGCCTCTTAACTGGGCTCCCTGACTTTTGGCCCCTGCAGCTCTAATCTTTCCTTTTCACTGCTATTATCTTTCTGAAACATTCATCTGATCAGCCAGTCATTCTAATTATTTGAGCGCTAGTGCTCCAGCGAGCTAGCAAAATCAATCAGACTTGGATCCTGCCCTCCTCACCCTGTTTGCAATCTGCCAGGGAAGCTAAGATAAATACATAAATAAATAACCATATTACAAAAAAGAAGTGAGAAGTTATGAAAATAGGAGATAAATTACTTCCAATTAGGGGAAGAGCAAAAGTAATGCCAGCTTAGGGACGGGGCATTTGAATTGGGTAGGATTCCATTAGGAAACAAGCAGAAAAGGGGTGTCCAAGAGGGCAACTACATGAGTAAAGGTAGTCAGAAAACAAGCATAATCACAAGTTTTTACACTAGCATTTGAGGACTTACTAAGTGCCAAGCACTGTTCTTAAAACTTTACATATGAGGCTCCCCTGAATAATTACAACACCCCTATGCAATAGATGCTATTATTATCCACATTTGGGGATGGGGCAATCAAGCACAGAGATGTTAGGTAACTTCCCCCAAGGCTATATGGTTAGTAGTCAGTGAGCTGGGATTTAAGCCCAAGAAGTCTGACTGCAGAATCTGTGTACTGATTACTACTATGCTCTCCTGCCTCACAAGATGTGCACAGTGGACAGAGTGAGGGAAGCATAAGGTTTATGAAGAAGGAACGAAGGAAACAAAGCTGGAAATGCAGGTTTACACTGCGTGGGGCAAGAGGGACTCGAACTACCTGGCCAGGAACCTGAGATGTTACCTTGCTGGCAAAACAGAACCACTGGAAGGTTTCTCAGGAAGAGATGTGCTTTAGGAGGATTAAGCTAACGCAGAAGAACACTGGGAGAGGTGAGGAACAGGAGCAAGCAGGTAGGCAGCTGTTTGAACAGTTCAGGCAAGAGGTAATGCGGGCTGGACCCAGAGCAAAGGCAGTGGGGAGGGAAAGCTAGGGGAAAGACCAGAGACATGCCAGGAAGAAGCAGAAAGGAGGACCTGAAGACCTCATTGAGTCCCTCCTCTGCTTAGGCTATGTCTCAGCTTGGCATTCAAGGCTCTCCACAATTTGTCCCAACTATTTTTCCATACTTTCACTAAACATGTCACATGCCTCATTCTCCCAGCTGGTCTTGATTATGCTCCTTTATCCAGGGATAACCTGTACTTTTCCACTTACTCCCCTTATCTCCCTATGTACAAATCTGACCCATCCTTGAAGGCCCAGCTCAAAGGCCATAACTTCCATTCAACCTTCCTGACTCTCCTCCAGCCGGAATTAACCTCTCCAACCTCTGTTCTCCCACGGCACTCTGTACTAACCTCTGGTCTGGCACTCATCCCATTTTGCATGCACTTTCCATAGTACTCTACTGCCCACAGAATCAAGTTCAAAAGCCTTGGCAAGGCATTTAGGCCTTCCACAAAAATGGTAATTATTTGTGTATTTCCCTCTTTACCACTAAACTGCAAGCACCTTAAGAATATAGGCTTTCTTCTTTGTATCCCACTCATAGCAGCCTGCATGTAACATACTCAAAATTCTATAAATTTTCCAAAGGAGTATCTATCATGAAAGTGTTGAAGATGACATGGGCCCCGATGAACTCTGGTGACATTGCAGGTGTCTCTTGATTTTTCAAAGTGCCTGTAGCATGGTTAAAATGGCACTATTTTGGATTACATTTTAAAACAGTCTGCCAGGCAAATTAAATATTGTAATTATTAAATATTAAACATTTCCCCATGAGAGTCAGAAGAAACCATGTTCCTTTTAGAAGTCTACCATGGCTAGAAAGATCAAACTCAATCACTCAAAAGGGAATGAACCTAAAATATTACTTTCCTCCTTCTTATTGACCATAACCCCTATGAGATAACTTTAAAAGAGAATGTTCCTGGGGAGGCCTGATCTTCCCATATTGAAGAGGACAAGTTTAATTAGACATTTTCAATACCAATTTGCTGGTCATGTATGTACTAGAACAGAGGGATTATTTCAATGCTGGAAAAAGGAAGATCTTTGTAAACCTTTCTAAAATGCAATTGCCTAACATAATCTCAATGATTCAGCATATATTCTATAGAGAAAAAAGGCTTTAGATTCAAGATACCAAGTTCAGATACGAAATTACAGCATACCTACTTTTTATGTATCAGATGTTGAGACTATTTCCCCATCCTTAAATAATGTGATTTAAAAGTAAAGCTGGTTTTTATACAATTATATGATAGCTCTTAGTTTAAGAACTGTTGGTGGTTTGACATTTTCTCTCATCTATAACTATCCCCTATTCCACCATTCCCATTCGCCACAACATGGACACACACACCCTCCCTCATAAAAATTACAGGAATAATAATTGTATCTGACAAGGTGGAAATAAAGCTTCTCAGTGATTCATTTATGCTAGAAAGAAGCAGAACAGGTATGCTTAACCTACAACTTTCTTTTCTTTCTTTTTTTTTTTTTTTTTTTTTTGAGACAGAGTCTTGCTCTGTTGCCTGGGCTAGAGTGCTGTGGCGTCATCCTAGCTCACAGCAACTTCAAACTCCTGGGCTCAAGCAATCCTGCTGCCTCAGCCTTCCGAGTAGCTGGGACTACAGGCATGCGCCACCATGCCCGGCTAATTTTTTCTATATATTTTTAGTTGTCCAGCTAATTTCTTTCTATTTATAGTAGAGACGGGGTCTCACTCTTGCTCAGGCTGGTCTTGAACTCCTGACCTTGAGCAATCCTTCCGCCTCGGCCTCCCAGAATGCTAGGATTACAGGCATGAGCCACCGCGCCCAGCCTAACCTACAACTTTCTGTTTAGCTTTCAGCTCTTGATACAAAAGCATGAACAACCACAAAAATCTAAATGCTGCCATTATAAACTATCCTGACTTAATGAATTAATGC
Source organism: Propithecus coquereli (assembly GCF_000956105.1). Classification (NCBI taxonomy): domain Eukaryota; kingdom Metazoa; phylum Chordata; class Mammalia; order Primates; family Indriidae; genus Propithecus; species Propithecus coquereli. The sequence continues at coordinate 315,551 of NW_012154018.1, forward strand.
ATGTACTTACACAGAGCCTTGTACAAAGTATTCAACAAATGTTAGCTGTTTTTATTGCTGACACTATTATAAATAGTATAGCCTCTAAAAGGCTTAAAATACTATCATAGAGAAACATGAGCACTGTCTAATCAACAATAGAGAAAAAGATTATCATGGAAATTACTTATATATGGATAGATTACACAGATAGTTTTTCTGATGTGAGTTAATTCTTGCTCCTACCCTAGAGTTTATATAATGGCAGAATGGTCACTGTTACTGAACATTAATATAAGATCCCCGTCCACAGACCACTGCACAGACTCTGAGGGGATGAACAGGGATCAATGGACTACACTTTATAGTTGAGTAGTGTTGAAATGGAAAACTAAGCTAACTACCCTCCTCCCCTAGTCCCCCCCACACACAGCTATTTAGACTTTCAGATGTGTTTCTAAGAGAATGAACCTAACTTTATAAAAATACGTTACTCACCACGGCAAAGACAAAGTCAAGATACTTAATGGTGCTGCTATTCAGCCTAAGTAGAGCAGTGTGAGGATCGCAACTGCCTGTGAAGTCAGTTGAATTGGGCTTAATGTTAAAAACCGAAGAAACCTTCAGAAGAAGAAGAGGGAGGAAAGGTACAGGTTAGCTATAAAAGTTTACAGCAAAGCCTTACACTCTAGTAAGACCAACTTCAGTGTAGAACAAAAAATCCTTTGTCTGGATACTTAAATTCATGGTGTCTTACTTTCAAACAAAGTTGGCATGGGCCCTCAAGCTATGACTCAGATGACTTAAAAAAAAAAAAAAGAGGGAAGCTTCCTCGGTAATGAGCCAAATGAAAACACACATTTTTATAGAGCACAAGAGGCATCTGTCTAGCTTGTTTAAGTCACAGGATTTTGGAAATGGGATTTGTTTATTGGCACTCCCTCTGTAGTCTCAGTGGAACACTGCAACTAGAAGTGCCATCATATACTTGAGCATACCTAGACAATCCGAGTCATCAAAGAGCTAGAGAAACAGACAGTTGCACTGTTCCTGTACACCAACATACAGTGTGTTTCAGATCAAAGTATGAAGTTATATTTTAAACTGACTGAAATAAAGATCAACTGTTTGTACTCTGATCTACTGATGGTAAATAGAATCTAAACCCCAAAGAGTCCTTGAAACTGCTAGATTTTCTGCTGGCTAAGACAACACCTTGAAAGTGGCATTAACTCTTCATGATATATTAATAAAGTAACTCCTAACTAATCAAAGCTCAACAAGTCAACATCAAATCTCCATTTAAAACTGAATCATTCTAGTAATGCTACCCTTGGGCTGAAGGTTAGGATACACAGTAATTGCAAGGAAATATGAAAAGGATGTAGGGATAAAAATAGGCACCTATACCTTATCCTGAGTGATGTTCAGCTGCAGCCTCATGGTAGCCAGCAGACAAGTACCATTGGTATTGTTAACCGAATACTTCCCGATCTCTGGTTTTTCCACTGGAGTGGGTTTTGCGGTAGGAGATGGAACAGTGGTGTGAATGATGGGTGTTACTGTTGTTGAAGTTTTGTCTTGATCACACAGATGCTCTAAAATAAACCAGAAAGACAAAAGAAACTAAAGTGACTTTTTCTTAATTCATAAGGCTATGGAAGAGAAAACTATTTCTCACAATAGAAGTCCAAGAGGGTTATATTAGGGGAAGAGATTATCTTCTTAGTATATTTTAAACTAAATGAGGCAGAGGTTCTCAAACTGCTGCTTCATATACAATCTCTACAAGTTATGACACAGCAGACAAACTTGGGACATATCCAAATGCTTTATCTTCTCACACATGGCCGCACATTTATGTTTTTCAGAACCTTAAATCCTTTTATCACCAAAGAACTTCACCTGTCCCTGACATAAAATTCAAAGATTTTAAGTCTGAAAACATTTCATCCCTACCTAGCTTGCCTTCTTCATTCTCACATACAACCACTATAAGGAAGGATACTGTTTATTAGAGAAAAGTTTAGAAATCATTGAAGGATTTAAATACAAATAAATCTTATTTTTAGAATTTTTTATTGACACATAATATTTGTACATATTTATGGGGTACATGTGATATTTTGTTACAGGCGCAGAATGTGTAATGATCAACTCAAATTAACCTTTTATTTGCTTTACTCCTACAGCAAATCATAGGCATCTCAACCTCTTCTTAGGAAGTGTTAGTAGTTTGACAGAACTGGTGAATGAGAAATTATTACGTTTCCATAAAGCCATATAAAAGTTACACAATCCACTTACAAAATTCAAGAGTCACATGGAAGCAGAATGTGAAATAATGGACAATACAGACTCGAGTAGCGGGGCAGGGGGTGGATGATGGGAGGTTGTTTGGTGAGTATAATGTGTGTTGCTCCAGTGATGGATGCACTCAAGGCCCTGACTTCACTACAAAGTAATATATCAATGTAGCAAAATTGCACTTGTACCCATGAATATATACAAATACAAAATAAATGGAAAAAAATAAAAATAAAAAACGGACTATGAAAAAAAACAAAATTCAAGATTAGAACATAGAAATCTAATATCTAAGCTTTGGTCTTCGAACTTCTAAAGAGCTGATGATCAAGCAATTTGAGGACCTGTTCAAACAAAGATTAGGTTTTATCAGCTGAAAACATTATGGATAGAGCCTTTTAAAAGACCATTCTACAACATATACATTATAATTTTAAATTGAAAGTTCCACAAGAATAAGAATTGCTATTATTTATAAAAACTTTACAGCCTAGTGGAAGCTATGAATAAGCCTTAATATATATAATTTACATAATATATAAATGTTTTCAGATAAGGATTTCAAACAAAGCTACCTGGTATACTCTAACCTTAAATTAGGATCCAAGTATAGAAATATATACTTTAAGTACTCACCTTCTGTGCTCACTGTGCCATTTTGGACAAAAGCTTGTACAAGAACATCCCAATAGCGCTGGACGACATTGTTGTTTTCTAAAGTTAATAAACTATTGCATCTAAAGATGACATTCAATGGAACTTTGATTGCCAGATGGTCATAAACAGTAACAATTCCTACAAAATGAGATTAACAATGGCTGTTTCCAAGAAGGTAGGAGAAAAGTGATAAGATAAATATATTTATATAGGCTTTCTTGTCCTTCTCTCTGCCTGCTGTACCCCCTGCCCGAAGTGACAAAGGGTATGGCATGCTCAAGAGAATGACAAATGCACTGTGACTGAAACATAAGGAGTAAGGGGGAAAAATACGGGGATTAAGAAGGAAAGACAAGTTGCAAATGGTCACACTTTGAAGCATCTTCTAACGAAGGACAGTGTGGGCTCTTTTTTTGTTAGCAGTAGAGGGCTAGCCTCAGTTTTTAAAGCAGGAAATAACACGCATATAATTTATTTTAAGGAAAATAGCAAATTTGTAGGGGATAGGCAGAGGAGAAAACTTTTTAGGGAATCCACTTGAGAGGGAAACCAGTTAGAAGGCTGATGGCCTGGTTAAGGTGAACGGTGAGGGAGGGTAACCTAAACTAAAATAGTTAGGGACAGTAAGAGGAGAGCAAAGCAGCCAAATTGAGAACACCTATCTAAGGTAAAATTGACAGGACTTAGTGACTATATGTAAAGAATCAGGAAAGATGGGTTAATCACAGATTTTATAATAAATCCTTATTTTTGCACTAATATCCCAAAACAACTTATATTAACTCTAATGAGGTTATAGAACCTCTTCCTGGGTGGAATTTAAAGACTATTCCATTTTCTGTACAGAGTTTTCATTAGCATGCCTATAGTGAAACTTCAAAAGACTATGATTAATCGTATCTACCAAAATGGTTTAGTTTCTTTTGGAGAAGCAGCAAGAAAGGAAAGTATTCAAGGTCCTTAATACAGGCCGCCTTCTGTATCTCTCCATCATGTAGCAAGCAGCCACTTAATGCTGCCTTGGCACCCCCTAATGGCCAAAAGAATTTTTTTAAACCAATGAACTAGAACATTTTCCCCAAACCACTCCTCACCATTAACAAAAACAAATAGATACGTAAACTGGCTGTATATAGACAGACCTTAAAAACAAATGAGTAAAAAAACAAGTTGCAGACATATTGGAGTTATGTTATGAAACTATATACGTTTTTAAACTATGTATGGTTTATGAACATGTACTTATGTAGCAAAAGATAAACACATGGACAGGAAGGCTACACCCAAAATTTATGAGAGTGGTTGCCTCTCAACCGGCAGGGAGGAAAACGGGTCTGGGGAGTGAGGCCAAAGGAAACCTCAAGTGTGTCTGCAAGATTTTGTTTCTTTAAACAAAGAAAGAGATGAAGCAAATATAAAAAAATGGCATTTGTTAATTCTGGGTAATGGATACATGTGGATCTGTTATATTATTCTCTATACTTTTCTGTATTTTAATCATAAAAATATTTTTAAAAAGAAAATAGCAGCTTCAAAGTTACTTCAATTAGCAGATGCCTAAAAATAAATTAGTATCTTGAAACACTGAATTATTTCAAAAACAATTATCCACGGTCCATTTAAGGAAGCCATTTTAAATTTCAAGTAGTTTCAAATATCTTATTACATAAAAACTAGTATTAAAAAAGTAATCCCCTCTTCTTTAAAATAAACTGGGGGTGAGAGAAGTATTAACATTTTAGAGTCCATAGTTTTTCTACCCAAAGATGTCAGATTAAACCCTTCCTCCTGTTACTGCTGTCCCGTTGGTCCAGGCATTTATTACATCAGCCCTTGATTACTATAACAGCCTCTTAAGCTGGCATCTCTGCCTGCAGTCTCCTCATTTCTAAATTAATCCTACAGAATATTCTTTATAAACTACTGTCTCTGCTTTTGTTATATCAGTCTCCTGCTTAAAAAACCTAAGATGGTTCCCCAGTGCCTGCCCCATCAAGCTAAATGCCTTTCCTTGGCTTCCAGGGCCCCCTATAATTCAGGCCCACTGCACTTAGCCAACTTTATTTTCCTTCTGCTACACACACAGCCTCTATTTTAATCAGACAGCTGTGTACACTATGCTTCCCCCTGCTGGAAACATCTTGCTCAAAATCCTCTGCTTACTCAAGTTCTACCATTAGCCAGAGTTTCAGCTCAGGTCCTACTTCTCTACCACGTTTTCTCACTCCTCCAACACACACTGACCTCTCCTTTCTGCTCCTAATCAGGATGACTTGTGGAAACATTTTTAAATCAGACACTCTTAACCACAGGGATCCACAGATGGGCTCAGGGACTATGTATCATATGCAAAGTTTACAGTTTGGTTTTTCTGAGAGAGAGGGTCTGGAACTTTCTTTACATTGTCAGAAAAGACTTATGAACCCTCTACTCCGTCAAACAAAAACACAGACAACAACAACAAAGTTGGACTGAGCTCAATGTTTTCCAATTTTTCCATATAACTTGGGAACACAATTTAGCTTTGTCTCTCCAACTAGTTTTTAAGCTCCTTGAAAGTGAGGGGCAAATCTTACATTAGTTCTGAAAGACAATGCGGGGCACAAGGATAAATACATAAAACAGCCAATAACCACTTGCTTTAGTTATCCTCTCAAACTAAGAGATTAGTAGAAAGAAAACTAGGATCTGATTTCCAAGTCTCAGTCTGCAATACTTCCCAAGTTTTACATGGACTCATTCACTTCTGGATCTTTAAAATATGATCCTGTCATATCCGTAAGCCCAAATGAGTTATTAATCCCCAGATCTAGGCAACTAAAGCCCATCTATCTGTGTTTCTGGGGTCAGAATGAAACGCTATCTGTGAGAAGAGCTAAGCTATTAATACTACAAACACCATGGTAACCCAATCTCAATGGAGGAGGAAGAAAGGAGAGAATTATAACCCTGACAAAATTAAAATCTCCACTATCTATGCCTTTAAAACATTTTAATACGCATTTCAGTTTTGGGGAATTACAAGAATGACCTAATTGCCAATGCTTTGCTAAGTTCATTTTGACCTAAAATTGTCTCAAAATAGCAGCAAATGTTGACTTTAGCCATTTTACATTAGCTCCCCCCTTATCTGTGGTTTCGCTTTCCCCAGTTTCAGCTACCCGTGGTCAACCAGGTCTGAAAATATTCAATGGAAAATTCCAGAAATAAACAATTCATAAGTTTTAAATTGCACGCCATTCTGAGTAGCGCGATGAAATCTCTCCCCATCTATTCCATCCCACCCAGGATGTGAATCATCCCTTTGTCCAGCATATCCATGCTGTCCATACTACCTGCCTGTTAGTCAGGTAGTTAGCAGCCGTCTCAGTTACGAGACTAAAAAAACACAGTATATACTGTATAGAGTTTGGTACTATCCAAGCTTGCAGGCATCTACTGGGGACCTTGAAATGATATACTCCCTATATAAGCAGGGACTACTGTACCTTTAATTAACCATCATTTACTTTTCAGTTAAAGTCCTATCTAAATGGTAAAAAGATTTGAATATGAGGCATGTCTCCTAATCTCAGGTTACTAAACTTGTACACATTTAAAATACCTATTAGCACAGTATTTTCTCATTTGCTCAATATGTTTAGTGCCCACTACTGAATAAAATAGTTGCTTATTTAATAAATAATTTATTATTTAATAAATAATATTTATTTAATAGTGTATGAATTCTATAGCTCAACAGACTTTGCTTCAAATATCAAGCTCACTCACTTACCAGATTAGGGTACTACCTGGTACAGAGGAAAGCACTCAAGCAGTGATGGCAGATATCATCACTGAATCAAACAGGGTCGAATGTGCTATGCATGGGGTTGGGTAAGGGGGGTATAAAGACATGAAGTTTCCATTCTAGTTAGGAAAACAGACATTCATAATGATTTCTTAAATTGTTTACATTTTTATTATTAATAAAAATCAAGAGAGCATAACACAAATGCAATTCTTAAGGTTACCTTTATCTTCGGCATCAGGAAACATTGTTCTATTACTAGTATTGTAGGAAAATGAGATGCTGTCAATTGAATAAGAAGATGATGATGACACCATGGTAAAATTCACCATCCAGGAAATACCAGATCCAAACTGCACTGCTATTTTGGGACCATTCTGATCATCCCCACACATGCTTCCATTATATGTCACGGTGTCAAGGTCTGAAATGGTTACAGTTTTCTAAAAGAAATAGAAGTTTGGGGGTAAGGAACAAGCAGGCAGTAAGGAGCCCCAAGCATTTATGTAGGGTGTGCCACTTCAGCCCAAATCACACATTCCCCAGGGCCAGGTTGCCCTTTGCCTGGTTTGCTGTGTAAACCAGTCTCAGATTTTTCAGCTACATACCAGTTCTCTGGACAAATTCATGTATGTCTAAAAAGAAAAGGAAAACTGACCTAAACTGCTGTTCTTAAACTTATTTTTTTAAAAAATTAGGTTGTAAGTAGGCAGGACCTTAATGAAAACACCAAAGAAGGGAGATTTTATTTATTTATTTATTTTAGAGACAGGGTCTCATTCTGTCGCCCAGGCTGGAGTGCAGTGGTTTGATCATAGCTCACTATAACCTCGAATTCCTGGGCTCAAGTGATCCTCCTGCCTTAGCCTCTCGAGTAGCTAGGCCTACAGGTATGCAACACCATGCTCTAGCTAATTTATTTTTATTTTTTGTAGAGACAGGGTCTTGCTACTTTGCCCAGGCTGGTCTCGAACTCCTGGCCTCAAGCAATCCTCCTGCCTTGGCCTCTCAAATAGCTAGGCCTACAGGTATGCGCCACCATGCCCTGGCTAATTTATTTTTATTTTTTGTAGAGACAGGGTCTTGCTACTTTGCCCAGGCTGGTCTTGAACTCCTGGCCTCAAGCAGTCCTCCTGCCTTGGCCTCCCAGAGTGCTGGGATTACAGGTGTGAGCCACCATGCCCAGCCAGATTTTATTAATAATAGCAAGCTATTTTAAAAAGGGCAAGCTTTGGTGTTAGTACATTTTAAACATATTACAGAAGTAGTTAGACCTGCACACCATATAGTCTTGAGTTCATTTGCCCTTAACCAACTTCAAGAAAAACTCCAAAGACCCTTTCCTCTGCTGCCGCCAAGGTGCTCGGTCCTTCCGAGGAAGCTAAGGCTGCGTTGGGGTGAGGCCCTCACTTCATCCGGCAACTAGCACCGCGCCTGGCAGCGCCAGCCCCGTACTCGCCCGCGCCATGGCCTCCGTCTCCGAGCTCGCCTGCATCTACTCGGCACTCATTCTGCACGATGATGAGGTGACCGTCACGGAGGATAAGATCAATGCCCTTATAAAAGCAGCTGGTGTAAATGTTGAACCTTTCTGGCCTGGCTTGTTTGCAGAGGCCCTGGCCAATGTCAACATCGGGAGCCTCATCTGCAATGTAGGGGCTGGTGGACCTGCTCCAGTAGCTGGTGCTGCACCAGCAGGAAGTCCTGCCCCCTCCACTGCTGCTGCCCCAGCTGAGGAGAAGGAAGTGGAAGCAAAGAAAGAAGAATCTGAGGAGTCTGATGATGACATGGGCTTTGGTCTTTTTGACTAAATCTCTTTTGTAACATGTTCAATAAAAAGTTTGAACTCTTAAAAAAAAAAAACTCCAAAGAATCAATGAATCAGAAGAAATATTCATTCCAACACTAAACAGAATACTTTCAAGTGTGTATGTTTAAAATAAAAAATCACATAGTTTAAGTGTTAAGTTAGTTAACATGAAATTTTATTTGTATACATGTACCTAAAAGATTAAAAGAGAATTAAATTCCTACTATTAAACTCAAAGAAAAATTTAAAAATTTACTTACATAAGTTTTGTTTGTAGTTTCATACTGTATTGTAAAATTCATATGCCATTTTGCATAAAGGCAAGTGGCTTTTCCTGAATCTGTCAAATTAAGTTCCAATGCATAAGACCGGACAACTCCTGGATTTAGTTAAAAAAAAAAAAAAAAGATAAGATTTTAAAATTATACTACAAAAGTATATATAAAAAATAAAAACAAGCTCTATCCAACACTGAAGTTCAACCGGCTCTAAAATGAAACAAAGTATTTTTAATATATATGGGGTATCCTGGTGATTGTTTTTCTTTGTATTTTTAATGGAATCCTATTAATAAAGTTAGCACTATCTCTTCCCAAAAGAATGGTTACCAGACCTAGGATGCTTAGGTAATGGTACGGACTGGTGACATCTGCCTTCTGCCTCCTAATAATCCCTTTCCACATTTATCTGTCCCTTGCAAGTTTTGTTTTAGGCAATTATAGTTTGCCTGTTAGGACTTTTTTTTTTTTTTAAGAGACAGGGTCTTGCTCTGTCACCCTGGCTGGAGTGCAGTGGTACAATCATAGATCACTGCAGCCTCTAACTCCTGGGCTCAGGTGATCCTCCCGCCTCAGCCTCCCGAGCAGCTGGGACTACAAGTGTGAGCCACCGCACCCAGCCAGGACTTTTGTTTTTTCGAGGTAAGTAAGGTAAAGGGAAGCCTGGTAGGGGCATTAAATTTCTGCCTCTCTCAAACCAGCTGGGGAAACATTCTCTGCAAAAATAATGATAGATCTAGTGTTCTATGGTCTTGTTTAAAATCCTGTTGCAGGCTACGTGACCTATGACACACAGATGTCTTTCCAACTATTTTATTCTGATGTGATAAGATGTAGGATAGCTCTTTTGACGCATGCATATCACATGATCAAAGAAGCAGAGTTGCAAAAGACTGTTAGAGCCAGGAGAAAAAGGTTAATTTTTATACATGCAAAGTTTATCACTTTGTTCTACTTTAAAATTAAATTGATTAGAAAGGCTGATGAATCTTTTGACATAGACTCAAAGTTACTTCCTAAATTCTCAACCTGCTACCTCTTGAGGCAGAGAGAACTTACAGAGAAAGAAAAGCCTTGGGACTTTTCAGCTAACTCTTGGGACTTTTCAGCTAACTCAAGTCTAATCTTCTATACTTAAACATAGTAACATTACCTATTAAACTGAAGAGCCCAAGGACTCAAAATACTAATTCAAAGGGGGAAAAATATGCCAGCAAATGCAACAGCAGCATAAATATTGGGCAATCATTTAAGGGTTTTCTTCACTGTCTCACACATTACCCAAAGGGTAAGCTGTTTCCTGCTAAGATAGCTCCATACCCTTTAATGATATCTGAGCAATCCAGTGTCATCTACAGGCAGGGACATGCTATAAACTGTACAGAAAAATGTCCTAAGAGGAATACCAAGAAGGCGTGCCTCAGCAACAGCTTTCAAGTCGTACACAAGAGCCTACTGTCATGCTCTGGAGACCTGGCTGCCTTAGCATGCCCGAACATTATGCTGAAGCTTGTGGTTACTGACAGTGACTAAATGCATTGGCTACGGCTCAAAAAGACCTTTGAGGCCTAAGTAGGTTTTATGACCATTCTTTTATAAGTACAATATGGAAGAGAGCTGTCATACTGATCCAAGGCTACCCTGCAGTGGTGCCGAGAATACCAACTTATAATTTTTCTAATCAACTGGAGGTTTACTTTTTATATGCAGTCTCTCTCAGTCTTGTTTAAAGTCCCTAGCTTTAGCATATTATTCTCCTTGTATTCAAGGCATTCAAAACTATTAAAAACAACCAGGAAAAGCCTCATATGTATTAATCATTTTCTTTCCAGAGATATTAGAGCAGTAGGAAGAAAATCATGTAAAAGAGCAATAGGATCAATGTGTTCTGAGGTATGAGAATTGAAATTTTATGAAAGAGAAGGCACAGGTCGCCCTTCAAATTTATCACTTGAAATAAAATTCAAGATAGTCTACCCAGCAGCCCACAAATGAGAACTGGGAAATGCCCTGAGGGCTCCCGCACACTGGTTCTGCCCGGGAGGAGGGATTCTTTCTACTTCCCTGTCATTATCTCCAACTGCACAGGGATCACTTTTACTCAGATACCTCTCACCTCAAACTCAACAATTCCCAAACTAAAATTCATTTTTCTCCTTCCTCCAAACGAGTTCACTCCTCAGCCTCTCTAGCTCTAAATGAAAGGCAGGATCAATTGCTCAGGCTTGGAAGTTTTGGAAATAGTTTCTACTTCATTCTCTTCAGAAAGTCCTCCTTTTTCCTGAAAATTCTCTCTTAAATCCAACTTTTGCCTTTTATTTCTACTCCCAATTTACCACCCCACCCCTAAATTAGGACAGACAGCTCCTAGCTGCCCCCAGAAGTGCTGCCAGCTTAATAGTCTTAAATATCATTTCCTTTTAGGATACTTTCTTATTCAAAAACTTTTACTGCCTCCAAAATTCCCATATTTAATTTAAATTGCTCTGCCTCTGCCTGACTTTCAAAGTAATCCTTAATCTTGTCCCACCCTATTCCTTCAACTTTTCTCAAACCATTTTCCCAGAACACACCCTTTAATCCGGTTAAACTTGTTTCTACTGGACCCAAATGCTATACTCTATTCAGCCTCTACCCCGGGCTTCTGCTATTCCTAACACTTGAAACCCACTGTCTTCTACTGACCTAAATGTTCGCCTCAAGATGGATTTGCCTCTCTTTTTGGTGGTCCAAAATCTGAAACCTTCCCTCTTTGTTACATTTTCTAGCAGATGTCACCATCTACTATAAAAACTGAAAATGTTGGATACTTGCTTTCCCAGCCTCCCTTGCAGCAAGGAGGAGCACCTGTGCTAGGCTCTGCCTAACAAAGGTATCCACCCAGAGACTCTAAATAGGAGAACTTCAAATGGAAGGGGGCTGTTGGGAGGGTGGGGTGGAATAGCTGCAGCAGGATAAAGCTCCCAGGCAACAAGGCCGTCAGAGTGAGCTGCAGTTTCAGGCTTGGCGGTGGTAGTGCAGTTTAGTGGCAGGACTTGGGGTACTGAATCATGCTTTGGGCTATACAGCCAAGAGTGGCAGTAATTCCCACCTACCCAATATACATTTTTAATAATGCAAACATTTTATTGATATGTAATATACATATAGGAAAGTACGTAGCATAACAAATTAAGTGAAAAGTGCGCGTAACATTGAGTCTACAACTCAAAGCATTTTCACAAACTGAACCCACTTGTATCAAGAAACAGAATGTTACAAGTACAGCTGACCTTTGAACACAGGTTTGTGTGAGTCCATTTATACACAGATCTTCTTCCACCTGTGAGAAAGCAAGACCAATCCGTCCTCTTCCTCCTCCTCCTTACGATTTTCTTAACATTTTTTCTCTAGCTTACTTTATTGTAAGAATACAGTATATAATACATATAACATACAAAATATGTGTTCACCAACTGTTTATGTTGTTGGTAAGGCTTCCAGTCACAGTAGGTTATTAGTAGTTAAGTTTTGGGGGAATCAAAAGTTACATGTGGATTTTCAACTGCGCAGGTGGTTGATGTCCCTAACCACCCGTGTTGTTTAAGGGTCAACTATACTCCCAAAGCCCCCTTGTTTCCCCTTCCACTTTCTATTCCCCTCCCAAGGCTAGCCACTATCCTGACTTCTAACAGTATGGATAAGTTTTACCTGTTTTTCAAGTTGATATCACTGGAATCATTCACAATGCTCTCTTTTTTGTCTGGCTTCTTTCATTCAATATTATGTTTTGTGAGATTCACCCATGTTATGTGTAATTACAATTTATTCATTCTCGATGCTGTATAGCTTTGTATTATCAGGTGAATACTACACTACTTATCTACGCTACCGCTGATGGGCTTTTGGATAGTTTCCAGTTTGGTTCTATTACAAATGCTGTTGTACACATTCTTGCCCACATTGGTAAACGAATGTATGTGTGTCTGTTGGGTATATATCTAGGAATGAAATTGTAGGGTCAAAGGGTATGTATGCCATATGTCCTGATATCTTTTTAATAAATTCCTTTTCTGCTTCAAATTGATCAGATTGTGTCCTGCTTGCAATTAGAACTTGAACTGACATGCTATCCATTTTTTAGCAGCCATTTTCTCCACCAGGCTTTCCTTGACTATAAAAGCCCTTAAGGAGCAGTCATAATACATATCCCCACATTTCAGTATATCTTATAAGATCCTGAATTATTCAGTTATTTTATACGAGTAAACCCTGTCCCCCCCCAGTGTCATAAGTGCCAAAACAGCAGTTTTCAACTTTCACTTCACAACAAACTGGTGTGCCATGGTAAATTATAGTATACAGCATGTAATCTGTTACTAATAAAAAAAGTACCAAAGTCTGTGAGTGAATGATATATATGGATAGATTCAAGATATTATCTTTTGATAATATTTCTGTCACTCATTTGAATTCCAATATGCTCCCTTGATCAGATGATCTTATCTATGCCACAGCCCCTAGCAGTGTGCCTTTTATATGAATGTCATCTATCATGGGTGTCATGGTGGGGGAGACCATGTCTATTACTTTTCCTCTATCTCCTATCATTCCTAGGAGTGCTGAATGCATATTAGATTTTCAATAAATACTGATTGATTATATCAAGATGAAAACACCCTGTAATAAGGACCTGAAATTTTGCTTAATCTAATTACAGGAAGGCCAGACCTTTAGTTCTTCCAAATCTTGAACCTATGAGTCTTCTGGATACTCCCTCGAACCCCATGTCAGGTTTTTCCTCAATAAATTTTGATGTGAATTTCAAGTTAGGAATAATGCTTTTCCCATAAGGTAAGTTTGCAGTTGAAATACTTACACTTTGGTAAAAAGTCTCTAGCAAGCAATTTCCACCCCTGTTGCTGTGTTTCATTTTAGAACAACCAAACCATTTTTGTTTAAAAGGCTTTATAGGCTGGGCGCGGTGGCTCACGCCTGTAATCCTAGCTCTCTGGGAGGCCGAGGCGGGTGGATTGTTTGAGCTCAGGAGTTCGAAACCAGCCTGAGCAAGAGCGAGACCCCGTCTCTACTAAAAATAGAAAGAAATTAATTGGACAACTAAAAATATATAGAAAAAATTAGCCGGGCATGGTGGCGCATGCCTGTAGTCCCAGCTACTCGGGAGGCTGAGGCAGGAGGATCGCTTGAGCCCAGGCGTGTGAGGTTGCTGTGAACTAAGATGATGCCACGGCACTCTAGCCGGGGCAACACAGTGAGACTCTGTCTCAAAAAAAGGCTTTATGGCATTAAAAACCCATAGATGACTATATTCTAGAGTGTATAATTACAGAACTGAGAGTTTATTCTCCAAAAAAAAGGTATGCTTCAAAATCAACTTTCTCAAAGTCAAATATCCGCTCAATCCTGTTCATAAAAAGGTCATTTATAGGTTGTTTTAGAACTCGGACCTTATTTTCCAAGCATAAGACACTGCAAAAAGTGGCTAGGTTTTTATATTTAATAAGTCTATTTGACCCAAAGTGTAGCTGAAAAAAAAGACACATCCACAAACAAAATTGAGGGTGGGGGAAGAATGTAGTACTAGTAATAAAGTAAAACTAATAAAAAAACAAACAAACATGATCTAAGAGGCAATATAATGAGGTGATTAGGAGCCCCCATTCCTGGAGTTGAAGAGCTAGAATTTAAATCAGGCAATTCAACTTACTAGCTGTAAGACTTTGGCCAAGCTACCCTTGCTCAACACTGTAGCGTGTAAGTTCTTTGAAAGAATATAAATGAAAAAAAAAAAACATATAAACGCTTCAGACCTAAGAGAACTTTGCCAAGAAAGTTAGATTCCAAGGGATCTTTCCCAACTTTTGGGTTTATGTTTACTTTCATCATATTAAGTTCTGGACTCTTATCCTCAAACTCATCAATACAGAATGATGTTGAACAAAAGGTCCTTTTAAAAATCAGGACATAGATACATACAGTACCTATTTACTCTTTCTTTTCCACTCAGAGTGAGGGTTTTCCTATAGGTTTAAGTCAGACTAACTGATCCGCATTTACAATTCCTAATAATAGGTACAACTCACTGCATTCAGTTACTTATACTCTTGCTTTTTGGTAAGTCTCCTAAACAGAAAAATAATAATATGATTTTAAGCTAAGAACGTTGAACACATGAAAAGGAGCAGTAAAAGTTAATAAAAAATATGATTTTTAGGCTACAAAATGACTTAATTTTTTTAAGGTGAGAGAGCGGATAAGGAAACAAGATTGAACGCTCCTCAACTAATGGAAAGTGCTTATTGCTGAGCGCTGTTTGGCAGACCTCCACAATTCTTTCGCAATGCACAGCAGGATACCAACAAGTACTTATAAAGTACACTTTTGGATCTAAGGGGATCTCTGATCACTTTAATATGAAATTATGATCGGAATGTTTTTGTAACTACAGGAAGAAGAGCAGCCTTCCTGCACCAGGGGTCACCTAAGTCAGCTCCAGTGCTGCGAAATAATCCTTGGTTACAGGCAAAATCCACCCAAGGGTATAGGGGAAGAAAGCTGTTCCCAGGGGAAATATTTGAATATCTATAATCCTATCACATATGATAACCAATGACTAACAGACTAATGACAAACCTGTCCTTTCAAGTGTCTCTATTATAGTTAGCACAATTTTGACAGAACCTTGAAATCAAAGTTATCAGTTAAATTAAATGTGGTAAGGCTACAGAAAAATCTCAGTGCTTACTTTCTCTCTTTCAGACTGCCTCTAAAAGGAGAGATACTGGTTCTTTGTGAAAACTGAACTGTCCTCACTAAGGACCTCCTATTTTTCCATATTACCCTCCATGACTAGGGAGGTATATCTGAAGGGTACAGCTAAGAGACTAGTGTTACTATATGGGATTATACTTTAGTAAAGTGGTTTATATAATAATTATCTGCACTGCTTAGGACTGATCTTAAAGTTCTCAATCCAAAGACACAAAAGAACATCTTGCAAAACGTCATTTTAGGTTCAAAGAAGAAAAAGGAAAGCAAGTTAGTCTAGTTCACCATCATATCCCCAATGCCCACCAATATCCTCGACAAAAATTTACCAAGGCCCTATGCTAGGTAAGCAGTGGGAAATAACAGTACGTAAGATAGTCTCTGTTCTCAGAGACTAATAATGTATGGCAGACTTGACTGGAACTGGGAGAAAAAAGAGTGGAAAATAGGCTAGTGTACTAACCTAAGAGTTTGGGAATGACAAGATTTATTCCTATTCCCCCAATGGTCACATGGCTGGCCCCCTTCCAATACTCGGGTCTCTGCCCAAATGTCACCCAATAATGGAAGACCCTTTGACCACAAAATGTATAAAAAAGGTCATCTCCCGTCACTCATCCCCATAATCTGTTCATTCCACTTCCTCATTACCTGCTTAATTTTCTTAGCAGTGTTTATCACTATCTGACATCATATTATTTATCTGTGGGGCTATTGTTTTCCCCCACTAAAATGTAAGCTCCATGAAAGCAGGGACTTCATCTGTCTTATCCATTGCTCTGTCCCTTTCACCTAGTATAGTGGTTGGGACACAATTGGCATTCAATAAATACTTGTGGGAGGGAGGGGCTCCTACCAGTGAGGTACACACTAAGAATATTTCTATGAGGTCTTTCCCACCCAGAAAAGCCTCAAACCAAAACAAAACAAAACAAAAAAACCCACACAAAACAGAAGTCAAGCATCAAGCTACTTATAAGAATCAACATTTGGGGGATGGACATGCTTGTAGGTCCGACACCGGCAGGGCAAAGGCAATATATTGTAACCTAAACATTTATACCCCTGTAATATTCTGAAAAAAAAAAAGAGTCAATAACCACAGAAGAAGCCTGAAATGTATGATGTCACAAAGGGAATATAATTAAGCAATGATGTTATGAAAGGATTTTCATCCACTACCTTCTTTATGATGCCTCTGAAATCATACAGTTTTTCTTCAGAAAGTTCTCTGGTCAGTTATAATTCATTCAAATAAATATCAGCATAATTTAATCTCTATGACAAAGACAAATACGTAGCCTCTAAGAATCCTTTTCTATGCTTACTCTAAAGCAGCTATTTTTAAAAAGCTATGGGTGGAGCTGGGATAGAGATAAAGTTACAAAGTGAAACTGGCACAACTAGAGCACCAATGCTAATGAGACTATAAATTCAGGACAGATCCTCCTTCACTGGCACCCTCTACAGCTGCGGTCCCCAACCCTCCCCCCACCCCGGGCTGCGGACTGGGCCGCACAGCAGGAGGCAAGCGGCAGGCAGGCGAGGGAGGAGCAAAGCCCCACCTGCACCCACACAGCCGCTCCCTAGTCAGATCAGCAGCAGTGCGTCAGACCCTCATAGGAGTGCAAACCCGAATGCAAACTGCACATGCGAAGGATCCAGGTTGCATGCTCCCCATGAGAATCCAACGCCTGATGATCTGAGGTGGAGCCAGATCCACCACCCCCACCAACGCTCCCCCTCTCCCATCCCCTTCCATGGAAAAACTTCCTTCCATGAAACTGGTCCCTGCTGTCAAAAAGGTTGGGGACAGCTGCTCTACAGTACTCAGGCACGGTTCTAAGTACATAGTAGGTACTTTACCAATATTTATGGAGTTTTCAAAAACCTATTCTTGGTATCCATTTTGATACAGAAAAGTAACGTGCAAAACCTACCAAGCAACTGCTAGATTCTTAGGATAAAAAGCCATATGGGAGGACTTCGAGCTCCACACTGAACCAAGAGCTGTCAGAAAAAGCAGCTGTATAGAAAGATGGTTTTTCTATTTCATCCTGGAACCTTTTAAAAATCGAATCTAGGTACATTTCTAACTTTTACTCCTCCAAATCCTGCTCTGAACTTCGAGGTGGAGGGACTCAATCTTGGAAATCTTCCAAGAGGATGAATGTAGTTAGTCCCGATCAATAAATGGCAAACTAGCAGATGAGCTGATGGGTTCTTTTATGTGCTTCTTTTTGCCTGTTTATTTTCTGCAATGAGCAAGCATTGCTTTTGTAAAAACAAAACAAAAAAGCTTTCATTAAAAAACAAAAAAAATGTAACGACATGAAAGCCAACAAGTAGGACAACTATTATTTTTCTTCACTTTCTCTAAACAATAACTGTGTTGTATTTGTGCACAGATTCAACTGGCAGGGAAGTACTGTTTAACAGATGCCTTGGTCAGATGTGTTCTAGTCACTGATAAGGTACTTTCCATTGTAAACAACCCTCTCTTAGGGTCAGCTGGCCCTCAGTAAGTGCTTCGCAGTACAGTTAAGGCTTCAAATTAAGTGTTCAAGCAAAGCCTCATGGCCCCCTTTCAGAAGTGCTACAGAAGAGTTTCTTGCACCCTGTGAACAGCTGGACTAGATGAGGAATTTGCAAACCTTTTGGTGTCAGGACCCCTTTACTCTTTTATCCACTAACGATCTCACAGAACTTCGGTTTATGTGAGTCTCATCTATCAGTAGTTACTGTATTAGAAATTAAAACTGAGAAATGAATAAAACAGAAGAACATCAGGAGCCTTCAGAGTAGTGATGTCATCACACATTATGTAGCCTCTGGAAAACTCCACTGTTCACTGGGTGGAAGGATGAAAGTAAAAAGGACAAATACCTTCTTAGTATTATTCTGAAGAGTTTTGATCTCACAGACCCCTGGAAAAGGTCCTTGAGAATCACTGGATTAGATAATCAAGAACCCTTCCAATGCTATGGTTCTGGGGCAGGGTTTCTCAACCTTGGCACTACTGACATTTTTGAGGCAGATAATTCTTTGTTGTGAGGGGCTGTCCTGTGGTTAGTAGGATGTTTAGCAGCATCCTTGACCTCTACCCATGAGATCCCAAAAGCAATCCCCCAGTTGTGACAGCCAAAAATGTCTCCAGATATGGCCAAATGTCCTCTGGTTGAGAACCCACTACTCTAGGGTGTTGATTTTATTCTACTGAAATGTGAATTGCAAAACGTATACCTCTCACTGTCTTCTCAGATCCTTAATATGTCTATTTCCTTCCCACTCCCATCTGGGTCCATTCCCTCTGTTCTTTTATTAGGTCACAAACAGCAACAGCCACTGGGTACCAACAAGCACAGGATGAATAGGGTCAGGAAGAGAGACACTCTGGCCAAAGTTTGCCTTTAGGCTTTAAAGTTCTTAGGAACCCCCTGCCTACTGGGGCAGAGCACAACCGGTCAACATTCATCCAGGCATTTTAGGACTGGGTCACAAATCCAGTCCTTAGCAAGTTACCTACCCCGACCCCTCCAAAAAACTGAGGTAATGGGCCAGTTGTGTGACGGGGAAGAAGAAAACAAGAGACTCTGAAGGCAAGGAGGTAGTACACAAAACTCAGATACATATACCACCCCAAAACCTCACTTCTGGGAAGCCCTCCCAACTGAAGCGTCTGGGGATTTTTTTGTCAGGTCTGGCTGGGAGGAAGTAGCAAAACTGGTAGAAAACTGACATCCTCAACACCTCGAAAGTCAGATATTCACTCCCTTATTTTCCAGAGGTTGGGCCCAAGTTTTCTCTCCTGGAAATAGTCCCAGTCTCCTTAGGTTCCTTCACCCTGAAAACTCTGACTACCAAACTCAAATCCAGCATTATTTCTCATGTCTTGAATCACCCTTTCTCCACAGCCTCGAATTCCCACCTACAAAATCCCCAATCCCGTCCCTGCCCCTCAGGCTCTACTGTCCAATCTGTCCCCCACCCACACACTTTCCCAAAGCTACTCCACACAGGCAGTCTCTTCCCTCCCAATTTTCTTTCTCGCCTCATAGTTTTTCCACCATCTTCAAAACTCTTCCCTGATCCCAGGAAACCAGGACTCTCCTAATTGTCTTTGGCTCCTTAGTGTCTTCCCCAAGTTACTCCTTCCACCCCGACCTCCTCCACTCTTCACTCTTCCCTGCCCACGTCCACCCCCCTTTTATCCGACCCTTCTTACTCTAATGGGCCCTTCTTCCCCACCATCCCTCGGTCAGGCCTTCTCTAGGTCACTGCTCGCCTCACTGGGCCAACAGCCACCGCCCAGTGTCAGCTGCTGAGCCTTTCAACCCCCTCCCCCCACCCGCGACCAGTCTTGCCGGTTGTAGCCTTTGAACCGGCGCCCCGGGCCCAAGCGGAGAGATTAATCAGGAGGGCCTGACAACTCACCCAGGACAAGGCAAAACAGAACGAGCCCCAAGCCTGGAACGGAGGAGAGGCGGAAGCACACCATGATCCCGCAAAACAGGGGGCGGCGGCGGCGGCGGCAGCGGTGGCAACAAGAGCAGCACCAGCAGAGAAAACGATTGCTGGACCTGGGGCGGGAGCACCAGTGACCACCGACCACAACGCTGCAAAAGCCAGGACTCGCCGCTTTAGCGCGAGTCATAAGACTAGGGGCGGGGCTCTTGCTTGCTTACAGCCAATGTCCGCGCTGGAAAGCGGCGAGAGGGGTGGTGATGTAGAGGCTGGTGGGCGGGGCGACCACGCCCTGGCTTTTTGGTTCACAACCATTCTTACGCTCCTAAGAGATACGCGCGGACGGCATTTTCTAAGGCTGAAGAGAAAGAAGGAACTTTCGAGGGCTGTAGTTAGTAGATTATTTTCGTTTTGGCTCCTTGAGGAAGAACAGAATAATTTTGCTGGAGCAAAAACGGTTGCTAGGCATCTCAACGTAATACATACAAAAATAACACATGATTATTCTCCAAACACTGTTATTGCCTATGCAGTTCATGCCATCAGATGGACGAGGGAGCTAGAGGGTAGTATGAAGACACTGACCACCGGAGCAGGACGTGGTCTTGAAGTTCACATAGTTACAACACCCTGTTTCTCCGAAGGGGAAAATGAGCTCAGCAACAAGAAGTGTCCTTTTTAAATATAGAAAGAAAAAAATGAGCAAGAAATAAAAGAGAATGACAAAGAGGAAAAAGTAAAGACCATCCATATTCCTACTGCCCAGAGAGAGACACTGTTAACATCATTTTATATACATATTACACACAATACATATATACACATATATATTCTTCCAGATGTTTTTCCTATGTATATACACACAAATATTCTGTAATGACTTCATACTAAACATACTGTTTGGTATACTTGACAGGTGAACAGACAAAACCTAAAATATTCAAAAGATGAAAGCATTCAAAACACGTAAAAATCTCAGGTTGGAACAAAGCATTTAGTCTCAAATGTTAGTTTCCAAAAGAATCATCTGGGGATTTTTAAAAACATACAGATTCCTCTACCTCATTCCCCCAGAGATTTTGAAATAGTAGGGCTGTGGCAGTCCTATGAATCTTGTTTTCTGTAAGAAATACCCCAAAAGGTTCTGATTCTGTGGGCCATGGATCACATTTTGAGAAACGCTAAAAGAGAGCTTCAAAATCATCTAGTCCAGGAGATCTTAATCTGAGGTCGATGAATGAGTTTAAGCAGGGGGTGCGGGCAGTGTCAGTGAATCCTCAGAAATTACATGCAACATTTATGTATGTGTATTTTTATGGGGAAGTTCATAGTTTTCACTAGTTCTCCACCCTAATCCCCACCCCCAACTCAAATATTAAGAACCACTGATCTGCCCCTACTATCATTTGCTTTAATGTGATAAATTCCTGAAAGTGAGAACATTCGTCAATGAATGTCTTCCATCGTGGGTGAAATGAAGTCATGAACAAGTAACTTGGCCAGCACACAAGACTAATATACACTACATTATTAGTCACTGCCCTTAGCAAAACGTCATTTGACTGCCCCATCATCAATAAGACTTGGCAGCAGCTATGTCCTGGGTATAGTAGTCTTCAGAGAACTCATGATTGAGAAGAATCCTCCAAAGTTGCCCCACCAATCCTTACTATTATAATAGACTCTGACCTTTCTCCCTCAACTGTAAATTGCTTAACCTTAATGTTCATCAAAGCCCTAAGTTCTAGAAGAACAGACAAGAGCATCGTGAAAAGAATATTGGCTTGACAGTCAGAGGAGTTGAGTGTGAGACATCACTTACTGGCAAGTGTAACCTTGGACAAGTCACTGTATCTCTTTGAGCTTCTATTCTTTATCTGTAAAATGAAACGGTGAGGCTAGAGGTGTTTCTCAATCCTGGCTGCAGAGGGGAATCACTTGCGGAGCTTTAAAAGTAGAGCTGCTCCTTGGTCCCACGCCTTGAGATTCTGATTCGGTTGGTCTGGAGCCAGGCCTGGGCATGGTGCTTTTCTCAAAACTCCCCAAAGCAATGTTAATGGGCCACAGATGATCTATAAGGTGTCTGAGTTGGCCCCAGCTTTACAATTCTAGGATTCTATATGAGTTAAATAGTCATTTATTTAAAGTGTAAGAAAACATAGGAGGTCGAGGCGGGAGGATTGTTCGAGGTCAGGAGTTCAAGATCAGCCTGAGCAAGAGTGAGACCCCGTCTCTACTAAAAATAGAAAGAAATTATCTGGACAACTAAAAATATATAGAAAAAATTAGCCGGGCATGGTGGCGCATGCCTGTAGTCCCAGCTACTTGGGAGGCTGAGGCAGGAGTATTGTTTGAGCCCAGGAGTTTGAGGTTGCTGTGAGCTAGGCTGATGCCACGGCACTCTTGCCCAGGTGACATAGCAAGACTCTGTCTCCAAAAAAATAAAAAAACAAAAAAATACAGTGTAAGAAAACAAAGTGTCCCAATTTGTCAAATATCTGGTTTAATAAATTGCTGCCCTTTATTTCTTGCAGGTGTCATCAACTTTAAAAAAAAGAAACACAGTGAAATATGAGCAGCCTTATAAGTGAAATCCCCCCATCACAACCTTTTCCTCAGACAAAAACAAATGCTTGTTCCTTGGACTGGGACAGGCACCTTCATGAAACAGAATAATGTTTTGGAAGTTATAGGTACGTGCTGGTTATTTTGTCAGAATAGATAGGCTAAAAATTCTCAGATCTTTGCTCTGAGCTTCCATACTCATGATTCTTTAATGCTTTCCCCCCAAAACACTGTGAGAACGACCCCTTTTTGTATACAGTTCCCCATTATCCTACCCCAGGTTGAAGGAGCTTTTTCTAGGCTTTCTGTGGTGGAGGCAAATGTATAGATGGGACTGGGGTTGACGTTTGAAGAACTGTGTGAGATGCCCTCTGATCTAAGCTTCACATGGGTTGACTTGATTGTCGATACTGCTGTATCCAGAGCACTTTTACGTGCTCTCCTGACCATACCTCCTACTGCCCCCCAGTGTACATAACTCCTCAGCACCCGCTCCCACCCCTACCACCATACGTAGATTAAGATTCTTTCGAGAAGCTTTTAGGCACATGACTTTTTGGCCAAAGAGCAGGAAATCACAGGCAAACACTTCCCTAAATGTCAACACACTGAATGATGTAAGAAATAATGACCCTATCATATTTGGTAAATGACAGACACTGACATGTGGGAACGGGGTGGGGGAGGAAGTGAACCTAAAAGTGCAGAAGTTTAGAATGGAAAAATGATAAATACTTATGAAATAAACGAATAAGTGACCCTGAGGTATTAGTGTCATCTACTTGCCACCATAAGATCTTCATTTTTTGATTTACATTCTCTCTTTCTCTGCCTCATTTTTCCTTTGCCTATTCACCCTCCTTTTAGTTTCTCCTACACTCCCTCTTTTTCCTTTCTCCTTCTAACATTTCCCCCTTTTCTGGGTAATGCCTCCAAACTGTGACAGTATGGTCATCGTGCAGCCGCTACAGAGAGGTCACGGTGGGCTAAGGCACTTTCACAGGAACAATGTCATGTTAGAAAGAAAGATGTTTCGTATGAAAACACTTAAATTCACTTAAAGAAAGCAGCTAAATGTTTGGTTGTTTACAGGATTCCTTAACACTGTGAACTGAAGCAGTGTGTTCTGTTTCTTACCCTCGAACTAGAGCTCTCTGGGTAAATGGAGATGTGCCATTTTGAGCTGTTAGTTTTCCCAGCAGAATTCTTCTCAAACTTCCATGCAGAAAGATCAGATCTAATCTGCTAAAATGAAATGGTTTTCAACTTTGAGCATGCATCACAATCACCTGGAGGGTTTATTAAAACACAGATCACTGGTCCCCATTGTGGAGTTTGAGAAGGTCTGCGGTAGAACACGAGAATCTACATTTCTAGCAACTTCCCAGGTGATCCTGATACTGCTAGTCTGGAGACCACACTCTGAGTAATAAGGTCCTAAACTCTTATCAGTAGTTCTTTGTCCTCTGGGGAATGGGATTAAGAGGTTAGGGAGAAAGGATTTTTATTAACTTCTGCAGTACTTAAATTTGTAAAACAGGGCTAGGCATGGTGGTGCACACCTATAATCCCAGCACTCTGGGAGGCCAAGGTGGGAGGATTACTTGAGGCCAGGAGTTCGAGACCAGCCTGGGCAATGTAGCCAGACCCTATATCTCTACAAAAAATTAAGAAAAATTAGCTGGGTGTGGTGGCACACAACTGTAGTCCCAACTACTTGAGAGGCTGAGACAGGAGGACCACTTGAGCCCAGGAGGCTGCAGTGAGCCTCTGCACTCCACTTCACTCTAGCCTGGGCAACAGAGCAAGACCCTGTCTCAAAAAAAATTTGTACAACAAATGGATTGTTTTTGTAATAATAATTCTTAAATGAATGTAGATCATTACAAAATCGAATAATTTAAAAACAGATAAAATCAAAAGGAAACACCCTTTCCCCAGTCTCACTCCCCAAAGTAACAACTGTTAAGAGCCTCTTGTTTTATGCTCTCAGGAAAAAAACTGTGCATGTACCAGCATATATGTTTATATTCTTTTTTTTAATTATACAAATGTGAACATGCTCTTCATATTATTTAGTGACTTGATTTTCTCACTTGGTGCCGTATCTTGAAGATATTTCTTATAAGTCATACAGTTTTACCTCATTCTTTTAAATGGAAGCATAATGTTTAACTGTGTGACCTTACCATAATTTATAAAAATAAAAATATTCTTCAGCCCCTCTTCCCGGAACAAATCCCTACATCTATCTGCAGCATCACCATGTGGTTAGCATAGGGATTGCATCACAGAACATCATTTTTATAGGGAATTTTAATAAACCATTTGGACTTACGTCATTGTTTTGGAAATTGGAAATGTGCCACAAGATAAGCATTGCTGGTGTGGCCAGAACAAAATAACTTCTAGCAGTTGTGATGCTGAACTAGTTTTTTGAAACCCATTCAGCCATCAGATTATTATTCAACCTTAGGAAAGTCACTTCGTCGCCTCTGTACATCTGATCCCTCTCTTCACATACAAATTAAGATACACATCTCCCCAATTTGGAGGAGACAGGGACGTAATCAGCTGATGGCAAGAAGTTGCTTCTTAGAAGAGGGCCAAGTTAAAACACTAGTTGGTCTCTTGTGTTTACGTGTTTTATCATTTACAGAGGGGCACCATAGTATAGTATAATGGTTAAGAGCCCAGGTAGGCTCTGGCATTAAACTACTTGGATTTGATTCTTGCCTCTGCCACTTACTAGCTGTGTGACCTCTGGGCCTCCATTTCCTCATCCATAAAATGGAGATGATAATAGTAGTACCTTCCACATAGGGTTGCAGTAAGGATTAAACGAGTTACATGGAAAATGCTGACATGTAGTAAGCACTCAATAAATATTACCAATTGCTGTTATTAGTACTAATAATTGTGGTGTTCCCTTCTCTCCCTGGTGGTGTGACATAAACCTCAGGGAGTTCTCAATGGTGCTCACTGAACAAGGGAGCCAATTGACCTGAAAGCCGTTCCTACCCTTCATATTTTATAATTTTTTATATAAATATAATACATGTTCAATGAATAACATGTATAAAACATTGCTAAGCACAAAGAAGAAAAAATAACCTGTAGTCCTACTTCTGGCTAGCACATTCCTTCTTCTACCTCCTTCCCACCAGGCTGGCTCCTGCTCCTCCTTCAGGTGACATGACTTTCTCCAAAGAAATCCCCCTTAAACAGCTAAGGCTGAATTTGAGGGATTTGCCTATATGCTGCCCTAATATCCTGGACTGCCTTCATGTAATTGTCTGTTCATTGACCCAGATCCTGTAGTAGCTGTGAACTTCTTTAGGACAGAAAAAGTGGCCATTTTTTTTCACCAATCTCTTCTCATAGGAAGTGCTCAGTGAATGTTTATTGAACTAATGAATGAGCAGAAGACATAACAATAGGTTCTGGCTTTTGGAGATCATATGACCTAAGTACTGAGCTGGTGGAATGATCTTCTCAGCCTATTTCCCAGGTTTTTTCCCATGTGTGTCACATCAGGAAAAGTGGCAGGATATATGCCTTTTTTCCACTTGACTAGCCAGTTGACGTGGGAAAACTTCTGACTTCCACCTCGACCACTTTTTCCTGGCTTATGTGTCTGCCTTTATCTCTCTCTTTCTTTCTTTTTGAGCCTTTCTTCGTTCTTTGTGTATGTGTGTGTTTCTCCTATGCTGTTTCTCTCTCTCTCTCTCTCTCTCTCTCTCTCACACACACACACACACACACACACACACACACACACACACACACACTTGTAGGCCAGCTTTACTTATCTTTCCACTGTAATCTCCATATTCTCTTTCAATTCAATAAATCATGAAGGAGAATGAACCTAGGACATTATGATCTGCCAAACTGTGAAATGATGCATTGCTTAGGAAAAATGTCATATTTTTCTCTTCCTTTGCAGTAGGGGTTTGGAGGAGAGAGTTCAGATTCAGAAATTCTTACCTCCCCCTTTATGACACTATTGATGATGACAATAACCTACTTTGCTTAATGTGACTGAAAATGCTGCAGCCAGCTCTTTGGCATAAGATGGCAGCCACTTGTTTCAGACTCTTGTTATGGAATGATGGACATTTTAAAATCAGAAGAGTCCTTGTCTGCTTCAACCCCTTCATTCTGCCCATAGAGATCAAGTTACTTGTCCAAGTAGGCAGCAGAGTTGGGAATAGAACTCTTACCTTTGTATTTCTTGTCTAGTGCTCTATTCTCAGTTGGCTCAAACACTGTGCTCTAAAAGGCCCCCCTTCATTAAAGTTTCATGTCAGTGAGAAAGGCCATGAAAACACTGAAGGCCCTGTTCGGTTCTGGTACAGAATTTATTAGATGGAGACCTTAGCACTCTTATGAATTGAAATGTGTAAGTTTCCTAGCAACTTCACTCTTCCAGATGTTATTTATTCCCTTTTCCGGCTGACTGTTGACATAAGTATTTGCTGGCTTTACAATGAGTTTTAAGGAAGGCAGTCCATCCAGCCAATCCCTTCATTAGGGATTTAATAAAAGTCAACAAAAATAAGTACATCATGTTGCACATCTTAAATGTATACAATCTTTATTTGTCAATTATGCCTCAATAAAACTGCAAAAAGAATATCTTTCTTCTTTTGAGAAATCTACTAATATATTATGATATCATACTGTGTTTTAAGGTACACATCATCAACTAATTTCCCCATGTCAATTTCCCGTTTATAGGATTTATTTTACCCTCTAATTCAGGGGTTCTTAGTCTCGGGTCCAAGAGTAGAATTTAGGGCTTTATAAACATATGGGGGGAAAATCTCCATCTTTATACTCACAACCTCTAACTGAAACTTAGCAGTTCCTTTAGTTATTAAAGTACACAATAAACCACAATAATATTTTCAGTAATTGTGATTTGCTAACAGCAGAAATTGCAGATATAGTTTTTTACATAATAGACCTGAGGCAGAGATCTTAAAATATTGTTCATATTCATCACTATGATGGAATTTTGAGAGTTATTAGATACCCTATTAAGTATTGTCATTGAATATATTAATAAAAAAGCATCTCTCTCACTCTTTCTCTCTCTCTCTTTCTCACACACACACACAAGAAAAATAAATACAGCTCACTTGATTCCATTCCTTTCTAGACCTTATTTTCCAGTCCTTTCTCCTCAGACACAGTGAAGACACCATGAGACCCACAGGGTGGCTTCCAGGGACAGGGACACCCACTTCAAGTCATCCAGATAAAACCCAACTGATGGATCTCACAGGCCCTACTGAGGCTTCACCACAGCTTCAGCATAATACCACATCTCGCACAGCACTTGTACCTAACAGCCACTCACTCTCCTTAGCATAAAAATCAGGGGAGCTGGTTTCTGATCCCGCTTTGACTACTACTCACTCTGCCACCTGTTCAGCCCACTTGATCTCTTTGGAACACACTTTTCTTCACTGTCTAAGAATTTGAACTACATCGGTGTTTCTCAAAGTGTGTTCCATGGACTTCTTGGGTTCAGGAGCGGTATTTCGGAGGGGGTGAGGAACAGATCAGGTGGGCAGGACACCCCACATTTCACCCAACAACAATCAGAATGGCTCCAGTTTTCTCTCTTTTAGATAATGGGTTTTTGTGTGAAATTTCATTTGAATGAAGAGTTCTGTGGCTAAAAAATTATAAGAAACACTGTATTAGGAAATCACCTGTTGGCCTATAGAGACATAAAAGATTTCAGGAGTTTTTCAGGGCTTTGCCTTGAAGGAATATGCGAATGTGTTAGTTCACAGATCAAAAGCTGCCTCGCCTCAGGAGGGTATCTCATTGATTGGGAACATTTTGCATGGCTACGCCCATCTCTCAGATCTGCAGGCCTGCCTGATGCCTCCATAGGACAAGGCTTGGTGTGTGGTCACAGGTAGAGAACTGATCAAAGAATGCCCACCTGACAGTCACCTGAAGATAGAGACAATTGGCCTAAGGGACAGTTCCTGCTTCACTCCTGATCACTTTTCTCAATCCACAAGAAACTAGATAAAGAAATATAGAGGCTCTATATTTCTGTTTAGCCTTTCTGCTAAGTGATAATTTTATCTTAGGACTTAGAAGTTTATCTTAGAAAAGTTTTGTAACTGTTTGCTAATGTACATAGAGTTAATTAAGGGATCTCTAGAAGCTTTGGGGGAGACTTAAAACCTAAACGAACTGTTATTATGTAAATCTGTTACCACTGGCAACCAATTGCTGCACCAATAAATACTGATGCAGGACTTCACTCGTGGCCTCACACACAGGAATGCTGGAGGTCCCCTGACTCCCCCATCTTTAAAACTATACTTTCGTCTCTGTGTCTCTTTATTATTTCTCTATTTTTTATTTCTATTATTTCCATATCTCTTGTGATGACTCTGCCAAAGGACCCATTTTTTCTGGGAGCGTAGCTAACTCCCCACAGTCACCAAGCTCATTTCCAGCTGTAACAGTCTAAAATCCTAGGTTCTCTCTGGATTTCTAATATGGGCTTGTTTTACAAGGAAAGATTCTGGTGTATTTGGCTCTGACAACAGCAGCTCACATGAGAACACCTGAAGAACACATCCATGGCAGGCCTCTAGGAAGCTGATGACACCCAAAGAGTAATAATAACTAGGACTTACTATATGCCAGGGACTGTCGTAAGCCTTTTACATATATTACTTCATGTAATCCTCACAACAACTCTATGAGATGGGTATTATCATCTCTGTTTTACAGATGAGGGAATAGAAGCCCAGAAAGGTTAAATAACTTGCCAATGGGTTGGTCTGAGTGCAGTGGTGTTTACAACTAATTGATCACAACCAGTTATGGATTCCTTTGTTCCTTCTCCACTCCCACTGCTCCACTTGACCAGCCTTAAAAAAAAAAATAACTTGCCAATGGTAACATGTCTAGTAAGTGGTAGAGCCAAGCCAGATTTCAAACCCTGGTAGTCTAGTTCTAGTGTCTCTGTTCCTAACCACGACACTATTTTGCAAATTCTCTAGGACCATAATGTGTTTCTCTCTCTCTCTCTCTCTCTCTCTCTCTCTCTCTCTCTCTCTCTCTCTCTCTCCTCTTTTTTTGAGACAAGGTCTTAACTCTGTCAGCCAGGCTGGAGTACAGTGGCACAATCATAGCTCACTGTACCCTCAAACTCCTGGGCTTAATAATCTTCCTGCCTCAATTCCCAAGTATAGATGCTATTTCTAATCCCTGAAAATCCATCTGCCAATTAAACATACACATTCAAATAGTTCACTGACAGCTCAAATTTAATATATCCTAAACTAAACTCATCATTTCTCTTCTTTCCCAAGCCAAGTGTCCCTCCCAATTTTTTTTGGTCTGCATCACTCTCCCAGTCACCCAGACTAGAAATTTTGACATTACCTTTAATCTAGTTCCTCCATACCCTAAACTAGCCACTCATCAATTTCTGTTGATTTTTTTCTTTTTTATTATTTCTCTTGAGTGCATCCTTAGCACTCTATTTCCACCTTAGACCAGGCCTTCTAGCTGATCTCCTCGATTCTGATCCATTTATACACCAAAGTCACATTTATCTTTCTCAAATATTGCTTTTACCACATCTTCCTCCTACTCAAAATCTTTCAATAGCTCTCCCTTTTTTACTATATTAAGATGTTTCTGCTTGGCTTTTAAGGCCTTCGCAATCTGGTTCTTTTCTACCAAGCCAATCTTATTTTCACATTACACGTTGCCTGCTCTAACTTGGCTTGTCTCCTTATTGCTGCATAAGTTTTCATTCACATTACATCTGTGGCAGGCATGGCTTGTTGCCTACCAGTCATTCCCCCTACTTCCTTAGTAACCAGAAGCTTGATTATGTTACAGGTGACAATATGCTAAGCCCCAAGAGGTGAATCACAGTTTTTCTTTTTCTTTCTTTCTTTCTTTCTTTCTTTCTTTCTTTCTTTTTTTTTTTTTAGAGACAGGATCTTGCTCTGTCACCCAGGCTGGAGTGCAGTGGCCTGATTGCAGCTGACTGTAACCTTGAACTCCTGGGCTCAAGTGATCCCTCTGACTCAGCCTCTCAAGTAGCTGGGACTACAGGCATGCACCACCATGCCAGCCTAATTTTTCGAATTTTTTTTGTAGAGACAGGGTCTTGCTATGTCGCCCAGGCTGGTCTTGAACTCCTGGCCTCAAGCGATCCTCCTGCCTCAGCCTCCCCAGTTGTTGGAACTACAGGTGTGAGCCACTGTGCCCAGCCCACAATTGTTTTAAGCCAGTCACACAAACTTTTTCAAGTGATGGATATAGAGGTGACTAGGTAACTTAGCTGTGGCTAATGAGACATGAGGAAGACTCTGAGGGAGATTCTGGGAAAGATTTTTCCTCTCTGAAAAAGAGATAAATGTAGAAAAGAGCTACATCAATCTCTTGTTTAACATACTAGAGTTAGGTTGTGATGCTTGGTGTGTGGCAGCCATCTTGGAACCATGAGGGGAGACATCACTATTGCATTGAGGATGTCACAGCAAAAAGACAAAAATATTGATGATATTGTTGAGTTGCTACACAAACCCTAGGACTGCCCACCTCCCAATTTCTTGTGAAGTGATGCTATGAACTGAATGTTTGTGTCTTCGCAAAATTTTTATGTTGAAGCCCAATCCACAGTGATGGTATTTGGAGGTGGGGCTTTTGGGAGGTAATTAGCTTTGGACAAGGTCCTGAGGGTAGAGCCCACAGGATGGGATTAGCATCCTTATAAGAAGAGGTAGAGACCATAGCTCTCTTTCTCTCCACCATGTGAGGACGAAGCAAGAAGGCAGCTGTCTGCAAACCAGGAAGGGTGCCCTCACCAGGCACCAAATGTGCTGGCACCTTGATCTTAGACTTCCAGCCTCCAGAGCTCTGAGAAATAGATTGTTGCTTAAACCACACAGTCTATGGTATTTTGTTATAGGAGCCAAAGCAGACTAAGATGAGTGGGATAATAAAGGTCCGTATAAGTTTAAGTTATTATTAGTTGGGGAATTTTGTTACTTGCATTTGAAGTCATATGAACTAATGTAATACTCTGCATTCATAAAGCTACCCATTTGTTCCACCATCAATTTAAATCCTGAAACGTTTTCAAAATGCTGTTCAAACCCTACCTACTGGCAAATCTTTCCGTGATGACTGTAGACCTCACCAACCTTATCTGCTGAACTTCTGAACTAGCATTTAACAGTTGTCTTGCGGCTTAGTACTTCATTACAATGAGCTTTTTTTTTTTTTTCGGCAGAGTCTCTCGCTCTGTTGCCCAGGCTAGAGTGCCACGGCATCAGCCTAGCTCACAGCAACCTCAAACTCCTGGGCTCAAGCGATCCTCCTGCCTCAGCCTCCCGAGTAGCTGGGACTACAGGCATGCACCACCATGCCCGGCTTATTTTTTCTATATATTTTTAGTTGTCTGGCTAATTTCTTTCTATTTTTAGCACAGACGGGGTCTCGCTCTTGCTCAGGCTGATCTTGAACTCCTGACCTCGAGTGATCCTCCTGCCTCGGCGTCCCAGAGTGCTAAGATTACAGGCATGAGCCACCACGCCCGGCCGTTACAATGAATTTTTATATAACTTTTCACTCTGGCTTCTCCCAGGTTCATTTAACTCTCCAACAAGACTAAGTTCCTTGAGGACCATGCCTTCTAATAATACTACTGTAGTTTATTTATCCTAGCATTGTGCTGCACAGATAGTACTTCCTCGACTTTCCTTGTCTGAGGAATAATGGTGGCAGTTGCTGTTGGAACTTTGAGTGCCTCCTCTCACAATAAAGTCACCTTTTACTCTAGGATAAGTAATTCAAAGTCCAAAGTAAACAGGTGACATTTTATGAGCTCAAAGGGTTTAAGAGATTTGGCAAGCTGTTAAATAGTATCGAACCCTCAAATCTACACTGGTAACATATAAATCAGTGTTTCTCAAAAATGGTTGCACAATACACCTGGGGAATATTTTTAAATGCACAGATGCCAGGATGGCACCCCGAGAGATTCTGACTTAATTAATACAAGGGGTGGTCTAGATATCAGAATTTTAAGAGGCCTCCAGATGATTCCAAAGTACAGCCAGTGTTGAGACCCAGTGCTATAGATCATCATGTTGAATTCCTAAGAAAGGGCTCTTAAACTCTGGTGTCCATGAAACATCACCTGTAGTTTACATAAAATGATGATTTC
>NW_012154018.1:348787-353958 GCF_000956105.1 Propithecus coquereli
AGCCAGGGCAACAAAGTGAGACTCTGTTTCAAAAAAAAAAAAAAGATGATTTCTGAGCCTCACTACCAGAGATTCTAAAGGTCTGAGTGGGATCCAGGGATCTGCATTTTTAGAAAATAGCCAGTTGATACAGACGTATGTGGTCTAGGTACCACGCTTTGAGAAACTCTGTTCTAAATGAAAATTTTAGAAAATTCTATAGCTTATTTTTTACTTGCTTATGAATATGCTTTTGCCGGGCGTGATGGCTCATGCCTGTAATCCCAGCAATTTCGGAGGCCCAGATCGGAGGATAGCATGAGACCAGGAGGTCGAGACCAGCCTGAGCAACATAGAGAGACGAAAATAAGAAAAATTAGCCGGGTGTGGTGGAGGTGGTGTGCGCCTGTAGTCCCAGCTACTCGGGAGGCTGAGAAGGGAGGATCACTTGAACCCAGGAGTTTGAGGCTGCAGTGAGCCGTGATCAAACCACTGCACTCCAGCCTGGGTGACAGAGTGAGACCCTGTCTCTAAATACACACACACACACACACACACACACACACACGCACATTTGATAGAAAATTAAACTATAGCTGTTATAGTCAGATATGGGAAAAGCAATTATAGTTCTCTGCTCTACAGAAAGAAAAAAAAAACAAGATTTGTTTAGGTTAAACTGATGATTCAAACTAAAGGACATTACTAATTTCCAATGTGCTTGAAGTGAGTGTAAGTATGGAAAAGAAAATGAAAATTACATTTTAAATGACAGAAACATTTTTATGAAAATTAAGTGAACATAAACTTTGCAAATGATCCAAATTTAAGAGGGCAAGCTAGTCTGATGATTCAGATTCAAATTCATCAAGATTTCTAATTGTCTGTAATAGACAGGAATAGTGGGTCCAAACCAGTGAGATTAAACTGAACAGAGATAAACATATAGTCTGGTTTTAGAAGTTTTTTTAAAAAATCTATTTCACAAATACAAGATGGAAGAGACCATACTTAGCAATAATTCATGCAAAAAAGATCTTGCAGGATTTTATGACTGAGAAACTCAATGAGTCAACAGTCAACAGTGTGACTTTTTTTTTTTTTTGAGACAAGGTCTCACTCTGTCATCTAGGCTGGAGTGTAGTGATGGTGATGTCACCATAGCTCACTGCAACCTCAAACTCCTGGGCTCTAGCGATCCTCCTCCCTCAGCTTCCTGAGGAGCTGGCACTAGAGGATGAGCCACGACACCCAGCTAATTTTTTGTAGATATAGGGTTGTTGCCCAGGCTAATCTTGAACCTCGAACTCCTGGCCTCAAGTGACGCTCCTGCTTCAGCCTCCCAAAGTGCTGGGATTATACTCCGATTTCTCTTCAGATTGTATAAATCTTTTGCTATTTACCAAAGTGCTGGGATTTACCATGAGTCACCGCGCCTGGCTATGTGACCCTTTCTTTTTTAATTAAAAAAAAAGGTGTTGGCTGGGGCGGTGGCTCACACCTGTAATCCAAGCAATCTGGGAGGCTGAGGCAGGAGGATCGCTTGAGCTCAGGAGTTCGAGACCAATCTGAGCAAGAGTGAGACATGCC
Source organism: Propithecus coquereli (assembly GCF_000956105.1). Lineage (NCBI taxonomy): Eukaryota > Metazoa > Chordata > Mammalia > Primates > Indriidae > Propithecus > Propithecus coquereli. The sequence continues at coordinate 350,357 of NW_012154018.1, forward strand.
CCCCCCGCCATGAATACCAAAAATAGAAAAAATTAGCCGGGCATGGTGGCACCCGCCTGTAGTCCCAGCTACTCAGGAGGCTGAGGCAGGAGGATCGCTTGAGCCCAGAGTTTGAGGTTGAATGCCATGCCACTCCACCCAGGGCAACAGAGCAAGGCTCTGTCTAAAAATAAAAAATAAATAAAAAAAAAAAAAAGGTGTAGGCCAGGCGCGGTGGCTCACGCTTGTAATCCTAGCTCTCTGGGAGGCCGAGGCGGGCGGATTGTTTGAGCTCAGGAGTTTGAAACCAGCCTGAGCAAGAGCGAGACCCCGTCTCTACTAAAATTAGAAAGAAATTAATGGAACAACTAAAAATATATAGAAAAAATTAGCCGGGCATGGTGGCGCATGCCTGTAGTCCCAGCTACTGGGGAGGCTGAGGCAGGAGGATCGCTTGAGGCCAGGAGTTTGAGGTTGCTGTGAGCTAGGCTGACGCCACGGCACTCTAGCCCGGGCAACACAGTGAGACTCTGTCTCAAAAAAAAAAAGGTGTAAAGTGAAAGCTTGGTCCACTTAGGTAGAAAGCTTGAGTTAAGGGAGGTAATATCCCAGTAGATTCTGCCATGGAGTTATCTATATGCAGTTCTGGGTTCCACAGTTGCAAAAGGACATTAACAAGCTAAAGAGCTTCCAGGAAAGGGAGACCAGAATGGGGAGGCTCTGGAAAATCTTCCCAGGGTGACAGGCTCACGCTGAAGAACAGAATTCTTAGCAGGGTAGTGGTCTTCAAACACCTATCGGGCAAACATTGGGCAGAGGGAAGGAGATATTTTATAGAGCTCTGGAGAGAAAAGTAGAAAGAGTAGTTCGAAATTACAAGCAGCCAGAGTTCAGCTTAGTAGGAAGGGAGAGTTTCTAACAATGAGACCTTAAAAAGTAGTAACTCATAATGACTTGTTCAAATCACTGGACGTGTTTAAAGAGAATCTGAGTGTTTGTCCTGAAAATGTAAGATGAGTTTCAGCATCAGAAGAAAAGTTAGATAAGATCACCTGTAAGTGCTTGACCAACTTGGATCTCACAGCTTTCTGAAATATCTTGTGCCTTAGTAGTTACCAGAGGAGGGAGTTTACAGTGAATGAAAATACAAAAGGCATTCGATGGTGGTGTTATAAAAGGAAAAGTACATTCAATGCCATCAAAATTTCTTTGACAAATATTTCTTTGACCTTTTGTTAATTACAAAACATCTAGTGGAGGCAGACTCCCTACCCCTATGCAGGAGTTACTTGGTTTGATAGGTGGAACAATGCCCCCACAAAGGTGTCCGTATGCTAATCCCCAGAAAAGGGGGGAATTAAGGTCTCAGATGGAATTAAGTTTGTTACCATCTGACTTTAAAATGGGGAGATTATACTAGATTATCCGATGGCCCAATGTAATCACAAGGATCCTCATAAATGAAAGAAAGAGGTGGCAGAGTCAGAGTCAGTCTTTCTTTGGAAAGAGATGTGACAATGGAAGCAGAGGTCGCAGTGATTCAGCATGAGAGAGACTTGGCCAGCCATTGCTTTCTTTGAAGATGGAGGAAGGGGCCACGAGACAAGCAACGCAGGCAGCCTACTTAAACAAGAAAAGACAAGGAAAGGGATTCTCTCCTCAGAGCCTCCAGAAGAAACGCAGCCCTGCTGACACCTTGATTTTAGGACTTCTGACCTCCAGAACTGATAGTAAGTTTGTGTTGTTTTAAGCCACCAAATTTGTGGTGATTTGGTAAAGTCAATGGAAAACAGCAATGGAAAATATCCATAGAAAATAAATACAACCACCCCTGTCTGCAATATTAGCAAGTTACAGGAGAAAAGAGGTGGAGCTCTGAGCACTTTGCCCCTGAAATTGACATTTATAGGATGTTGGTGGAAAATGCAGCTTTTGTTTTTATTTTTGGGTTTGTTTATTTCTTTGCCACTTAACAAAAGTCCCAGAATAAGAGATCATGCCAGTTTTCGATAGTTTCAAGGCTTAGGTTTCTCATCTAGTCCCCCCAAAACCTGCAGGTCTGGACAATGATTGTGGGGCAGTTTGAGACCCTGGCTCCGTTTTTTACCCCCTTTGCACTCTCCTCTCCCTTCTACAACTGAAGTTTCAGGAAGCCTACCTATTAATAGAACCATCTTCACATGATAACTTCTTGTCAACTCAGCAGCTGCTCAAGTACTCATCCCTTCAATCTGCAGTATGAGTAGGGCTTTTGTCATACAGTTAACATGTTGCTCTGTAATATCTAGCAATTTGTTCACTTAAGCAATCAGCTTGGCTTCTCTCCTCATATTAGCTTCCCTGCTGTTCTTCAGGTACACTCTCACTTCCAGGGCCTTGACACTGGCTGTTTTCTCTGCCTGGAACATTCTTCCCCCAGATAGCCAGATGACTAACTCTCTCACTTCCTCCAAGTGTTTGCTTAACTGTCACTTTCTCAATGAGGCCTATGCTGACTATCCTATTTAATACTAACTGCCCCACCCTACCGCCACATACAAACTCCTCCCTTTTCCTGCACATTTTTTCATAGCACTTATCTCCTAACATAAAATAGAATGTGCTTATTATTATGTTTTGTGTTTAGTGTCTGTCTTCCCCCATTAAAGTGTGAATGCCACAGAGTACAGGAATGTGTGTGTTTTATGTTCATTGATATATCCTAAGCACCATGAATAGTGCCTAGTATATAGTAGCTACTCAGTAAATATTGTCGAATGTACGAATTTATTCTTTTCTTTGTACCTATAGATCCTGGGGCAGGGCTATAAAAGAATAAGACATTGTATGACTTAGAATCTGTCCAAATATCAGACACGTGTTTTATTTTGTTTTGGCAGGTTAGGCTGTAAACACTTGGGGGCAGGTAAACCACCTTTAATTTCCCTTCACTCCCCCAATGCTCACTCAGTCCCCTTCTCTCCCTGAGCCCCAACCCTAATTGCTATTCAAGTGGTAGCCCATTTTCTCCAAGTTTCTCTTCTCTCCTCAGTGGGAAGGAATGAGTGGGAAGGGAGTTTTTTTAACTGCAGAAAGGCATGTTGCATGGGAAGGGAGTTAAATCATTCCTTTCACTGAATCTAGGTACTTATGGATATATATGGTGTTGAAATGCTTTGGAAAAAATACAAAGATGCTTACCGCAATAGTTTGGAATTGTCTTTTTTTAACATACATTTGTAGGAAAACCTCAAACAATTCCCAAACTTCAAAAAAAAAATTACCTTAAGCAAACCGCAATAAATGAGAACTCAAATTTATAAAGATAGATCGGGTCTGGGAGTGGCTCTTCACATTTCAAAGGATGTCTCACGTCATAGAAAGAATTTACCACAGGTTTATTTTAAATAGTTAGCTCAATTGAAAAAGATATTGAACTCAAACATCCCCAAATAGAGGAACTGAGATTAAGTGATCCATGTTCAGTTCATAAAATGAACTACTAAACAGTCATTAAAAGTTATGTTCTAGGCCGGGCGCGGTGACTCACGCCTGTAATCCTAGCTCTCTGGGAGGCCAAGGCGGGCGGATTGTTTGAGCTCAGGAGTTCGAAACCAGCCTGAGCAAGAGCGAGACCCCGTCTC
>NW_012154018.1:355003-406688 GCF_000956105.1 Propithecus coquereli
TCCCTGATGATTAGAGATGTTGAGCATTTTTTCATATGTTTTTTGGCCATTATTCTGTCTTCTTTTGAAAAGTTTCTGTTCATGTCCTTTTCCCACTTAGAAACAATGGTGATATAGCACCTCTTGTATACTCCTGGATAGAGCTGGAATGCGTTCTACTAAGTGAAGTATCCCAAGAATGGAAAAACAAGCACCACATGTACTCACAAAAGCACCACATGCACTCACTCAAATTGGCACTAACTGATCAACACATAAGTGCACATGTAAGAATAACATCTATTGGATGTTGGGCGGGGGGGGAGGGGGAGGAGGGGACGGGTATATGCATACACAAAGAGTGCAATGAGCACCATCCGAGGGATGGATACACTTGAAACTCGGACTTGGGGGGGAGTAGGGGGCAAGGACAACATACGCAACCTAAACATCTGTACCCCCATAACATGCTGAAATAAAAAAAAAAAGTAGGCAAAAGACATGAACAAAAACTTCTCAAAAGAAGATAGATTGATGGCCAACAAACATGAAAAAATGCTCAACATCTCTAATCATCAGGGAAATGCAAATTAAAACCATAATGAGGCTGGGCGTGGTGGCTCATGCCTGTAATCCTAGCACTCTGGGAGGCAGAGGCGGGAGGATTGCTTGAGCTCAGGAGTTCGAGACCAGCTCTGAGCAAGAGCAAGACCCCATCTCTACTAAAAATAGAAAAAAGTAGCAAGTCAACTAAAAATGGAAGTAAAAAACTAGCCAGGCATGGTGGCTTGCGCCTGTAGTCCCAGCTACTCGGGAGGCTGAGGCAGGAGGATCGCTTGAGCCCAGGAGTTTGAGGTTGCTGTGAGCTAAGCTGACGCCACGGCACTCTAGCCCAGGCAAGAGAGTGAGACTCTGTCTCGGAAAAAAAAAACGGAAAAGAAAGAAAGAAATGAACCATAATGAGATATCACTTAACTCCAGTGAGAATGGCTTTTATCAAAAAGTCCCAAAACAAGAAATGCTGGCGTGGATGCAGAGAGATAGGAACACTCGTACGCTGCTGGTGGGACTGCAAATTAGTACAACTTCTGTGAAAAGTAGTATGGAGAAATTTCAAAGAACTAAAAGCAGACCTACCATTTGATCCAACAATCCCACTACTGGGTATTTACCCAAAGGAAAAAAAAGACATTCTATAAAAAGACACTTGCACTCGAATGTTTATAGCAGCACAATTCACAATTGCAAAGATGTGGAAACAACCCAAGTGCCCATCAATACATCAATGAATTAATAAAATGTGGTATATGTATACCATGGAGCACTACTCAGCTATAAAAAAAAATTGTGAAGTATTACCTCTTGTATTAGCCTGAATGGAACTGGAGACCATTCTTCTAAGTGAAGTATCACAATAATGGAGAAACAAACACCACATGTACTCACCATTAAATTGGAACTAATCAATCAACACTTATGTGCACATATGGAGATAACATTCATCAGAAATCAAGCAGGTGGGAGGGGGAGTAGGGGATGAGTAAATTCATATCTAATGGGTACAGTGCACACTATCTGGGTGATGGGCAAACTTCTAACTTTGACTCATACAATACAAAAGCAATTTATGTAACCAAAACATTTGTACTCCCTTAATATTCGGAAATAAAATAAAAATTTTAAAAAGTTATGTTCTTGGCCAGGGGCGGTGGCTCACGCCTGTAATCCTAGCACTCTGGGAGGCCGAGGCAGGTGGATCACGCAAGGTCAGGAGTTCGAGACCAGCCTGAGCAAGAGTGAGACCCCCGCTCTACTATATATAGAAAAAATTAGCCGGGCATGGTGGTGCATGCCTGTAGTCCCAGCTACTCGGGAGGCTGAGGCAGGAGGATCGCTTGAGCCCAGGAGTTTGAGGTTGCTGTGAGCTAGGCTGATGCCACGGCTCTCTAGCCCGGGCGACAGAGTGAGACTCTGTCTCAAAAAAAAAAAAATTATGTTCTTAATAAAATGGGAAAATGACAACATTTTAATGAGGGAAAACGTTGCAAAAAATTGTATAATTACAATTGTTTTTAAAAATCCTTGATACAAACACTGGAAGGAAATACACCAAATTATTAACAGATTATTTCTGAATGTCAGGATTGTAAATAATTTTATGTCTTTTCAATTGTGTGTCTACATTTTCTATAATGGGTGTGTACTATTTGTATTACAAAGATTAAAATAAACTTTAAAACAAAAATCGAGATTTTGATTTCTTTTTTAAAAATTCTCTGAGCCTTTAATTCCTCATCTTTGGTTTTTTTTTTTTTTAGAGTCTTGCTCTCTCACCCAGGCTGGAGTGCAGTGGCGCAGTGGCACGATCATAGCTCACCGTAGCCTTGAACTTCTCGCCTCAAGTGATCCTCCCAACTCAGCCTCAGGAGTAACTAGGACTACAGGTTTCCACCACCATGTTTGGCTAATTTAAAAAAAAAAAATTGTAGCAATGAGGCGGGGGAAGAGGGAGGGATCTCACTATGTTGTCCACGCTGGTTTTGAACTCCTGGCCTCAAGTGATCCTCCCGTCTCAAGATCTGATTTCTAAAAATTTGATTTGACAAAACTTTTCAGAATTGTCACTATCAAGGTGACCATTGAGGTGTCACTATTGAGGAAGAAAAATTTCCAGGAGAATTATCAAGTCTTTATCTAATTCTCCCATTGCTTAAGAATGGGTTTGTAAATCTATCATACATCATGTTCACTATAGTTAATAACAATATACTGTGTGCTTGAAAATTGCTAAAGGGAGTAGATTTTGTGTTCTCACCACAAAAAAAAAAAAGACAAGTATGGGAGATGAGACATATGTTAATTAGCTTTATATAGCCATGTCCCAATGTATACATTATATCAAAACGTCATGTAGTACACCATAAATATATACAAGTCTTACTTGTCAATTAAAGGAAGGAAGAAAGGAAGGGAGGGGTAGAAAAAAGGATCTATAATAATCCAGAAGCAAGGTAGAAGAGTGAGAAGAACTGATGGTCCTTTTAAGAAAGTATGTGGCAGTTGCTTCCGTGGAGAATGAGGGAGGAGACTCGTGTCAAGTGATTATTTAACACCAGTATGTTGTCTTTGGCGGACTTGAAACGAATTGGGCTAAACTGAACTTTTTTTAGAAACCAAACCTTGATTTTTGTTTTTAAAAGTTATCTGTTCTTCGTATCGAATGGGGGAACTCTGTTTAAATGCTCAAAACTGGTAGGTGGGACTGTACAAGAAAAGGTGAAGGCGGTGATGACAAACGAATAAATTAAAGGAGGCTATTTAGAAAAAATCGCTGAGTCAACAGTCGGGCAGTCACGTGAAGATCTTAATAAAAAACGAAACTTAACCAGACTTCGCCTTCCCTCGGCTCTCCACCTCTCTTGGTGTTGTTAAAGGGCTGCGGAGCGTCGGTTTCAGTGAATCCTTTGGTTCCTCCACTGGGCGGAGCCCTGAGAGAGGGTGGTGGAAGGAGGGGATCCGGCCGGCCCGCGCGCCCTCGGCACGTGAGTCAGGGTTGCGGGAACAGGAACACATCGATCTGGGCGAAACATTGGCCTTTTGTGTCCCCTGCGTTTGGTACCTTTGGGGGGCCGGCTGCAGCTGTGGGAGGCTGCGCTCGCTGCCAGCGGTCAAGGCGACCTTGCTCAGCAAAGCGAGTATTGTACTTTGAGCTAGCGACTCCGGAGGCTTTGCCGCTCTCTAGGCATTCCTCCAGGAGCTTTCTCCCTCTGGAGGCCTCGGCTTTAAATGCAGTTTGTTTTTACAGTGCGATGCTGCTTTATTCTTGGCTTTGGCGCCAAGAGTAGCGTGTACTCCTGACCGGTTGATTAGGGCCTCAGCGAGAGAAAAGAACAATAAAGTGCTGTCCTTTACGTATAAAGATGGTGCTACCGACTTCCCTGGCAGTAGATGCTTTGAAGTCTTTTTTCCAGCGTACCTACTCACCCACTGTCCTTTATTCGAGCATGAACCTGCACCAAAGCCGAGTGCCTTTCCTGGGTTGGCATGTCAGCGGGCTACAGTGCCACTATAGCTATAGATGACTTCGAGCGACATAAAGAGACGCCACAATGGTTTCACGCACATATACGTATCAAAACTTATCAAATTGTACATTTTAAATACGTGTAGTTTATTATATGTCCACTATGCCTTAATAAAGCTGTTTAAAAAAAAAAACATCCAGGGAATTAAATACTAAACTGTAACTTAGATTAAGTAACTGATGAAATACAAAGACATGTTTCTTTTATCTACATCACTGAGTAGTGGGAAAAAAATCACATCCATTGCCATTTTTTAAAAAATTAACTGCTATTATCTTAAATCTTAAGTTTTTGTAAATATAGGCTCATGGTTTTACTTGTGAAGTTTTTCCTAAGTGAGGATATTTCATTGATATTTTATTTACTACTGCTGTGACACCTAAGAAAACACAAAGCCATCATGCCTCCAAACAATAAAAGAAAGAAAGAAGAAAAGGTAAAATAAAAAGAAAGGAAACAAACCATCACAGCCTAGTAGGAGGTAACAGGGCACAGGGGTCAGGCACCCTGGCTGAGGAGTTAGGCTGGCCTGGGTCTGAATTCAAACTCTGCCACTTGCCAGCTGTGTGAGCTGAGGCAAGTCCCTTGTTTTCTCTGAGCCTCAGCTTCCTCACAGAGTCCCTGAGTGAATCAAGGTCAGCAAAGGAGAAGCAGAGAGAGACATCATTTGGGGGGAGCCTTGACTCTATGTGGGCCTCAAACATGGGCTGCTGCCTTGTAATAAATTTATGCCGAATTGCTGGGAGAATGATTCTTGCGAAAGTTGATCCTAAGTGAAATCCATCAACCCTGGTACTAGAGGGTGGCAGGTTGGTGAGTGTCCTCAAAATCTGAAAGCTTCTCAGGCCTTGAGGACTTTTAATAATTAAACAAGGATAATAATGAGTGTGAAGGCTCAGAACAGTAGCTGATACATAGTACTATGTAATCAATGGCACTTATTTTTATTTTGTTATTATCACTGGTGGTGTAATCAATGGTACTTTTTAAAAAATTATCGCTGGTGATAGAACCACCTACCTCCTAGTATTGTGAGCAGATCATTAATAAAATAAAGCAGGTAGAGTTCCTAGAAGAGAGCCTGAGATAGGAGGCTCAGTTGGTATTATTAATAATTTTCTTCCCCCTTCCCTCTCCCTTCCTTTGAAGCATTTAGCTCAAATTCGGCCTACTACATGAAGCTTTTCCTGCTTCATGTCCCCCAGCTTGACACATGTGGCCTTTCCTGTGGCTGTGGGACAGGATAGGGGAAGCATAATGACCAAGTGCAGGCTAGGGGGGAAGACCTGGGCTAGGTGAGCTGGCACTGAGCTGCAGGGAGGCATCCAAGTTTGCACTGAGGTATTGCCCTGGGCTTTGTGTACTTTAGCTGCAGTTGCTGTAAGGGCAGGAAGTGGGGTGTCATGGGTTGGGTTTTGCAAAAACATGCTTAGGTAGAATTTGAGGTGAAAGATGTTTATTTAGAGATCAATACCTGTATCAATAGAAAGGAAGGGGTGGAAGGCAGGATGCGTCCCAAAAATGGCCGACAAAGCCTTGGCCAACCCCATGGGAAGGTCTGGAGTGAGTATTGCCATCAGAGTGTCCCACCATGGACTGATAAGGCTGGGCCTTCATACTCACCGCCCCCCATCACTGGAAGCAGGCTGCCCTGGGAAGAGCAGGACCTCCTGACCTAAAGTGGAGGCAGACCCTGAAGTAGCTGACAGCTGGTGTCTGAACATACTCTTCACAGCTGAGCAGCAAGTCCTTCCTTGAAGAGGTCCAAGAGTGGCGTGGCATATTCTCTGTGTCCACCACACTGGGGGGCGAACTAACAATGCAGCACAAAGTAAGCTGTTGATTGTTCAGAACAGTGAATTCCAACCATATCTCAGCATGTTAAGGAAGAGGACTGACAGCCATCTCTTGACACAGGATACTAGGGTGAAATGTCTGTGCACCAGACACGGTGCATGTGCAGTCAGAGCAGCCGCCACAGAAAAAAGAGAGAACACAGGTAGAGAAGATAGGCAGGCCCAGGGCCAAGACCTGAAGCACTCTAGCTAGACTTGGGTGGAGGAGGAGGAACATCAGAGTTAGGATGAAAACTCTAAAGAAGCCAAAAGGGGAAAGGACATCTTAAGAAGGATAGTGTAATCAACTGGGTCAAAAGTTCATCATCATGGTCATGCTCATGTTATTACTCTAGGGTGTTGATTAAGACCATATGGATTTATTAAAGAGGACCCAGTTTAAGAAATGACAATCCAATGACAAGTAGTATAGCCGGGATGACTGTACATTCTCTGTCTTCCTGGGACAGTCTCAGTTTATACCAGTTGTCACACATCTCATCCAATTTAGCATTTGTCCCGCATTTTTTTTTAATTAAATAAGAGAGGTCCCTCTTTATTTGTCTGGCAAGATTGCAAGTGGTATGATTCCCTTTTTTCCTTATAGAATTATAGGAGCATAAGCAAGTTATGAGTAACTTTTCTTTTTTTAATTTTATTTTATTTCAGAGTATTTACAGGGGTACAAACGTTTTGGTTACAAAAATTGCTTCTGTACAGTTTGAGTCATTGTTGTAAGTGTGCCTATCACCCAGATAGTGTCCTACATTTTTTTTTTCATATTTGAACTAAATATTACTCTCAATAGTTGCACTAAAATAATTTGGTTCGGGTTTAAGTAGATCTCCACTTTGAACTTCCAGTTTCTATAGAGTTCTCACTTTAGCTCTCAAATGATTGAATCTGAAAGACAACCAGCAATAATCCATCTCTTTTCTGATCGTTTCCAGATATAACATGATTAACACATTGACTGCCACACTAGAAAAAAAAATTTTTTTTTCCCTTGGGGCCACAGTGTTTTGTTACAAGGGAGTAAAAACCCCAAAAACAAAACAATCCTTTCTAATTTAATGAAAAATGTGTTGTTTATTGTTTTCTGTGCATGAGTTATATGCAACATGAAAAATAGTTCTCACAAAAAATAGCTCCCAAGATGAAGAGACATGTGAGTTACAGATGCTTCACGAAGCCTCAGGCTCAAAACTAGCATGAGTTAAATACAACTCACATGGCAGTCACTATGTTAACCTCCCCATCAAGGAAAGCCGGCAGTGATAAAAGGAAATGTGCCCAGATACCAGCAGCTAGGGACTGATAACAGCCTCATGTCTCAGGTAGTGGGGGAGGAAAGATTTGACATTGTCCCTCTGCCTGCCACTTGATATACTGGCCGGTGGTTCCTTGGCCTGCAAGTTCCACTTATGAGTTTCAGAAGCCATCAGGTCACCAATTAGCAGAGTCAATGGGAGATGTGGGCAATGACAGGTTAGGTGCACATGAAATATGTGGAGGAAATCAGGGCTGAGCAGTCCTGCCACAGAAGATAGAACAGTCCGAACATTCTTGCAACAGCGGTGTGTAATTTATGCATGGTGTAAATCTACAACTACTTATTTTATTGATTGATAATGCTTTTTATTTTGCAATAAACTCTCTTAGCAGTAATGAGCTGAAATAAATGAAGGTACATATTTACTGAAAATTTAGGTACTAAATTTGATATTAACATGTAGCTCACACAAAATGTCTATTGATGTTTACCACCCGTGGAGGCCACAGTGGTATAACTGACCACGCAAAAACCAGAAGACATGAATCTGCTGAGAAAGCATCAGCATTTACCTCAGAAATCAGTAATTTTGAGAATATGCTCAAGGATCACAGGTTTACATATATCTCTGTGAAATATGACTTCTCATGTAGATCGAATGATTTCTTCCTCTAAATTTGTTTTGCTCAATTTTTATTCCAAATTTCTTTGTATCATGTAAAAAGTGAAGCAATAGCTATTAAAATGCCAGCTGCATTAGCCAAACAGTTTAATAAAACTAACTTTTTATCAGTGTTCCTCAGGTGCTTCGAATAGAAGTTAAATTAATGAGTCCAATTATTTCATCCAATGCATGAAATCAAAATAATAATTTTGGAAATTAATTCTGATGAAAGTGAAACATCTGACAGCATTGTAAATGCTACTCTAAGTTCAGTGACAAAGTTTAACGTCAAATGTAGTATTACTTGGGTATTTTTTAATGATAATATGAACACACTCATTAGCAGAGGAAAATGTGTTAAAAATAATGTTTTTACCCAATTAAGAAATGTATGGAGCAAAAACAGCCTTGGAATTGGTTATCAATTACATGCACATGTAATTGATAATTTAATCCATGCAGCCAAACAAGCTGCAATAGTATACCTATCAGAAAAGAAGCTGTAGGCTGGGCAAGGTGGCTCATGCCTGTAATCCCAGCACTTTTGGGAGGCTGAGGCAGGAGGATTGCTTGAGGCCAGGAGTTCAACCTGGACAACATAGCAAGACCCCATCTCTAAAAAAAATTTAAAAAATTAGCCAAGTGTGGTGGTGCGCACCTGTAATCCTGGCTACTTGGGAGACCGAGGCAGGAGGATCGCTTGAGCTCAAGAGTTTGAGGTTACAGTGAGCTATGATCATGCCACTGCACTTCAGCCTGGGTGACAGAGTGAGGCCCTGTCTCTAAAAAAATAAAAAGAATAAAAAAGAAACTGTGGTGGCAAAGTTTACAAAGATACTTTTTCTGTAAACACAATTAGAGTGTCTGGACTACATTTTTTGCAGGTGACAAATTTCATATTGAATACAAAAAAAAAAACAAAATCAAACACAAACTAAGCATGGTAGTATGTACTTTCTCTCTGTCATCAATCAGATTTTAGAAATGTTTGAGCTTTTGAAGAACTACTTTGTTAGTCCACTTAAGTGTCCTACAATGGTACTGAACTTTTTTTTACAAAGACTTCTCTAAATTTTGGGTTATTTTGTTCAACAATAGTAGGTAATATTTAATCGATATACTCAACATATAGAGTGCTAAAAAAAGAAAACTTCGGCTTTTAAAGCTTTTAGCAAATTGTAGTTACTGAAAACAAAACCTGAAAAACAGAAAGGCATTAAAATGTATCCCTAAAAAAGGATTGGAACAAACTAAATGAGAGCTGTAATGGAGAAAAATGAACAAACAGGATTTGATTGTGAAATTCTATAATTGTGCTTTGGGATATCTTGACTTGAGAGAAAACATTTGACATTTTGATAAAGCTCCTATTTTTTAATTGGATACCTTTAATTGGGTACAATTTTAATTAGATAGGTTTATATTGTGTACCTGAATGGAATGAAATTAAGAAGGCCTATGATTTTCAGCATCCATTTCTGGCAAAATTTTCAAAAGGAACATAAGAGACTTTTTTAATGAGTTTTGTCTTGTGAAAATATTTACCGAAGAGTGACATTTCGAATAGAGAGTTTCTGTGAGAATACTTGAGATTAAATATTTACACATTTCAATATTTGTAAAAATGTCATTGTGAATATCCTCCATTTAGTAGAACTTGAGTTTCAGGGTACTTCGGCACCTGCAGACAAAGTATTTTCTAAATAAAAATAGTGTGATTTACAAATATGAGCCAATTGAAGGTGGGAACAACTTCAATTTTTTTTTTTTTGAGACAGGGTCTTGCTCTGTTGTCCAGGTTGGAGTGCAGTGGCACTCCATAGCTCACTGTAGCCTCAAACTCCTAGGTTCAAGCAATCCTCCCACCTCTACCTCTTGAGTAGCTGAGACTATAGGCACCAGCTACGTGCCACCATGCCTGGCTAATTTTTTAATCTTTTGTAGAGATGTTGCCTAGGCTGTTCTTGAACTCCTGGCCTCAAGTGATCCTCCCACCTCAGCTTCCCAAAGTGCTGGGATTATAGGCATGAACCACCACACCCAGTCAGATTTTTTAACCATAAAAAATGCAAGTTTAAAAATGATTGCAGACCATTTTATTTTAAAATTTAAAAATAATGTAACCATATCGAAACATCACAGATGCCTTTGTTCCTTCTCCACTCCCACTGCTTCACTTGACCAGCCTTTAAAAAAAGAAAAGAAAAAGAAACAATACATTCTTTACAAAAATACCAGTGATGCATAATAAAAGACAGGGCTAAGAAACTGATCGGACTGTGTGAATATGACCAAAAATAATTATTTCTATTTTTAAATGTTCAGATAATCAATATAAATAACCTATATTTTGCTTTAATATATACAGATAGGTGTTATTTTTATACTTTAAACAAAGGATTTTACTTATGACAATAGTTTTTGCACACCAATGTAATAAAATCAATTTTTAGTCCAAAATAAATATTTCAAAAAATTATGTAGTTACTTTTCGAGCTCTCTTCACTCAAAGGTGTCTCAGTTTGGACAAGAAGTTACATGATCACCCTCACCATAGCATACTTAGCATATTAACTTCGGCAGCAGACCGTCTTGGCTTCAATCACAGCTCGGACACTAAATAGTTTTGTGACTTTAGGTAAACCATTCAATATGTCTCATAGTCAGTTTCCTAATTTTAAAAATGGGTATTATCATAATATAAATTCTCTCATTGGGTTGTTGTAAAGATAAAATGAAATAACATGTATAAGTCACTTAACACAGTGCCTTGACATATAGAGCACTCAATAAACATGAACTATTATCGTTGCTGTTATTATTATTGTTAAGAGGTGATAGTCATGATTACTGTCAGAGTTTCCTTATCATTGACCTAGCGTCCTGACATTAGCAGATTGGTTGCTTGACTTTGTCTTTATCTAGCAAAGGGACCCAGTGATCAGGCAGATTTGCCAAATTAAATGGTGGCATAGACCAGTATTTTCAAAAACATTTTCCTTAGAATACAGCCAGAATATTGCAAGAACACTGCAATATTGCAAAATACTGCAAGGTGCTCTGTCGGCAAAAGGTTCTGCTGTGAACTGATGTTGGGAAGCTATAGCCATGTCTTATAAATTCACAATACATATTAGCACTGCAAAATCTCTCAAAAGTCCTGCAATAAACACTTTTGTTTAACCCTTATTTTCCAAATTTATTTAATAATGTAGCTTCTCCTTCTCTCTTTCTTTTTGTATGTATGTGATGCCTCAAAATTAATTAATATGCCTCACATATTATGTGAAACACAGATCTAGTCTAACATTTTCATTTTAAAAATAAGAGACTCAACTATAAGACGGACTTTACCAAGGCCATACAGTAGTAGTGTATACGTAGACCTAGATTTCAGGACTCCAAATCCTTGTGCTTTTTTTTCTTTCAGGGAAGTCTCTTTGTGTGTAATAATCTTTGTACACGGATACATGGATGTGGGCTGTATATTGATAAGTAGCTGTGTGCTACCTTTGAAATTTTAAGGACAAAGACATTTTATAATAGCCAGAGGTTTTTATATTGTAAAACTTACAATTTTATTATAACAGCCTCCATGTTTTCTGGGACTGAGGGTTTCTACACATAGGCAATAGGCAGGGACCACAGACCACAGCAATGGGACACGGTGTCTTGAACTGACACGAGATGAATGCCAGAGGGCGCTCTTTCCTCAGAGGTACCAATTTAGATTCCCTGAGCAGGACGGTACAGAAGCAGCAAGTTTCAAGCTGACTCTTTGCCTAGAGAAGACACTATCTCTGTAGAGGCATGGTAATGTTTAAGATATTAAAGCCATAGATGACAAATTAGAAAAGAAAGGGAGGCCACATAAGACTATATCAATATATAAAATTCTGTTTCATAATCAATACAACTAAGATTAAAAATAAAAAAATGTAAATGTGAAAAAAAGTTTTTAATACATAGGAATGATAAAAAGTCAAAACAGTTATATATATGAGACTACATAATTATATGTAATACATTATATATTATAATTATAAAATGTATCCACGTATACATATAACCTGTACAAATCTATGAGACCATAAAGTTTCCAACAGCCAAATGTCAAGTTCATATTAGAGGAAATAATATAGAAATAATAATTGCTGATATTTATTGAGCACATACTATGTATTAGGTATCTTCTGTCCACTATTTAACGCCTAAGCTTATGAGGTAGGTATTATTAGAGCACCATCCTCATTTCACATATGAGGAAACTGAGGCTTAGAGTCTTAAGTAACTTGTCCAAGTTCACACTGCTAAAGTGGAAGAGACCACTAAGGCTCCAAGGGTCTCCCTCCAGAGGACCCATATACTCCTTACTTCTTCCCCATGGCTTATAAAGCCCTGTGTGGCCTGGCTCCCACTTACCTCTCCAGGCTTCCTCATCACTCAGCTCCCTAAACAGACTGTGCTCCGTGCCTAGGACTCTCTTCCCTCCATGTTTGCCTGACTCAATCCCACTCATTCTTCCGGCTCAGCTTAGACATCACTTCCTCCAGGAAGTCTTCTCTGCTCTCCAAACCTGGGTTAGGTGACCTTCCTTTGTGCATCTAAAGCTCCCCATCATCTCACCACATTGCACAACGATTGCGCATTTCCTGATCTGTGTCCTCTGCTAGACTGGGAGTTTGGGGAGAGCAGAAACTGGATCTGGCTTGCTCCCCACTGCATTCCCAGCTCCGGGCACAAAGCCTGGCACATAGTAAGTTCCCTGTACACACAGAAATTCCTCTGCTTGAGACATTTCTTAGAGAACCACAAACCCATATGGAGAGCAAGTGTCATCAACTCTGTCTGCCACCAGCAGATGGTTATTGGCTGTCATTTTGGTCTCTGGTACTGGTGGTTCTTCAGGCAGGTTTGCTGTGATTTTGCTTAGGTTTGAGCAGTTTAATGAATGTTATTACATATATCTGATATATATAAAAGTAGCAAGAGCGTCAAAAGTCCCAGTAAGAAGTGACATAGGGTTACAATGAAAATGAAATTCAAGATAAATAAATATGAAAATTACCAGTGTTGCACAAAAATATACACGAATAGTTGAAGAGTAGTAAACATTCTGATGGGTAAACACAAGATCACACAACGTGTGAAGAATGCTGTGTCTACAAAGGCCAAAAAACATCTATAACAACCATGTATTTTGACTGAGAAATGAGTGTCCTAAGCTAATTCTTAGAGCATTTATTTTTGGGAAGTCAGGGGGGAGCTAGAGGTCTTTGTCCACTTTCCAGAAGTGTCTTTTTAAAAAAATTCTTTAGGAAACACTATTTCTCTGAGTTTCTCTGAAAACTATTACTGAGAAATTTTGGATTTAAAGATGCTATGGCAAAGAACCGAGATAATCAATCTTTATGAAGGAGGACCAAATCCTTAAAAAAAAAGTGCAGCAAATTCCTCCCATTGTGTATCCCACTACCCCATTTGTATAGGATTTTACAAAATATTATCATCTACATTTTCTAATGTACTACCATTTCCCGAGTGCCTATTACAGGTCAGGCACTTTGGAACATTTTCTCATTTACTGCTCACACGTCCCTATGAGACAGATACTATTATCTCATTCTACAGATTGGGAAAATAGGGCCCTGAAAGGTTAAGTAGCTTCCCCAAGTTCACACAACTAGGAAGTGTTTACGTTGGAATTGGAAGCATCATTTTGTTGGATCCAATGTGCTCTTTACACTACACTGGCCTTCCTCCTCTGTTATCTAATTTCATCCTCACAACACTCATGTGAATGAAGGTAAGAAAAGTATTCCCCTTCCTTCCTTTTCAGATGAAAACAGTAAAGCCAAGAAATGCTCAAGGTTTCACTGGGTAGTGATAGAACTTAAAGTAAACTCTTATCTGTGTCTCTAAGTCCAGGGCTCTTTCCAGGTCACTTCCTTACTGTTTAGTTAAAGGCTAGTGGTTGGAGCCTTCCCAAGGGTTAGACTTTCTTAATGCTTTGAAGTACGTGCCTGCCGTGAGGTGGGAGGTACTGGCTTACTCTGTTGGTGGCATGAGGAAGGGAATGAGCAGTAGACCTCCCACAGCAAGAAATGTTACAGGATGTCCTTTGCAATACCAGATAGAAATCTGGATCTGCACAAAGGAATGAGGAACACTGAATATAGTAATTACATGGGAAGGATGCACAAGATTTTTTTCTTATCATTTAAATCTCTTTGTAAGATACTTAAAAATAATAACAGTATATTATGCAATTTATAACATGTAGAAAAAAATGCCTTGCAACAATAGCGCTATGGTTTCAATGTGTCCCCTCCAAAATTCATGGGGAAACTTATTCTCCACTGTGGTGGCATTAAGAGGTGGGGCCTTTTGGGAAGTGATTAAGTCATGAGGGCTCCACCTTCATGAATGGATTAATGCCACACAAAAGGGCAGGAGGGATGCGGGAGGGAAGGGAGTAAAAATAAAAAAATAAAAAAAATAAAAAGAGGCAGGATAGTCAGACGCAGTGGCCAGTGTCTGTAGTCCCAGCTATTCAGGAGGCTGAGGTAGGAGGGTCAACTGAGCCCAGGAGTTCAAGACCAGCCTAGGCAACATAGCAAGACCCTGTCTCAAAAATAAAATATAAAGTAAAATAAAATAAGGGCTGGAGGGAACTAGCTTGGGCCCCTTTTGCCCTGCCACCTTCTGCCTTGTGAGGACATAGCATTTGTTCCCTCTGACAGACACAGCAACAAAGCACTATCTTGGAAGCAGGGAACAGGGCCCTCACCAGACACCAAACCTACCAGCACCTTAATCTTGGACTTCTCAGTCTCCAGAACTGTGAGAAGTAAGTTTCTGTTCTTTATAAATTACCCAGTCTCAGGTATTTTGTTATAGCAGCACAGACTAAGATAAATACCATAAAGGTCCAGAGGGGAGAGATGGAAACATACTATTACACTGTAAGTAAAGTGTGATAATATCACTTGAAGGTAGACTGTGACAGGATAAAGATGTATTACTATAAAACTTAAAGCAACCACTAAAATAAAAAAAGTTGTATTTAATAAGCTAAAAAAGGCGATAAAATAGAATCATAAAAATGCTCAATTCGTATTAATTTTGATAGTCTAATTTATTACTTTTTCCTTTTTTGAATCACGATGTCAAAGAACTCCTCATTATAAACTCCACAGATTTTTTCCCACATTTTTTCTAAAAGTTTTACAGTTTTACATTTTATATTTAAGTCTGTGGTCCATTTTGAGTTATTTTTCATATAAAGTATGAGACTTAGATTGAAGTTCATTTTCTTTTGCCTATGGTTGTCCAATTGTGCCAGTGCCGTTTGTTGAAAAGGCTATCTTTCCTCCATTGATTTGCTTTAGTACCCTTGTCAAAAATCAGTTGGAATGGTAAACTATATGTTACATGCGTTTTACCATGATAAAAAAAAAGTGGGCATATTTGTGTAGGACTATTTCTGGGTTGTCTATTTTGTTCCATTTATCTGTGTATCTATACTTCTGCAAATATCGCACTGTCTTTATTACTATTGCTATATGATAGGGTTAATATCAAATACAGTGATTCCTCCCACTTCAATATTCTTTTTCAAGATAATTTTAGCTATTCTAGAGTCTGAGCCTTTCCACATAAATTTAAGAATTTGCTTCTACAAAAAAACCTTGCGGGCATTTTGATAGGAATTGCATTACACTTATAGATCAGTTTGGGGAGAATTTATATCTATACTATGCTGAGTATTCTAATCCATAAATATGCTATGTCTCTCCATTTAATTAAGTCTTCTTTGATCTCTTCCATCAGTATTTTGTAATTTTCACCATAAGATCTTGTGCATGTTTTATTAAGTTTATGCCTAAGTATTTCATTCTTTTGGAGCAATTATAAGTGATACTGTGTTTTTAATTTTGGTTTCCACATGTTCACTGTGAATATATAGAAATGCATTTGATTTTTTGAATGTTGATCTTATATCCTGCAACTCTGTGAACTCACCTATTAGTTCTAGAAGGTTTTTTGTTTGTTTTATAGTTTTCTTGGGATTTTCAGGATAGACAGACATGCCATCTTCCAATAAGGACAGATTTATTTCTTCCTTTCTAATCTGCATTCCTTTTCTTTTCTTTTTTTTTATCTTATTGTGTTGTACTTCCAGTACTATGTTGAATTAGAGTGGTCAGAGTGAACGTCCTGCCTGATTTCTAAACTTAGAGGGAAGACAATTATTCTTTCATCATTAACTGATGTTAGCTGTAGGTTTTTTGTAGCTGCTTTTTATCAGGTTGAGGTAGTTGCTCTATCATGCTAACTTACTGAAAGTTTTTTTTTTTAATCATAAATGGTAGGTTTGGAATATGTTGCTTTTTAAAAAATAAAAATAAACAGGTGTTGGGTTTTATCAAATGTTTTCTCTGTGTCAATGAACATGATAATATGATTTTTCTTCTTGGGCCTACTGATTTGGTGGATTACATTGATTGATTTTTGGGGGTTAAACCAGCCTTGAATATAGGCACACCTCATTTTATTGCACTTCACAGATATCGCATTTTTCACAAATTGAAGGTTTGTGGCAACTCTGCATCAAACAAATCTATTGGTGCCATTTTTCCAGCAGCATGTGCTCACTTTGTGTCTCTGTGTCAGCATTTTTTAGCAATAAAGAATTTTTAAATTAAGACAATGCTATTGCACACTTAATAGATTATGGTAGAATGTAAACATAACTTTTATATGCGCTGAGAAACAAAAATTTGGTGTGACTCACTTTATTGTGATTATCACTTTATTGTGGTGGTCTAGAACCTAACCCACAATATCTCCTGTACTGTAATAGCTAACGTTACGTGTCGACTATCTCTACCATATTATTTTTGTGCTTTGTATTAACTTTGCTTTTTCTAAGCTTCTTTTCCCACCTTCTTTCCCTATTTCATTGATCACGTTTCCCCCCCTACTGCTTTGATGTTATGTATTCTATTTCTATTATTTTATGGGCACCCTTAAAATATTTTTTAAAAATTTAATTTACATACAGTAAAATTCATTTTTTGGTGTATAGTTTTGAATTTTGACAAATGCAGAGTTGTATAACCACCACCACAATTAAGGTACAGAAAAGCTTCATCATCCTCCCAAAATTCCCTCTTACTATTCCTTTGTAGTCGGTTCCTTCCCCCACCCCCAACCCATGCTCAGAGGCAAACAATTCATAAGTTTTAAATTGCATGCCATTCTGAGTAGTATGATGAAATCTCACACTATCCTGCTCCATCCCTCTTGGGACATGATTCATCCCTTTGTCCAGCATATCCATGCTGTATATTCTACCCTCCTATTAGTCACTTAGTAGCCATCTCCGTTATCAGATCAACTGTTGTGGTGGTGCTGTGCTTGTGTTCAAGTAACCCTTATTTTACTTAATGATGGCTCCCAAAGCGCAAGAGTAGTGATGATGGCATACTGCTATAATTGTTCTGGTATTATTGTTGTTAGTTTCTTATTGTGCTTAAATTATAAATTAAACTTTATAGGTATGAATGTATAATAAAAAACAGTATATATAGGGTTCAGTACTATCTGAGGTTCCACAGGCATCCACTGGGAGTCTTGGAATGTATCCCCCATGGATGAGGGGGATACATGCTATTAAACTGTTTTTCTCATTAGTCTTTTCTTACAGGGTCCATTCCAACTGAGAACTATGAAGGGTAGAGAGAAAATTATTTTTCCTCCCCTAGAGTTTCTGGGGATGAGGATAGGATGTCCAGGGCACCCCACTCACTCTGGAGCCTAGCAATGGGATCCTGGGAAAACTGACAGAAACTGGCTAAGGGTAAGAATTCTTACCAAAGTCAGCTCTCCTGGATCTGTCTTGAACACAAGCACAGCAACACCACAATAGTCTGATAACCGAGATGGCTACTAAGTAACTAACAGGTGGGTAGCATATACAGCTGGATATGCTGGTTAAGAGAGGAATGCAAAAACTTCTCCGTGTCCCTTCTTTTCGAACTTTAGGTTAGCAGAAGGAAAACATTTGTAAAAACTAAATTTTGGATTGACTCTGGCTTCGGGGCAACCTATTTGGATTGATCCTTTCCCTCTCAGAGATAGCTGTTTTATCTCACCTCGTGTCCTGAGAGCTTAACTTGGCCTTCTGCCTGCCAGCACATGCAGGTTATCAGGCCTGCCTTTGCAGGCAGCCAACTGAAAGGTTGTGGGCCCCCAAAAAATGTGGCCAGGAAATGTAGGTTGCACCCTATTTGCAGCTAGGATCCTACCAACTGTTGTGAGCTCTCAGGGGGATTCTCTCAGTCTTTCTTTTGGCTATCCTTGGAAGTGGCTCTGGATCTTGGGAGGGCTTTATCTAGGAATATTCTTTGTTATCTTTGATCCTGCTCCGCCCATGAGAAACTCAGTCAATTGAAACTCCTTCTTTGAACTCCTGCAGATTATATGCTCTGCCAACTCTACCCACCTCCTTGTTGACATGATTTTGCTAATTTAGTAATTTGAAACTTCACTGGATTTTTCAGAAAACTTAAGATCTCCCCAAATTGGCTCCAAAACCTCATTGCTTCTGCTCCTCCTTCTGCCACCTTCAACCTTCAATTAATTCAGTTCCTTTGAACCTTGATCTGTTCCCTTCCAAACCCCTACCTCCTCCATCCCTCTGTCCACCCGCCAGATCTTTTTTCTTCCCACTCCAGCTCCTCAGTTATGTGAATGTTAGGCCCCCTGCTCTCAAGGGACTCAAGGACCCTGGAAAGCAACTACCTGAGGCTGAAAGAAAAAGTAAAAAAGGCTAATCAGAAATTGACCAGTCAATTTTATCCATTCAGATGGGCTTTGGAGACAGCCGCCAGATGTCTCCTCAGTCACTCACCTAAAAATTTAGTCCATGGGCCTCCATAAGATTGACCTCTGATAATAGACACATATGCTCCAAAACTCCTTCTAGGAGAGAACTATCATCCTTTCTCTGTACCTTTGAAATATGAATTTTCTACCAAGTCTTCTCTGGGGCCTGAGGGCTATCATTTTTAAGATGCATATCTCAGGGAGATGACTCTCATCAAAGAAAAAAGGGAGCTATCTGGAAACTGGGCAAATGAAAAATCTTAAGTATTTTTCACAAATATTGATAAAAAACCTTAGCCTTCTGAGTGGGCAATCTTAACTTATTCCATCTGCCAGGAACATAATTTAGACCTAGCTGTTCTTTTACAAACTAGTGAGTTTTGTATTATTGTACCTGACATATGGCTAAAATTTTAAAATAAAAGCTGTAAAATATGTTTGCATCTGTATGTCTATTTTTTCTACCTCTGGATAGTATTGCCAAAATTAATTTGTAAACATGCTCTATATAAATTAAGTATTCTCTCAGAAAATATAAGAGCCCCAAATGCTTTTTAAGTTCACGTGACTTTGATAATCTTTGGTAAGAATATTGTTTAGTTTTTTAAAAAAGGAAATGCCTAAATGCTTTCAGAGTTATCAGCATTAAATATAATGCAGACACATAATTTTTATTCTATCTGGGTTTAGTAGTCGAATAAGCCTATGTTATCTCTACTAGATGTTTGAGATTATAAAGCTATAAATTCAACCTAAGAACAAATGTACAAGCAAAAATGCAGTATCCATTACTTCATGTATATCAAGCATAACAGTAAAACAAACAAAAAAACCCATGTATTTTTAAAAAGTACACAAAAGAAGGCAATAATAAAGGTATTGAGGAACAAAGAAGATATACGGAAAATAAACAGAAAAATGGCAAAATCCTTCCTCATCAGTAATTATTTTAAATGTCAAACGATTAAACTGGCCAGGTAATCCCAGCACTTTGGGAGGCCCAAGGTGGGAGGATCACTTTAGGTGAGGAGTTTGAGACTAGCCTGGGCAAAATAGCAAGATCCCATCTCTACAGAAACAAATAAATAAATAAATAAAAAGGATTAAACTGCCCAATTGGAGGTAACATTCCATAACTCATTCTATGAGGCTAGCATTACCTTGATACCAAAGCTAGACAAAGATACCGCAGAAATACTACAGACCAATATTCCTTATGAATATAGATGCAAAAATCTTCAATGAAATAGTAGCAAACCACATCTAACAACATATCAAAAGCATTATATGCTATGACCAAATGAGATTTATGCAAAGAATTTAAGAATGGTTCAACATATAAAAACAAATCAATATAATACACATTCACAGAATAAATAAAAAACATGATTATCTCAATTGATACAGAAAAAGCATTTGACAAAATCCAACACCCTTTAATGATAAAAATATCCAGAAAACTAGGAATGAAAGGAAACTTCCTCGACACAATAAAGGGCATTTATGAAACAACCACAGGTAACATCATACTCAATGGTGAAAGACTGAAAGCTTTCCCCCTAAGACAAGGATGCTCACATAAGCAACTTGTATTCAGCACTGTATTGGATGCTCCAGCCAGAGAAATTAGGCAAGAAAAAGAAATAAAAGTCACCCAAATTGGAAAGGAAGAAGTAAATTATACTTCTTGGCAAGGACACTATATATAGAAAACACTTAAAAATCCATGAAAATATATTAAAGCCGATAAATCCAGCACCAATGCAGGATACAAGACCAACATGCAAAAATCAGTTGCACATAGTTATATACACTGGCAACGAACATGAAAAGTAAATTCAGAAAATAATTGCACTTATAATAGCATCCAAAAGAATAAAACATTTAGGAATATATTTAACCAGGGAGATATAACACTTGTACACAGAAAAGTGCAAAACTTTACTGAAAGAATATTTTCTTTTATTATTTTTAGAGACAGGGTCTTGCTATGTTGCTCAGGCTGGTCTTGAACTCCTAGGCTCAAGCAATCCTCCCACCTCAGCCTCCTGAATAGCTGGGATTATAGACACGTGCCACAGTGCCCAGCTGAAAGAAACTTTAAAAAGACCTAAAAGTAGGAAGACTTCTTGTGTTCATGGATCAGAAGGCTTAATATTGCTAAGATGACAATACTCCCCAAAGTGATGTATAGATTCAATGTAATCCCTATCAAAATCTCAATGGCTTTTTCTGCAGAAATGGAAAAGCTGATCCTAAAATTCATATGGAATTGTAAGGGACCCAAATAGTTAAAACAATCTTGTAAAAGAGGAAAGCTGAAGATTCACATTTCCTGATTTCGAAATTTACTAAGAAGCTATAGTAATCAAAACAGTATAGTGCTAGCATAATAATTAACATATAGAGTCCAGAAATAAACTCATACAGCTATGGTCAATATATTTTTGACAACGGTGACAAGATTATTCAAAATCTTGAAAGATAGTTCAAAAGCAAGTAAGAGAAAAATTGGCCAAAGGATGTGAAGACATTTTTCTTCAAAGAAAATGTACAAATGACCAGTAAGCACATGACCAGTAAGCACACCCACTAGAATGGCTATAATAATATTTAAAACCCCCAAATCAGCAAGTGTTGATGAGGGTATGGAGAAATTGGAAAACCTGTAAACTGCTGGTGGGACTACAAAATTGTGTAGCTGCTATGGAAAATATTTTGGTGGTTCCTCGGTAAGTTATTAATAAATGCAGAACTACCATATAAGCCAGCAATTTTACTCCTGGGTATATTTCCAAAAGATTGTAAAACAGGGACTCTAACAGATATTTGTATACAAATCTTCATAGCAGCATTATGCACAATAGCGAAGAGATAGAAACAACCCAAATGTCTAAAAAGTGATGAATGGATAAACAAAATACGGTATATACATACTATTATTGCGCCATAAAAAGGAATGAAGTACTGATACATACTACAACATAGATGAACCTTGAAAACATCATGCTAAGTGAAAGAAACCAGACACAAAAGGTCACATGATTCCCTTGCTATGAAATATCCAGAATAAGGAAATCCAGAGAACAGAAAGCAGATTAGTGGTTTCCAGAGGCTGGGTAAAAGGACAATGGGAAATGACTGCTTAATGGTACCAAATTTCCTTTTGGGTTGATGAAATGTTCTGGAACTACATAATGGTGATCGTTGCACAATACTGCTAAATGTCTGAATTGTACACTTTAAAATGGTTAGAATGGTAAATTTTATGTACTCTACCAAAATAAAAAAAATTTAAAAATTATGGCCAGGTACAATGGCTCACACCTGTAATACTGGCACTTTGAGAGGCCAAGGCAGGAAGATCACTTGAGGCCAGGAGCTTGAGCAACATAGAAAGACCCCATTGCTACAAAAATAAAAAAATTAGCCAGGCATGGTGGCCCACCCTTGTAGTTCTAGCCACTTAGGAGGCTGAAGAAGGAGAATTGCTTGAACCCACCAGGAGTTCAAGGCTACAGGGAGCTATGATCATGTCACTGCACTCTAGCCTGGGCAACAGATTGAGACCCTGTCTCAAAATGTACCAATGCACTACATTCTTATATTCTACATCAACTATAAAAGGTTCTACCAAAGAAAGGTTTTTTTTTTTTTTAGTATGCTAGACATAACTTCTAAGGATTGCTAAACATAAAAGTATGTGTCTATTCAAAAGAATAAATACCCTTTTTTCTAATAGCAAGGTGGAAAAGGAAAATAATTGAACAAAGTATTAGATATGAACCAAGTGTTTCCAGGTGAGCAAATCTGTTCACTATTCAAATGGAAAGCAAGATTTTCTTGTTAGGAAACTGAAAAAATATTCACTAATGAAGCATTAGCAAAGATACCATTTTATAAAGTATAATTATGCAACTTCCCATCAGTACTGCTTTTTTCTTTTTAATGAACAATTTGTTTTGGCCATTTTATGTAAATGAGAGAACAGAATATGTTTATAACACTCCTGCCATTCACAGCATTAAACACAGTGATCATAAAAACAAAAACCAGCTAATTTAAAAAGATTTATGGACACTAAGATTAAAAGATAAACTTCTCAAACCTTTAGACACAGATGCCTAACTGGAATAAACTGATTTCCTGAACTGTACACTCAAATACACAGTAAAAATTTTAAGACTATGGCTAGGTACAATGTTAAGACCATTCAGCAGGCTCAGGAACTGAGTTCAAAAACCTTTGAGGAACATCTGTGAGAGTATTTTGCCCAGGAGTCAAACTATTAACAGAAAAGGTAGATCAAGTACTATAAGTAAAGTAAGAGTAGTTAATCTTTTATTCTCCCCACTCAACTCAAATCTTGACTTGTTTCATATTGCCTATTTGACTTTGAGAATATGAATGAAACAGACTTGCTTTTTCTAAAATGATATTTAAGAATAATTACCCACCTTGAGGATTCCTGGGAATTTTACCCTTTTTGCCATACCCTTCCCCACACTCCTCTAGCATTATGACAAAACCACCCCAAAAATAAAAAGAATATAAAAAAATAACAAAATTGACAAATGTGAATTCATTAAAATAAATCATTGGGAATATTTTAAGTCCTATGGTTTTATAACTTTCTTACAATATTTGAATTTTAAAGATCTTCTCCAGAAGCCTTTTTTAAATAAAAGTTTTATTGGAGAAAAATAGAACCACCACATACACAGGGAAAAGAGCACAAAAATTCAACTGATACAGAACTGAAAGTCACAATTATCCAATGTAGTTTGCAATTACTTTTCAATTTCTCAAACAGCTCCCCTCAACTTGTTTTTTAATAGTCTTGCTAATTTTTCAGCTGAAACAGAATCAAGTTTTCAAAAAATTATGAGCCTCAGGGAGGGGACCCACTTTCAAGATAACGAAGGTGACATCAAGAGTCTCCTCCTAACAGGACCAACTCTACCTAAAAATTGCTTAAGAGTAACTATTGAGTCTTTTGTAATAGCCTACATATATCAGAGACCATCAGGGATGAGTTAGAACACTGATGTAGATGGTCCAGTATGGAGAGGGAAAACAAAATAGTTGAATTTCCTTGTCAGATGGGCTCATGTAAGGAAATCAGGGAGGAGCTGAGAAAACACAGGGGCAATGACTGCTCAAAAAAGAATTAGGAAGTAATTCTAAATACCACGTATAGTCATACAACAGTGTGCAAGTTGATGCAATCAGAAAGAAACAGGCAACTTTTTTTAATAGCTGGCCACAGGTCTTTGATAAGAAAACAATCAATAGTAGAAACAAGAGCCAAAAGTCTCCACAATTGGAGATTCGGACCTAGATATTCTTCCCAATGGCTCTAACAGGCAAGGAAGTATGCTGTTGCAAAAAGCATTAAGGTAGTTCTGATTTTTAAAAATAAAAAAGTTTTTGCTTCTCCTCCATGATCAATTCCCTTCAAAACTTCAAGGAAATACAAATGAGGAAGCAAAATAAAAACAAAATACCACTCATGGTAAAGAGAAGCCTTTTACTCACATTATCAATTTGAAAACAATACTTTTGTCATTTTCTATGTATGAACAATCCTGGGACTCCCCTGAAAAGTAGATGTTCAGTGGCTAAGGGACCTCTGAACTTCAAGCAATTTTGAAAAGAAGATCAGCATGACATGGAATTTCAAATTCCCAAATAGGAGGTGTATGGGAAACATGAGGGAAGACCTTTTTGTCTAGGGTTTTAGGAAGTTAAAATGAAGATGAGAGGAAAGGCTTATTTATCAAAAAAGAGTTGGGATGCTTCCAAAAAAACTTTGGTAAATAGGAATGCTAAATCCTAGGAAGCCTGTAACAATCTACAATTGGTCCAAGTTAAAGACAAAACTGTCCAAACAACATTTAAAGTCTAAAGTATGTTGAAAACTGGTTGGTGAGTTTTTGTTCCTGTAATGACTTATAAAACATGTTGATTTTGGTCTCTTTTGCAATTTTCTTATTGTATTCATTTTTAATATAAAGAAAGAGTTGGATTTTTCTCTCCTATTATGTTCCTGTAGTACAATTAGCAATTTTCTATTTTAGCTATTTTTATAAGTACTTGTTAATCAGCACAGTAAACTCAGGGGATAAGCCATATACACACATCCCATACTCATAAATGGAAAATTTTAGGATGTGAATATACAAGATATTATGTAAGCAACTATCCCCTTACTTGAAAACTTGTTTCCAAATAAGTTTTTTTTTTTTAAAAAAAAATCCCTTTCAGTGTAACAGAACATTACCTAATAAAATATCAATAGCTATGACAACTTATTTTTCTTTTCAAGGGAAATCACAAAACAGGTGAACAACCAAGTCAAGGGTGGTTTTTCTATTTGATAAATACATCCAGAACTCTGTACAGTAATAAAGTTTGCATGCAGTTTAAGTATCTTTAAATGACATTTTAAGCAAATAAACCTTTTGCTTCATAATTAATGGTGTATAAGAACCCCCCCCCTTAATAGCCATAGGGACCTCTTCCCCAGTTCCAAAGAAGAATCATGAAGACCAGGTACTTTCTTAAGTGTTTTCTGCACATCATACTAAATAACATGCAAAGAGTCAAAGAGTTCAACAACATTCTTCTTAAAGGTAAGTATTACTCTTTAAAATGGGCATGTTAACCACTGAGAAAAAGTCCACTCAACTATTTCCATTAATTACACTGCTTCATTTGGTCATCGGTAGTATAAAAGAAGTCAAATAATATAAGATCAACAGGTTAGTTTATCCACTGGCTACTGCATATGACACCAAATGCTCCAAGGCCAACATTCTATGCAATATAGTTGTACTGATTTGGATTTTCTTTATCTCTTTCCATGTAGTCCCGGTCAATTAAGGATTCTATTCTCTTCTTAAGATCAGCAGGCTATAAGAGAAAGCAAATTTTCAATGCAAAGCTCATAGTCGTTGGCTTAGGCCCACTAACCAACACCCCATTAAAAAGAAAAAAGTTTTGGCTCACTGGTTTTCTCAATTTTTATTTATTTAAATCTCACTAACTTTTTAGAGACAAGTATAATGAAAATAAATAAACCATGTTAAGAAATGTTTTTATACAGGTTGACAGTACCTTATCTGAAAATGCTTGGGACCAGAAGTGTTTTGGACTTTGGATTTTTTTCAGATTTTGGAATATTTGCATAGACATAAAGAGATATCTTGGGGATGGGACCCAAGTCTAAACATGAAATTCATTTATGTTTCATATACAACTTATACACATAGCCTGAAGGTAATTTTATACCTTTGGTGTGTGAAACAAAGTTTTGACTATAACCCATCACGTGAGGTCAGGTGTGGAATTTTCCACTTGTGGCATCATGTTGTCACTCAAAAAGTTTCAAATTCTGGAGCATTTTAGATTTTCAGATTAGGGATGTCCAACCTGTACGATACACTATACATATGTTATACTGTCATACCCTTGCCAAATTGTTATGCAATACTTTCTATTACTTTTCTATTTTAAAGAGGTCTTCCAAGAAGCAGCTACCCTCAGCATGGTTAAATACAAAAGACTACATTTATCATACCTTCACTTGAGAAACGCATTATAGTTTAGCAAAACAGAATGTTATTTAGTTTTGCCAAGACAGTTTGAGAAGATAAGAACATCTTTACTTTGGGCAAAAGCTAGGTGGTTTCATTTTTATAAATTAAATTTAAAAATGTATTGAGGAATCACTATTTAAAAGAATACTACACAAATGGCTTGCTAAATGATGTATCATCTCACAATTTAGATCTTCATATTTTGGGTTTAATCTAAGATTTAACTGTTATCTACTTTAAGTGATAAATCATCAAGAAAACTCGTAGCTTGTCTTCATGATTGTCATTCTAAGCTCTTGGATGACAAAATTCCACTGTATGTCTTGTGTGTCCAGCCTATAAAAAGAATATAATCTTGTTTGCTAATAGGAAGTTTTCCAGAATATGTAAAATGACCACTTGATCAAAAAGGGAGAAAAAAAAAAGTAGTTTGATGAAGCAGCCAAAATTTCAGCCACAATTTTATCCAGTAATCCCAAGGTTTGAAAATCAAATGACTTTCTCTTAATTATGGTAAAAGACCTAGAACACAATATTTATTACAGTGATCCCCTAACTTCCCTAGCACCAGTGATCTCTCTGGCTGGAGGAGAAATGATTGTTAGGCAGAGCATGAGAGTGAGAGCATGGTAATGAGGAGGCAGTAGTAGGTCTGGAGTAGCAAAAAAATCTTACCTTCTTACAACTAATACCTATTGAGTGCTTATTATATGCCAGATCCAGTGCTAAGTTTTTACATTCACGATCTCAGTTAAGCCTTTCAATAACCCTACAAGTACTATTATCTTCATTTTACAAAAACGGAAACAAGCTAAGCAAGGTGAAGTAATTTACCAAAGTCCAAAGTTCGTAAGAACCCTAACAGCCAGGAGTTTATCCAAACTGTACTGAGTATTTATCCTCACGAGGGTTTGGGTATCTCCTAAAACTTGGAAAATAGTCCAGTACAACATTACATTGTCTTAAGTGTCTTTAATATTGGGCATTTACACTGGAACACTTCCATTTAATGACCAATTTCAGTTTATCAGAACTATCAAAGAACTTTTCAAAAAGATGCTTTAATGATGACCAGTTATCTGTATATAGTTTTTTAACAGACACTTGTATAAGGAAACCAAACAGAAGATTCAACTCAATCTAAAATAACCAAATCTGTCAAATACCATGGTATTTCAAGGTGAAAAGAAGTAAATACAACAAAGAAGCTCAAAAGAAATACAGCGAATGGGGCTGGGTGTGGTGGCTTACGCCTGTAATCCTAGCACTCTGGGAGGCTGAGGCGGGAGGATCCTCTGAGCTCAGGAGTTCGAGATCAGCCTGAGCAAGAGCGAGACCCTGTCTCTACTAAAAAAATAGAAAGAAATTAGCTGGACAACTAAAAATATATACATAAAAAATTAGCTGGGCATGGTGGTGCATGCCTGTGGTCCCAGCTACTCAGGAGGCTGAGGCAGAAGGATGGCTTCAGCCCAGGAGTTTGAGGTTGCTGTGAGCTAGGCTGACGCCACGGCACTCTAGTCCGGGCAACAGAGTAAGACTCTGTCTCAAAAAAAAAAAAAAAAAAAAAATACAGTGAATGAACTTGAAAATTTCAAGGACACATTTAGCAGTTAAACTTTCAGTTGTAAGAGCTTTTATACATTGTTTTCCCCTTTTGTTGCAGCTACTCACAAATGCCAACAAAGTTTTTTTTTATATATAGAATCATATGCACAATCACAGGAAATTAAAACTTTTTTCTCTCTAAAAATGGTCTTGAGGATTTAAACTATGTTTGTAAGATTTGTGTCTGGTAATCTAATGTATTCTCTTTTATTTATAACAAGCCCAATATGAAAACACAGAAGTACCTACCTTTACTGGAAATTTTAGTTGGTTGTACACTTCTGAAACAAGGAGATTGTGGCTAAGTGTCTTTCTCATCTTCATAATTCGAACAATTGCAGCATCAATTTGATACTGTCTGTCTTGAAATACTCTTTCTGTAGTGCTTGCTTGTTCCTCAACCTAACAAAAAAGTTTTACATTTAAGAACTGTACCAGAAATGCAACTTGACTATTTTTACACAAATTGTACACTCTAGGGACATGACAATATTATTGCTTTAAAAGTACTGAATTACATAAATGGGACCTTATAAACACAGAAAATGACAGAAAAAAATCCTACAAATATAACTCCTTTCTGTTCTAATTACACTGCTCTGTAGCAATGAAGTAATGAAAATATCAGTAAACAGAAAAACACCATCTTTAACTGACTTTCTGGAAGTAGAGATGGTTGATGTGGAATTTACCATGTTCTTTTTTTCTTTTTTTACCCTGTCCTTAGTATCTAAGTATGACAATAGCTTATCTATAAAGTGATTGACTCTGACTCAAAGAAACCAGATTTCTGTATGACAATAGCTTATCTATAAAGTGACTGACTCTGACTCAAAGCATGGTACTAACTAGCTAAGCAAACTAGAGTCAAACTCTTTGAAAATTAATTTTTATTTTGTAATATATAAACCAGAAATGCATAGTTAGTACTTACGTTCCTTCAAAACCTACAGAAATTTAGGTTTTTAGGAGTTAGCTCTCCAATCTTGAAGCTGAAGCAAAAAATGTTAATCTTTTAGTAACTAACCCAAAAGAACAGTTTGGGCTTTGTGTAGCAGTTTCTTTCTGGAATGGCATAAATGTTTTAAAAGAACATAGTAATCTTTTAAGGGAATATCATGCCTTTGATGTGTATGGGAAAAAGATAGGAATTTGTTTGAAGATACTGACCCTTGTCCCACATAAAAACTTTCTCAAGTATCGCATTAAATCTTACTGGAACTGAAACCAACTGGTTTCAGGATGCTATAGTTGGTTTCCTTAATAAAAGTCTCTTACAAATTCAAATGGCAAAGACAAAATATTTACCCTGTTAATCAAAGAAATACTAAATAATCATTTGGATTTTTCACCAAGCAAGTCTTTTTTAAAAGAAAATATAATCATTAGTGCCGGTGAGAGCATAGTAAAATAGGCACTCATATGCTGTGGGCCAGAATATAAATTGGTCCAGCCTTTCTGGAACACAGTACAGCATTATGTACTAAGACTCTTAAAATTTTCATAGCCTTTGACCTAAAAAACCTACTTCCATGAATTTATCATAAGGGAAGGATCAGAGAGATTAAGATTTAGGCATGAAGATGTTTCTTGCAGTTTTATTTACAATACTAGAAAGTCATGAATGTAACTGCCCAACAATGAACAGCTGTTGAATAAATTATAACAACCATGTAAAAGAATATTATGTAGCCATTTGCCATTTTTGACGTTATTAATATTTAATGGCATGGAAAAGTTCTGAGGATTGAATATTAAATGAAAAAATAAGGATATAAAACTATGTTGAATATCAACCTAATCATGTGCAACCCCCCCAAAACCCCAAATCAAATACTGAAATAAGTTAGATAAAGGCACAGAAAATGTTAATGGTAGTGGTAATATTACGGGTATAAAATCTTCTTTATACATTTCTATTACGAACATACATAATTCTGGTGCATTAGGACTAGGAGAAAGTAAAAGAAATACCGTTTCTTTCATCTGGATTTGATTGATCTTTATCCTGAAAAGTTTGTGTTTGAAATCATCATTACAAATGAACTTGTCACCATCTTCGATATCTTTGCCCTTTGGATTTTTCGCCAGAACTCTAGCTTTGCCACAGGCTAATGACTGTAGTGTCCTCCTTAACTCTCCATCCTCTGAAGAACAAACAGAGGTTTAGTTATCAGTTTATCAGCATGAACTAGTACATTGAACCTCAATCTAGCTTCTACCCTATCCCTCTATTAAAATTGTTTCTTTTTCCCCCAAGGTCACCAACAACTTCTTCTTTGTTCTATCCAATGGCTTTTTTCCTAGTCATCTTCTAAAGATGTCAATTATTACTTCATGTGGATAATTACCAAATCTTCTGAAATGACATTTCTCTCCAGTCCCACATTTAAAGGACACCTCCCCCTAGCTGTTCTACTATCATCAACTCTACTTATGTCCAAAATTGTATTCATCATCTTCCCCATACAACTATGTCCTCTTTCCAATTGTTAGTGGTGATACTACCAACCTAGTCTGGTGAGAAACCCTGGAAATCATCTTTTTACTCTTCCTTCTCCTCCAGCCTCCATGCAGTATCTAATACTTGCTTCCTTAGAAATGCCTCCTCTCCATTCTCATGGCCTCATTCTAGTCTAACCCCCTTATCACTTTATGCCTGAATTATCCCAATAGCTTCAGAACTGGGATCTCTTCATCCTTCAAATTGCCTTGTATTCTGATTTCAGGTAAGTTGTCCAATTATTTCCATTATGTCGACATCTGAGATCCTACAATGTAGGTTTCATTTGCTAGATTTATCAGGCTCTCCATGATCCAGCCCTATCCATCTTACCTATCTAATTTTGTAGCTCTTTATTCCATGCTACAATTAAGCTATTCATGATTCCTGACCATGCTGCCCATTCGTACCTCCAAGCGTTTTCTCGCAATATTTCCCCTTGCTGCATATGCCTTCTCCCTGACCAAAACTTGGTGGCCCATCTCAAGTCCCACTTCCTTCATGAGGGCTTTTCCAATTGTGCCAGTCCACAGTGATTTCTTGCTTTGCCTAACTCCTAAGACACTTCTAGTCAGCACCACAAACTGGTATTTATTGGTTCTGAAATTATTTCAAGTGTCAGTTTCCCCTTTCGCCATGGTTATATTAAGAGTGCTGAGGTGAGAGTGCTTGGATCCCTTTGTATCCCCCAGAGCTCTTAACATGGTGGTGTACACACAGTGGACACAATAATGCTTCGACACAAACCTATTCCAGTAGCCTGCTTGATCTCTTCTAGACTGAACTCTTCTCCCTCATTAAACATTAGCAGCACCAGTGTTTGAAAAAGAGAGACCTGGAGTTCTTTTTTACCCTGTTGGAGAAACAGCAGTGTTTAGCCATCATTTTTTTGAAAAAACACATGAAAAATTAATCAAATAACGAATCTCTCATAGGAAAAGCATTTTTCGATTAGTAGATTTATAAACATGGATTAACATTATCCAGAAAAGCCACCTGAGGTAGTAACACTGTATGTTTGGTGTAGGGTTTAGGTATGATCCTACCTAGAATGGGGGAAAGATTAGTTGACCTTTTAACAGGTCTTTTTTAAGCCTTATAATTAAAACAACAAAGTAATGAAAATTAATAACTCAGCCCTATGTGTCATTACAGATATTCATCACAAGCACCAAGAAATCACTATTTTAAATGCATTTTCAACTTATTTGATTCAGATTAGTCATGAAAAGCTACAGGAGTTTCTTGAAATTAGATATGGGAACTGTTCCCCTTAACTCCCACTCTATTCTCTAGCTGCCAGCAACAACATTTCTGTCAACACGTGGCAATGTGAATTCTGCATCCACAGGTGAGGAAAGAGTAGAGGAAAACTTTATTGCTTTTGGTTTCGCAGGAGGGCCAAATCTTAAAAATATACACAAAAGTTGGGACAAGCTATCAGCGTTGTTGTGCAGATACCTAGGATACATTTATAAAACGGCTTAAACCTTCAAGTTAAGAGGGATGACCTCAATATTAAAGATAAAGAGGATGAAAACCGAAAGTTTTGGGAACATCCACTTACCTCTTTAAATTCTGCTTTTAGTACACAGTGTCCTAGGGTTGATTGCCATTGAAGTTTCCTGCCACTGTGCTTGCCTAGGTAAAATGTCTTGAAAATCTCCTGAAGTTTTACCATCTAAAGTAAATAAAATAAGGCTTTAATTAACCTCTGCATTCAATATCATATTCACCACTCTTTATACTTATGTGTAATACTTTCTGGAAGTTTTTAAGACTATATTCAACGGGTCAATCGATCACTTTGATGTAAAATAATTATCTCCCAACCACCAAATCTAATGGCATTTATCAGTCTTTATACTCTGCCTCATTTAATCATCCCCTCTTTTGAAATAGTCACATCCGGTGGCTTTTGTGCCTCTGTACTATGCTGGCTCTTTCATCTCACTGCTGCTTCTGCATTGGTTTCCTTCGTAGGTTCCTCTTCCTATCATCTGCCCAATGTGAGCCTTTTCTAAAGTTTGGCCCCCTGCCCTTTCTTCTTCCTCTTCTCTATATTCTCCCTCTTATTGAAGGAGATCTACTCCCTGCGTTTCCATGATCGTCTCCATGGAGGATTCTCAGTATCTATCTCTCTAGCCTTAACCCCTTTTCTAGGCACCAGTTAGTCGTGAGCTAGATATTTCCCCAGGCGTTAGAACGGATTTAATCAAGCACCCATCATTCATCTATCCCACTTCTGGATAAAATATGGGCAATAATTTTTAATAGCTAGTCAGAGAGGTATAATCCGGGGAGATGAAAGAGCAGTCAGGAAAACTGACCCTGAACCCAGAAACTTGGCATTATTAACTATGTACTAAACTGGACTTGGGAATATAAGTACAAGAGTAAAATATTAAAATAGTTGGCATTTGGTGTAGGTGTGTTTACCAACATAAGTTTTTAAAAGGTATCTATTTTTAAATGACAACTAAAATAGAAATGCCATGATTTCTATGCCTGTAACTCAGGTCCTAAATAGTAAGTCTTACCTCTGGTGGTAAATGGACTTCCATAGGCACATACGTTGGCCAATAACCCATTGTCAGGATATTCACAGTTAATTCAATATTCCCAGGTACATTCTGATTCTGCATATACTGTAAGAAAACCAATACATACGCTGAGATCTTAAACTAAAACGGCACATATTTCATGTCATAATAAACCCATTTTAAAAGTTACCCATTATACAACTGCATGCAAATGGTGACCATCCTTTAAGATAAAAGGCAACCATTTAGAGGATTTTAAATGAAGCCTACACAAAATGCATTATATGAAAGTGCATAGCTTAACATTATGATACAATTGCACACAAGGATCACATGACCTCATTATAGGCATTATGAAGTTAAATAATTTCTCACATACAGCTAAGCTGTTTCAGGATCTCTTCTCCATTCTTTTCCCCAATACCACCTGCAGTCCTCACCTTTGGAGACCCCTATTTGGCTTTAACACCTTGTAGCAACCCCATTCCTCACCCCACCAGCCAGCCCAAGTCTCCAGTTTTTCACTTGCTCCACTGCCTGTTTGCAGGGGGTGACCTGAAGTAGGGAAGGAAGAAGAAGGGGGGAAGGGCAAAGCAGGTAAACTCTATTCTTTACCTACTATAGGATCCATGATCCTACCGACCCTAATCTTTTCCTGAGTCTTTCACTTTCATTTCCCACCTTAGCAATATAGTGGTAAAGACGTCACTACTAAAACCCTAAGAAAGGAAAATTTAATTTGCTATCACTGTCACCTATGTGCTCAAATATTTTAAAACTACTTTCTACCTACATCTTCCAAACTATGGATCTAAATTTTCATCGCCAATGTTCCCTAAGGCTTTATACAAACACTTTATCATCTCTCCTCCCTCCCCCTCACAGTCTCTGAACGTGCGAATCACCAAGTGATTAGATGTTGGGGAAAGTCCTGTACCCACTATCTAGCTACAGCTCTTCTTGTGCCGACTTCAGTTCAATACATTTTATTTCTGTTTGTGTTATTTTGGGTGTTTATTAAAAAATCCTAAAGTAGGTGAAATATACTTACATTTCATTAATTTTTTTCCTGTACCGTGAACACCATCTGAGTTGCTATGAAGTACTTACAACAAACGAGTTTCTATTTATCCTCTTCAGCACAAACCACAGCAAGGAGTTAACTATAGATGACTAAGTTCGAGGAATTAAGTAAGAGTTTAACTCACTTTTACCTGTTTGAACTGAATCATGATGTCTTTAGAAAGTTCCATGTCTTTAAACATTCCTTCAAGTTTGCTGGTGAAAGCAGCTCCGCATTCTATTAAAGATGTTTGTACATTTATAATATTTTAAGGTGGTAAAAACATAGAATTTAAAATGGAAAACATGAAATATAAAACTTACTTTAGCATGAAATATGATCTGTAACTATTCATAAAAATAAAAAGAAATCCTTACCCCAAAGTATATGCCCCACTAATTCAGAGTCAAACTCTTTAATCCTGTAGTAACCTTATCTACTATTTAGGCATAAGATAAATGGGAAATTTTTATACAAATAATAAAAACATGAACAGCGCTTTATTTTTTTAAAAAAAACTGCAACAGCTCTGGACATGTACAATAGGCTGGAAACCACATGAGTGTTTCAATTTTATGTTTTCATCCTATGTACATACACATGATTGATAAAAGAGGAAATCATTTGAAAGTAAAAATTAAGCTAACATTTTCCCTCAGAAATCAAAGAAAAGGAACAGAAAGAATGACAAACATACCATGTTTGAGTTTGGACAGCATTGATTTTTCAGCATCTACAGATGCACTCTTCCCAACTAACAAGCGCTTGGCTAAATCTTTCTTATAGAAGGCCTCAAAAACATCCTTGCCTATGTTAAATAAAAAATGTGACACTCATAATATTCCAATAAAAAGTTCTGACAAACTACATTAAAGTGCTTAATAAATCACGCCATTGCTTCAAAGTTACTTTACACATTTTATCCAAGTTTGTTAAATGCAAGAAACATTAGAGGTCCATTTTTTTTTTTGTGCCAGACATTTCGAAAGATCTTTATTGTAAAAAAAAAAAAAATTAAGACTGCATTAACTTTTCTTAAGAAAAGCTTTAGTCAACTAGTAGCTTTGGCACCAATATTTGAGACATTAAAACAAGTAGCAAAAATTAAAGCTCTTAATAGTGGAAAAGTCAAAGCACAAGGCAATTAAATAACATTCCTCGAGTATCCCCTATGAATTAAATGTGAGGAATAAGATACAATTTTAAATCTCTAACTCCCAAATAAATATGCCCTCTAGGTTGAATATACTTGCTAGCTTCTCTGTTGAATGCTTTGTTTTAAAAGAAAAATATTAAAACGGTAATACTTACCATAGATAAATCTAAATATGATCATAATTTTATCCAACATTTTCTCAAGTTCTTCATCTGTAGCTTCTTTGTTGCCTGCACGAAGCTTTGAATCTACATACTTAGCTAAAATGGGGGAGAAAATTTGTTAATGACCACAGGTATCTATGAGGTACTAGGCACTATACATACCCAAAGACCAGTATGATATACTGAGTTTTTCAACGCTTCAGAGATATATATGCATTATTTTAAAGTCTCCAAAGTTAGGGACACCAAGTGTCTTGTTTAATGCCACAGAGCTAACATCATAGCCTGAACTCAAACATAAGTCTTCTGACTCTAAATCAAATGTACTTTCCACTACACTGATGTTCATTAAAATGGGATATAGACACCCCTTAGGGGAGGCTGCATGTAGCCCTGTGCAGGGGTAATCAAAACCACTGAAAGACATGAAGCATCTTTTGAAGTGTCCATTTTATACTGATGGTAAGCAATCTTGAACATTACTTTGCTATTAAAATAAACCAGACACATTACAGAGTAGAAAGTACAATGTGTTAAATGTTTATGGATAAAAAGAAAGACTTCAACAAAATTTCATCCTTTTGGCAGAGGACCCTAGACCTTCTCAGGGTACCCCATCCTCTAACATTAAGAGGTACTTGGGTGGGAAAACCTGAGAAGCACTGCAGTATATACCACATCTTTACACTAAATGGGCCCGGGTTATCAGGTTTCTTTTTGCCCTGGACTTTCTCCTTTCTCACTGGCAACTATAATTTCATACTGCCCTTTTGTGCAGCTCTAAGTGCAGGCCTCTACAAATAGCACCCTGCCCCATCTCTAAATCACTGTAGGCTTGGAAAACAGATAATCAAGCTTATTATGAATAAAAGTACATAGGGTCCAACATAGGGTCCAATGTACTGTCTTATGAAGAAAGCACATCCTGTTTGACATGAGGGCTTTGAGATGTTCTTTAGCTTGAAGGGCTTTATGCCTTATATCCAGGTTCTTAGAAACACTTTTCAAACTTAGTAGTACCAGCTAAGTAACCCCAAATGAGGTTTCAGTATACTACAACCTTGTCACAAATTCAGATTGAGATCCTATGACTAAAAGAATTTAAATAACTGGAAAAAAGACTGGAAAAATACCTATAAGTTCAGCAGGTTTATTTGGTCTTTTGTTAATAAATGTTTCAAATGCTTCTTTCATGGCGTTGATAAATTTTTCATTCTTCAGAAAGCAGATATCAATTATATGGTCAACTTTATCTTTAAAATCCAGCAATTCTTGAACCATGGTTTTATCTTTTTCAGGATTAATTACAATAGTGCTGCCAAATCCCTAAAAACAAAAATTGCCACTTTTTACTGGAATTGAATTATCTGCAATGAAAATCCCCAAATCATATTTTGAGTTAGCACATATATTTAAAGATCTTAAAAAATTAAAGTTGTTTGGAAGTAAGGAAAAAAAATGAAGTGATAAAATATGCAGCCTGCTACCATTTATCCATAATCACAAAAATAATTAGGAATGATCACTGGGTACACAATATTGTAAGTCTTCCCTTTCCCACATTCACTGCTTTAAGTATTGGAGCTAGAAACCATGTCAGAGATTAATCAGATTTTATTGCTGATTTGCCGCAGAGCTATCATTCTCAGGTTGACTATTTTCAAAATTTCCCTTACTTAAAAAAAAAAAAAATCAAAATTCCCCTACTTAAAAGAAATCAGATCAAACAATTAAGAAATGCTTGCCAATATGCACTCCTGGTGTGTAGATTATAAGCCACGAGAGAGAAAAATCACATGTAAATTGTTAATACCTTGATGTATTCAATCCACTGTTGCAAGAGAACCTGAACTCCACCTCGAACTCTACTGAAGAGCTGATACAGGAGAGACAAATCTTGAATTCGGTTTTCATCAAGGAGGTTATTTAAACCTGAATTTTAAAACATTTTGGCATTAAAATATGGTAAACAAAAAAGTGAACAAAATTTTCAGATATTTTAATGAAATTTAAGTTAAAATTATTACTGTAACATTGGTCTGAACTATGACTAGTCTGTATGTGAGTTGTAATGTAAGATTTCTTCTAAATTAAAACCAAATAGACAATTACCTATCTGGGTAAAAACTAAATATAGCTACTTTAGTCGCTATAGAAATAGTTGACTATATATAATGGTTTGTGTCATTTAGCATGACAGACCAGACTGCATAAATCAATTTATAAAAACTGGTTTACAAAAACATACATTATAAATACCTCATATATATACTCGCCATATTATATCTGGATCTGGCATTAGTGTATATAGGTATATTTCAGAATATTGGATATGGCCTGTGATATATCAAAAGCCATGAATAAATAGGTCAAGTTTAACTGGGGTTCTAGTGTATTTGATTTTCTGAATGAAATAACAGTGTAACTGCATTAATGTTCTAAATATATCCATTTTATACAAAAGAAAAGATTGTTGGAAAGAAAGGTAAGACTTTTGCCTACTTATAGCACTGTCAAAGTAAAATTCAGGGTATACTCTAAGATCCCCACTTGGAATTAGTAGAAGTGCTTGGCTTTACATATTATGAATAACCAAAAAAACCCACCTCAGTGGAAAAAGAATGCTTTTTCTTACTGTAGTCTTACTTATTAAGTGAAGAATTTCCCACATTCCCACTGCTTCTTTTTTTTAAGAGACGAAGTCTCACTAAGTTGTCCAGGCTGGCCTCAAACTCCTGGGCTCAAGCAATCCTCCCGCCTCAGCCTTCTGAGTAGCTGGGACTATAGGTGTGCGCCAACAACTGTTTCTTTATTGGTATTGGTAGATTCCTCTCTTCCAGTTCCTCTCACACTCATTTAAGGAAATCAGCACCTCCAGAAAGTTTACTGTGATGAATAGGTGAAAAGGATTGTGCCTATGCTCAGAAATGTAGCTACACGCTATCAAGTTTTTTTTTTTATCATTTTTTTGAGACAGAGTTTCATTCTGTCACCCGGACTAGAGTGCTGTGTTGTCAGCCTAGCTCACAGGAACCTCAAACTCCTGGGCTCAAGCGATCCTCCTGCCTCAGTCCCCCGGGTAGCTGGGACAATAGGCACATGCCACCATGCCCAGCTAATTTTTCTATTTTTAGTAGAGACAGGATCTCACTCTTGCTCAGGCTGGTCTCGAACTCCTGACCTCAAGCAATCCTCCCACTTTGGCCTCCAAGAGTGCTAGGATTATCAAGCTTTTAAAATGGCAATATTTTTAAAAATTCTCTACTTGTTTGCCACTACCATTTTAAAAGTAATCTCTTATTTATAAATTGCCAGTTACCTTTCTGAAGAATTGCTGTTAAGTGTTCACCTAGAAGTTGTTTTTCTACAGTAGCAATTAATGACTTCCTACAAGGAAAAAAAGTTTAGGATTACTGACATTTGACTTTCCTGAAAATGTAAAGCCTCTCCTAAGGGAAAAAAAAATCAAACAGCTAATGTTATGTTACTTTCAATATTCCTATCCTATGTATAAATTATTGGTGCTCAGAGTTCTCTACTTTATGTCCAGAAGAAGGAAATCCTGCATATTTCGGAATTTGATTTACATCACAAAATAAATTATCTCCATGGTGTTGCTGTGGCTAGCCTTTTCCAAGTTTTTCTACTTTTATTAGGAAGGTAAAGAAATTATCTACGCTTACAGAAACCCCTTGGTTGGTAATATTTAGGAAGCATGGAAAGTTTCTCCTATGAAAATCCACTGAATTTGAATCAACCTGAAGATTTCAAAGACCACGCCAGCCTCTAATACTATTTTTAATTACATCCTAAACATACACACAACCAATAATCAAGTCCTTGATTAAGTCTAATCCACTGGGGGAAATAACAACTTGAAGTTTGCATTATGAAAACAATTGTTAAAACCTCAAATCACACCCACAAATAGTTACTAACATGTTTAGGATGCCTAAAGTGCCTTACGTGATTTGACGACAGTTTTAAGACTATCAGGCCAAGCATGTAATACTTACTGGGTGGTCTGATCTAAGTAAGTAATAAGTCTGTCTGCCTCTTCTTCTAGACGTTTGTTAACATGATGAAGATATTCAGGAACCTACAAAGACAGTGTTTTACATTAATTGTTTTCCTCCCCACAAATCACTCAGAAAATGTCAAGTCCAAAAGATCCTGGGAGCAGCCCTGTCAAATGTGACAGGGTAGAATCATATGTAAAATTATAGGTAGAGTTTATGACCCAGGATTCTGGCCTTTAAGAAGAGAAAAAAAAAGGAGCACCTAAGTGAGAGAAGAGTATCACAATGTTGGTAAGATAAATGTAAAGGGAAGTTTATATTCTCTCAGGTAAGATCTACTGTGAGAGACAGAGGATTTATTAATCATGATTTTTAAATACCTCTCTTTCTTGCATTAATTTTTGACCTTCAGCTGCGTAGAGCCGGTTAGTTTCTTCCAAAAATCGTTGTTCGAAAGAATCTTGATAAATCTGGGAGGCGGGAACAAAAGGAGTTCATTTATTCAATAAATATTTACTGAATGTCCTCTATGTGAACAGCACTATGAATATGGTTTTTAAACATCGAAATAGGGACAGCAATCAGCTTTGTAGTAAGTGAAGTGGTTAACTTACTTGCAAATCAGAGAGCATACTTAAAAGGCTTCGGAGTAAACTTCTATCAATTGCTTCACCGTTTCTTTCCCTCTCAATCAAGAGAAGAATGCCATCAATTGTCTTATTCTGAACTTTCTGATCACTTATGATATGAGCCCTAAATAACTCCAGTCCCATGTCCCTAAAATGAAAAACATATATTACCTAAATTAATTGACAATACTACTACTACTAAAGAGACTTGCTTAATTTCTTACCACATATTAATTAGGACTCCACGCTTTGAAGCAGCAATTGTAAAAAGGATAAAATCCAACATATTTAATTTTGAATAACATTATTAGATTAAAGCATACAGGAAACTCATTTTGTCTTTAATGAGAACTGAAGCTACATTATTGTCTTCCTCCATAACTAAATTTAGTTGTATTATTTCCTCTGGTGGATTTCTTCCTTGGTCAAATCAAGAGATA
This sequence comes from Propithecus coquereli, assembly GCF_000956105.1. Taxonomy (NCBI): domain Eukaryota; kingdom Metazoa; phylum Chordata; class Mammalia; order Primates; family Indriidae; genus Propithecus; species Propithecus coquereli. The sequence goes on from NW_012154018.1 coordinate 395,459, forward strand.
AAATTAGTTTGAAGACATAAAATGGTTTTCACTGCACTGGTATTGAAGATTTACTTGATCATTTATCAAGTGGTTTCAGTACTCAAAAATCAGTAAACTCTGATCATTGCTGTAGGCAGATGCTAGGCACATGGTAGGGGGAAAAGTGCATTACACTATTCTATTTTCATGTATAGATGGACTTTTCCATAATAGTGCTAAAAGAAAATGAGTGAACTCTTGATAATCAGCAGCAAAATGATTCACTCATAGATATTCCAGAGCAAACTTTAAAGTCCTTGGCTAACAAAAACTTTCTCCTAAATTAATATATGCTCAGGGAATGTTAACTACCTTCAATATTAGCATAAGCAACATATCATTAAGAAGAAGGTAAAACTGTTATGAATAAAAATGTAGAAGCCAAATGTGAATTTTTAGGAGAATATTCACAGTATTGCTCACACTCTTTCATTAGTGAAATTGAGATTTGACTATGATTTGTAACAAATCTTTTCATAATGCTTTTCTGGCATCCTTACCAAATGGACGGTAGCATTGAATTCTGAAGAACGTAAGTTCTATCCAGAAACAAAAAAATGCTCCTGATCATGATCTGCCAATGGAAAAAAAAAAACAAATAATTTTTATATTTTGTAAAGCTGAAATATTTGCTCTCAATAAGAATGAAACTGAAGGGTTCATTTGTATATATATATTAGATGACTAGGATCAAACATGCAGATAAACACATCTACCTGAGAATATGCCCATATCATTTTCATTATTCTATTGTCTTAATCCTTGCTGTGGTTTCGAGAAAAAAGACACTTAAAATGGTCCTCTGACTTCTTTGCTACTTAGGAGTAATTGAAAATAAAAACAGGGAATCAAGGGGAGACTCATACAATTCTTCCTTAGCAACAGCGCTAGGGGGGTAAAGCTGCTTTAAATTGTACAAGTGTGGGGAGTTTTTTGGGGGGGGTGGATTTTAAGATTTTAATTTGCAGAGTATAAAGTATAAACTAATACCAGACTAGGGAGAATAGAGAAGGTTGTTATGTGAATGAATTATAATATAGGATGATCAGGTACCTTTAGAGGTAATCAAATAGTGGACGGGAAAACCATCAAGACTGACAGACAAAAGGTAACTTTTTAATGAGATACGTACTTTTTGTAAGTGTGACAAAAATAAAAATGATCCTAAGGCGCAAATCATTCTAAAATGCTAGTTTACCTGTAACTTGCAGTTTTAAAATAGAAAATGCAACCAAAATTAGTTTCCAATTTAGAAAAAGAACAGATATTGAGGCAGTCTACCTATTGCAAAGCTTTTAAAACTAACATTGCCTGTATTGAAGAAATCTGTTTTTTAACTACCATGTTTAGCTGAAATGTAGTACTTTTTCCAGCTTACCATTTGCCTGCAATGGTTTTGCCAGCATCTATCAATCTTCTTTAGAAAAAGAACACTATCCAATGAATCCATGAGATATTTGTTAAAGATATTTTAAAGTGCTTAGTACAAGTAATATATACGATAGAACAGGTGTCTTAAATATGAAATATCTTATATACTAAATGAAACTAAATGGCAACCACAGAACAAAATGCTATTTCTTAAACTGTAAAAAAAAATTTAGATCCTACTAAGAAACAGCTTTAGGATGTTAAAAAAAAAAAAGAAACACCTTTAAAAACAAGTCTTAGATATAACTGAATGTCATATTTTCGGTTTATGATTTCCCTTAGAAGATTATTTTTCCTCAAATTTTCCAGACAAAAAGTGTAAAAACATAAAGACATCTTATTTACATGTATACCACATGTAGATCTGGACCCCAATTAAGGCTGAAAAGTAAAAAATTTGTTTCTTTTTTCTAGGAAAAAAAGAACAAAAAAATAACAAAACACAGGCATTCCACTTCAAGCCAGGTTAAACAGTGAGGGATAGCGAGAAAGGAGAAGATTAAAAATACAAAATTTTTTGTTTTTAGAAGGATATTCTCTGAACTGATGAATCTGTGCTTTGATGTGATCTTCACAAATCTGTCTCAGTTGTTTGTACAAGTTTGCAGAAATCTTGTAAGAACAGAGATTTTCTACAGCCTGCAAGATTAAACACATACTTTTTTAAGGAGAGGATGGGAAGAGAATTTCTCAATTATTTACATCAAATTCCTATTATTATGATACTACCATATCAGCTTAAAAGGGTTATTTACCCACTTAAGGCACAAGGTAAAGCAACAAAATGTATCAATGTGGGTGGCAAACTTTTTCATAACCAATGTACTGTACCCAAAAAGAACAAATTACAGGTTGAGTCTAATCCAAAAATCTGAAATCTAAAAATCCAAAATCTGAAACTTTCTGAGCACCAACATGACGCTCAAAGGAAATGTATATTGGATCACTCTGGATTTCAGATTTTCAGATTAGGGATGCTGAACCAGTAAGTATAATGCAAATATTCCAAAATCTAAAACACTTATGGTCCTAAGCCTTTTGGATAAGGGATACTGAACCTGTAATATATTTTTTAGGGCTATACAAGATAAGGATGGAGGGAATCTAGCCAAGTTCTCCTCTGTGAAGATATCTAATTTATAGCAACTGCTACATATAAAAATTGTCTTGTTCTTAAAAATGTTAATCATTTTCGCAAGCAGAACTCCATTTTGAGTTTTAAAAATAATTTCACCAATTGTTTATATATCAGACAGGTCGGGCAGTCCTACTACAATTGAATTAAAATTTATTTATCCTTTCTTGAGTTTTCCTGAAAAGAACAAAACAGAAATTATTGCCAGTAGTGCTATGATATAACTAAATAACCAAAAAAATTTTCTCCAACATTTTAGTTTAAGAATAGTTAAATAAGGCCGGGCGTGGTGGCTCACGCCTGTAATCCTAGCACTCTGGGAGGCCGAGGCGGGCGGATTGTTTGAGCTCAGGAGTTGGAAACCAGCCTGAGCAAGAGCCAGACCCAGTCTCTACTAAAAATAGAAAGAAATTAGCCGGGCATGGTGGTGCATGCCTGTAGTCCCAGCTACTCGGGAGGCTGAGGCAGAAGGATTGCTTGAGCCCAGGAGTTTGAGGTTGCTGTGAGCTAGGCTGACGTCATGGCACTCTAAAAAAAAAAAAAAAAAAAAAAAAGAATAGTTAAATAAATACGGAGGTTTTAAAATTCACACAGCTCAATAGACATTAATTACAAAAGAAAAGACTGTGCTTTTAACTTCATTCTAATAGTTGAATTGGTCTTCCTTTATACTCATATCCCAAAAGGACAACCTTCAGATTTCAGTGAGTTTCCTGTTATGTGTATCGAAAGTCTTTCAAATTTAAAACAGGCAGGCATGGTAATACTCTTCGGGTAAACGCAGATATAATCTACAATTCCAACTGGTAATGACTTAAGTATAACACCAGGATTCCTTTCTCACCACAACAGAAGGCAAAAATTCCATTAAAATGGACTCTAGGGGGGCATCCAAGTTCTGTTGGTTGGAGTGGAATTTTATAAATATGTAGTTTGAAATTATATTCCTAGTGTGCAGGGCCAGTAAATAAATTAGCAAATGGAAAGAAAGCTTAAAGGAAACCTCTTATAACATGGGAGAGAAGCCACACCTCACTGAGAAACAGCAGGACAATTAGATTCAGCAGCTATGAAGAATAAGGTTAAGTCTCTGTTGTCCTGGCCACTTTCCACATGATCTAGGGTTAGGACACAAATGCCTAAGGGTATATTTATATTTATTTCACGTGCCCCTCTGTTCACACTGATTCTCTATGGACTGTTCCCCTTACTCCTTTAGTATTCTTCTCATTATATCTTGGTACTCCATTTGAGTGACTGACTCATTTTCTCAGCACTTCTCATTTCTCTGCTTAGATTCTGTCATATGACTTAGTGTGTACTTCATCTTCTCCACATTTCCCACTTCCAGTATTTCCCTAAGTCCTATTTATCCCATTTTCTTCTGCTGCGTTCCCCTTTTTCCCATAAAACAGTTCTTGAAGCACCTATTTATCTTTTTACACAAGATACCATACTCCCTTACTACTCAATTAGGTCCCACTTCTTCCAATAAGTTCTTCTTAATTGCCTCAGCTGTCAGTGACTCACATGGCACTCGTACCAATCATACCACACTGACTTGTCATTGAGTCAATATGATTTATCTTTTTATGTGTATATCCTGTCTCCCTGACTCTCCTTAAGGACAGAAAGAGATCATGGGGTCATATATGTATAAGTTCTTCAATAGTTTGGGGGCTTTGAACCAGGTGAATATATTAAGTATTCAAAAAACTAATGTATCTACAAAACAACTAGCAATGTGTCCTGTACATAAAAGGGGCTTCTAGTGTGATGAGAAAACTTGCCAGAAAACATGTAATTACAATAGACTGTGCTAGATGCTATGATGGGGATAAGCAAGGAGACGAGGCCCCTAGGCCAGTGTTTAGGGCAGGGCAAGTCAGAAAAGCCTTCCTGGGCAGAGGTAAAGAGGAGGGGCCCTAAAAACTCAGAGGGAAATGGATAAAGAGTTAGTGGAAATAGTGAGATACTGTGAATTAAACTGGACTTTATAGTGTACAGCCTCACCTGTGTTTAGTTGGAGGGTGGTTTAAGAAGTTTGACCCAAGAAAAGCAGGAGCATCTAACATGAATTTCGAAAGTCAAGTTCAAAGAGAACACTCTGCTTCTCTGATTTAGCCTTGACTGCTTCTTAACATATGGACCAAATCTAGTAATTTTCCTTCCTCAATAACCTTCCCTCAAGCTCTTCATGTACTGTTATGGAGAAATCCCATAATATGTACAAACAAAAAGAAAGTAACAGAACTGCATGGTGCATGGTCTACTATCACTTATGTAAAAAAGGGAAAAATAAGAAAAACATAACAGCTGTTTTGACATACATAAAACATCTCTGGAAAGATACTCAAAAAACTAATGTTTGTTGAGAAGAGAACTAGCTTGGGGGTTGGAGGAGACTTTTCACTAAATGCTCTGCAATACATTTTGAGCTTTGAACCAGAGGAACATATTAAGTATTCAAAAACTTAAACCCTTTCTAACTTCCCCACCACCATACTTTTTTAGCATGGCGTTCAAAGCCAATCTTACCATTTTAGTCTCGTGTCTGATTATAACCTTCCACACACCCTGCGATCTAAGCATTCTGCTTTCCCCACTTTTGAGCAAGGTTTGGAGCAGTGTGCCTAAAAACAGTGGCTTTTAAAACTTTTTGACCCCAAGCCACAGTAAGAAATATTTTATGTCACAACCCATGGTAGATAAAATAAATTTATGTAATTGAGACAAAATCTTCATGAAGCTACGCATCATTACAACGTGTGATGCATTCTGATATTTTCTATTTTGTTATCTTTTTAAAAAGTGCTAACCACAAACTATTAATTTCATTAACCTACTAGAACATAAGCACCTTAGGGGCAAGGACTAAGTGATCTCCGTATCCCCAAGGTGTCTGTTCAGCTTTGCACACAGTAAGAGTGTCAACAGTCATTGATTCAACAAGAAATGAGTGTTTATTAATACTCTACATTCTGTTAGGTGCTGGCATAGAAACAGGAGTAAGAAAGTGTTTGAGATAAGCTGTATTTTATTCTAGATTTTTGAAATGTACTTTTAGAAATGTATTAAGTATTTTACATTTCACTAATAAAACACTTTGGAAATCCCTGGAAGTTTGAACTAGTATAATTATCACTAAAATAACCTCTTGTCACACAAACACCTATTTGTAATAAACAGATTATAGATAGTTTTACATGTCTTTTAAATAAAACCATCTTTTTACTGAAGCTCCTAATAATTAATGGTAAATATGCTGTCTTAAATCCTTTGAAGGTAGTCAAGTACAAACATTCTAGCAAGCTTTTAACCTTTATTCCTCCAAATCCCAGCCCCTCCCCTCCAAAATCCATACATGTCACATCAACAACATGTTTGTCTAAAAAACAAAAATAAACACATCAAAGAAAATATAAACATGTAGCAAATGAAATGAAAATGTTTACTGAATGACAGTAGACAAGAAAGATACTGAATTTCCACCAGGGTGCTGAACTCTGGTCACTGGCCTAATGAGTTGGGTCTTATTTTTCAAGTTATGTTTAAAGAAAGTAAAGCATACCACAAAACTTTTCAACAGCTGATACAGCAATAAGATCTAAATTATCTCTCTTTTTAAATCTAGTAAAAATGACTAAAGTAAAATACTCCAAATACAGCAAAAATTAAGAATCTGTATAAGGGAAACCAACTATACAATGAAATCTAAACTCCTTTTCTTTTTACATCTAGTAAACAGGGCTTAAATAAGACTTAAAAATTATTAAGGACTAAGAATTTATAATTGCACATTTTTAAAAATAGCAGTAACAGTACTGATTAACAACAATTCAGTAAAAAGAAGAGAAATACATAACATATAACAGACTAAGCTTTAAAACATCAACAGGGTGACACACAGCATCCAGCAGCTAGTCGTCAACACTGCTAAGAATCTAACTGCTCTCCCATAACTGCTGACTGCTTAAGCAACCAGATTTTACAATGGATAACCTATACTATTTGCTTATAGTCTTGTGATCCTCTATAAATGAAGCATCAATAAAAAGGTTCATTATTTAAGATTTATTTTACAAAAAGCTAACCAGAATCTCCATTATTAATGACAGATAAAATCATTTTCACTCAAGTATGGACTAGGCTTGCCTTCCAAAAATAGCTAGACATTTATGCTACTAATAAATGTTACACTCATATATAAACTTTTAGCAGCTCCACAAAAGGTAGCTGATTTTATTTTTTAGAGATGGGGTCTCGCTATGTTGCCCAGGCTGGCCTCAAGCTCCTGGGCTCAAGTGATCTTCCTGCCTGAGCCTCCCAAGTATCTGGGACTATAGGCATGTGCCACTACACCTAGGTAGCTAATTTTATCTTTTTTCACTTACGTTTTTATTATCTTTACAATATTTTTTTTTAATTCCAGAATATTATGGAGGTAAAGACATTTTGGTTACACATGATTGCTTTTGTGCAGTTTGTAGCTAATTTTAAAACACTGCACGGCCAGGCATGGTGGCTCACGCCTGTAAATCCTAGCTCTCTGGGAGACCGAGGCAAGAGGATTGCTTGAGCTCAGGAGTTTGAGACTGGCCTGGACAAGAGTGAGACCCTGTCTCTACTAAAAACAGAAAAATCAGCCGGGTGTCCTGGGATGCACCTGTAGTCCCAGCTACTCGGGAGACTGAGGCAGGAGGATCGCTTGAGCCCAGGAGTTTGAGGCTGCAGTGAGCTATGAAGACACCACTGCACTCTACCCAGGGTGACAGAGTGAAACTGTTTCAAGAAAAAAAACCGCTATAAAAAAACCCACTATGCAACCACTCGTACAAAAGCTGAGAACATGAGGAAAATAATCTCATTATTTAAAATATTACTTAGTAAAAAACTCACATGAAAACCAACCTTCCAACTATAAGATAGCACATGTGAAAACAGTATACATTCTTGAGAAGTGCAGAGGCACACTGTTCCTAGAGAGTTCCTCTCTTTTTCTATTATTTTTTTCAATTTCACTAATGGTGTCTACTGAAGCATATTTGGAAAGTAATCTATTTATCAGCCAGCTGTTCTGGCCTATGTGGATTTAGAATTTAAAAACGTGTGGCTTTAGAGCTCTAAAATAAAATATAATTTTAAAATAAAGATTTCTTTTTTAAAGACAAATATTTATTATCATTGATGACACCAGTATATAGCAGGGACGGTACTAAGTATTTTTTGGAGTATTTTATTTACAACTAAACAACCTTGTGATATAGGTAGCTGTGAGTCTCCCCATTCTGTAAATTAGGAAACCAGGTCTTAGAGAAGTAACTCGCCCGAAGTTATATGATGAATGACAGATCTCTACTCTAAGGCAGGCTAAACAACTCGAAATTCAGTGTATTTAACCATAGTCTTATTTGTAGTTAATCAAAAATAAAGAAGTAAACAAACAAAAAAGCCAAAACAAAACACTGACCATTGACTCACTCTTACAGGATTTCAAGGTTGTCAAGGAAAGACAATTTTAAAACTCAGGTGCAATTCTCATTTAAAATAACTTTTAAACTACAATGTTTGCTTATTGCAAATGCACTCAGAACAGTATGTTCTTTTCTAGAAATGATAAACTTAGTAGGCAGTACATCCAACCCACACTAGGGACTTCCATACTTAAGCTTTAAAGCAAGATGGTTTTTCTTGAAGGAAAAAAGTTCTGAATAGATATATGCCAATAAGTGTTTACTTCAGGGAAAGAGGGTAGGATAGAGGTTTAGAGAAATTTTGTTTTAACTACATATTTATATATTGTTTCAATTTTAGGAGAGTACTTTTAATTATATTTCAATGAATGAAAAATTAAGCAAGCACCTGAAGTCCAGATGGTATGAAATAACTTTATGTCCTTTATTGTCCTTTTTGAATTTGAACATCTCAAAACAATCTTACTGAGAACAATCCACAGGAGCATTTATAAAATTAAGGTAAAAAACAATAAAAAAGATGAAAACCAATGCTTTTGAATTTGTTATAGCGAAAACAGACGGTACTATGAAAAATGCAAACAGTGAAAAGTTGTAACACTTGTGAGTTCAGGTTAAAGAAAACCAACTGAACAACAGCAGGTAAAACTTATGAAGTATAAGAAAGTAAAAACAAAAAAATGTAAGCTGTAAACTCTTGAAACAAAAAGATTTAACAGAATCAACATATCAGGGAAAATATTTTCAAATCAAAAGCTCTGGAGGCTGGGCGTGGTGGCTCACACCTATAATCCTAGCACTCTGGGAGGCCGAGGTGGGTGGATCGTTGAGCTCAGGAGTTCGAGACCAGCCTGAGCAAGAGTGAGACCCAGTCTCTACTAAAAAATAGAAAGAAATTAGCCAGACAACTAAAAATATATAGAAAAAATTAGCCAGGCAAGGTGGCGCATGCCTGTAGTCCCAGCTACTCAGGAGGCTGAGGCAGGAGGATCACCTGAGCCCAGGAGTTTGAGGTTGCTGTGAGCTAGGCTGATGCCATGGCACTCTAGCCCGGGCAACAGAGTGAGACTCTGTCTCCAAAAAACAATGTTTAAAAAAAAAAAAGGCTCTGGAAAAATATTCAAGATAAAGTAAACAGGGTTCGTTAACAACTACAATAAATATTGGTTATAAACATGGAATATATAAAGTAACTATTATTGAAATTAAACATGCTATATACCAGCATATCCAAATAAGCACCATATATATGCATGGATGAAAAAATTGTCTATTTTGATGATAAAGGTTTTTTCTAAAGCAAAACAATTTAATTGCTTCAAACACTGCACTATAGTGGCATTCAAATGGCAGTGAAAGTGCACTGGACTAGGAATCAAGAATCTCAGTTTGACTCTCCCCTGCTCTGCCAATATATGACTCTGAGCAGGTTATTTAACTTCTCTTAGACTCAGTCTCTTCATCAATAAAGTATTTATAACAACTACTATGCCATCTACTTCAGAAAGGGTTTCTGTAAGGCTTATATAATACAAGATGAACCTGCTTTGCAGATTGGCATGTACACTATACAAAGAAAAGATACTGGACCACATGATCTCTTAAAGGCCTTTCGAACTCTAATTCCATAATTTTTTTATTATTGTGCATATCAGGAGCCACATATGTAATATACCAAAACAGGTGAATGAAAGGGGCCTATCCTTAGCTAATAGCTTAGTACTACTACCACCTGACATTTACATAGCATTATAATGATTACATTACATAGCATTCTTCAAGCTAGCAACAATGTGAAAAAAAATTACATAGCACTATTACTATGTGTTGAGCATTGTTCTGAGTGTTGTGCATGCATTGACTCATTTAATTTTTACAGCATCAGAAACTGGTGATCTCAACTGACATATTGCAAGTGAAAAAACTATACTGTGGCTTCTGAAAAAGTCTGACTAGCGATAACATTATCTCGTAAGATTATAGTGTTGAGGAATTTTTCACAAAAATCTTATTTGATTCTTGTAAGCAACCCTGTGAGGTAGTTAGGGCAAGTATTCTTTCCCCTATTTTACAGAGGAGGAAACTAAAGGTTTAGTACCTTGCCCAAGATAACAAGCGTTAATAGCAGTTAGAACTAGATTCGAAGCCTGTCTTATAACTCCTATTCCAAGGTTTGTCCATCACCATACTACCTCTGCAACTAATATGAAAACTACAAATAATGATAAATTGAACCAACATAATTTCTTACAAGGTACTCATCAATACAAAACCTCAAGCTATTGTACTCTGAAGTACTTTTTAATACCAAACTGCTGATACTATAATAGAAAGTCATTTTTTGAACTGGTTATGTGGGTCAAAAACACAGTAGGGCAAAATCTCTTGGCAGCAAGAAGTCTAAGTCAGCAGTTGTTCTTGACATTATATTTCAGTTAAACATTTCAAGAAAGGATCCATTTGTTAAGCAAAAGGAACACATCTGAATCTCAAACTAAGCTGCTGGGCTACAACCTACAGCTCATTTCTGGGCTAAGGTGTGTCTTATAGCCCAGGAGATAAGACAACATAAAGAGCAAGAAAAAGAAATGGTAAAGGCTACTAATAGGAAGGAGGTAGAATAAAGGATGTGAAGAATATCTGCATGTCTTGAGGCCTTTCCTATAGGTAGGTCGTATGACTAAGTAAGAATTCTCACAATGGTATATAACATGTTACCAGAAATCATCTTTGGGATCCATGCTGTAGGAGTCCATTATAGGTAAAACCTCTATTATACTAAGGTACACCTAACTGTAATTCCTAATCAGAAGGGCCCAAGATAAGCCCAACTTATACCACATGATTGTACCCATAGTTTATGTGAGAGTATGTGAAATTGTAATTAAAAGAGAATCAAGGGGCCTGGCCTGGTGCCTCACACCTATAATCCTAGCACTCTGGGAGGCCGAAGCGGGCGGATTGTTTGACCTCAGGAGTTCGAGACCAGCCTGAGCAAGAGCGAGACTCCGTCTCTACTAAAAAAAATAAAGAAATTAGCTGGACAACTGAAAATATGTAGAAAAAATTAGCCGGGCATGGTGGCGCATGCCTATAGTCCCAGCTACTCAGAAAGCTGAGGCAGAAGGATTGCTTGAGCCCATGAGTTTGAGGTTGCTGTGAGCTACAA
>NW_012154018.1:420488-487030 GCF_000956105.1 Propithecus coquereli
GGCGCATGCCTGTAGTCCCAGCTACTCGGGAGGCTGAGGCAGGAGGATCACTTGAGCCCAGGAGTTTGAGGTTGCTGTGAGCGAGGCTGACGCCACAGCACTCTAGCCCAGGCAACTGGAGTGAGACTCTATCTCAAAAAAAAAAAAAAAAAAAACAGCAATGGGCTGCTACGGGATGGCGGAGGAGGCCAAAACTCAAGAAAGATAATCCAAATACACAGTATGAACTCATCCTTTTCCCATCCTGGGGTTGCTTTATAAAAGCAAGGAACTTAAAGCCAGGCATGGTGGCTCATGCCTGTAATCCCAGCACTTTGGGAGGCTGAGGTGGGAGGATCCCCTTGAAACCAGGAGTTGGAGACCAGCCTTGGTAACATGGTAAGATCCCATCTCTACTCCCCCTCCCCACACACAGAGTAAGGAACTTAAATAATAACAAGTACTGAACCTACAGTGCTAAGTAAAATGTAAATAGATAACCAATCTCATATTTTTAACAAAATCATTCACTGGGCCTGGCACGTGGCTCGCACCTGTAATCTCACATTTTGGGAGGATCACTTAAGGCCAAGGGTTCAAGACCAGCCTGGGCAACATAGCAAGACCCTGTGTCTGCAAAAGTTAGAAAATTTAGCCTGGCATGGTGGCATGCACCTATAGTCCTAGCTACTTGGGAGGCTGAGGCAGGAGGATTGCTTGAGCCCAGGTGTTTGAGGCTGCAGTGAGTTATCATCACACCACTACACTCCAGCCTGGGCAATGGAGCGAGACTCCTTGTCCCTAAAAAAAAAAATCATTAATCTTTTATGTAAAATTATCTCATCACCTGAAGACTTACTGACTTGGTATTTCAACCATTCAAGTACTTTACTCCTTAGTGCAGAGATTTTATCTGTCATACCTGTGAAACATCTGGAAAGCATATTTAAGGAACTAAAAGTTAGAGACAGGCTGTTTACCCTGGGGCTTTGGGACTGAGGAACTGACCAACCACAGATTACTTCTCACTTTGATGCTGCCAAGCACTTGCTTATTATGGATTTTCTGAGCCTATTTTTAACCTTCTGTTCACTTTATCAATGACTCTCAAAGTTCCCCTACCCTGCTTCAATGTTTGATCTTCTAATGGCACTCAGCTTTTCTTTTTCTCACAAACAAGGCCAATTTAGGTTTAAATCAGTAGTTTCTAACTCTGACTGCACAATGGAATTGCCTGGGGAATTTTTTAAAAAACATCTTTGCCCAGGTCCAAACCTAGTCAGTCCAATTCAATGAGAATCTGGGCCTCAATGAGCAGTATTTTTAAGAAGCTCTATAGGTGATTCTATATTCCTCCAAGGTCGAGAAGCCATAGTTGTAGGTGAAGTAAATATATCTTATGATTTGAATAGGGCTAATAAGCCCTTGCACTCCCTTTAATGCCTAAAATTTCACAATTATTTATTTACTCCTTTGGATAAAACATTGCCCCCTTCTCTAGGAATCCTTTTTTCAAATGCAAATTAGCCAAGGAGACTTTGTTCCTGACCCTTTAAGGTGAATGCGCTTGGAGAAAAATAGGATAATAGAAGAATCCTAAGTGCCCTGAGGTAAAAAGAACTAGGAGAAGGCACTGAAGCAGGGGGTGGTGAGAGGTAAGGTTACTAACAAGGAAGGAAAGACTTCTGAGAGTACATTTTGCTGACCTCATAGTATTGCCTAGAGCCAATCCTGCTTTATGATGACTGCATATTTAAAATCTAGTCAAGTATGACAGTTTATCTCAGCTGTCAAAATCATGTTCAAAGAAAACTTAATTTTTTTAAGCAAAGAGAAAATATTCATAACACAGGTTTAGAGCTATCCATGAATGCCCACTTTTTGAATTATCACTCACCATAAAAAAGTTTCTACTACCAAGTCATCTATTTTTCCTGATTCTATAATTAAATGTCCTTCATTCCCACCAATAGCAGTGTTTCTCTTGCCAATTCATTTGGTCACTCAACAAAAATGTATTGAGCAACTACTCTCAGCAAGGCATGGTACTATATGCCATGAGGAAATACAGAACTAATACAAAATTCTATTTGTAGTTGATTCTACAGTTTTTTCAAAGCACTTTCACACACAATCTTATTTTATCCTCATAACCATACTGTGAGATAGGTCAAGTACTATCCCCACTTTACAGATTACAAATAAGTGCAGCAAAGGAGGTTAATATTACTTGCCAAAGTCAAAAAGCACACAGACTTAAACCCAGTTCTTCACTAACTTAAAATACAGTACCTCCCATAGATTACAATTTCATAAGGAGACATGCCATAAAATAGTCTCAAGCGGTGGACAAAAAGACAGACATTCAGGGTTCCACTCACCAGGAGAAAAAAAAACGAGGATTAGTAAAATAATTCCTTTATTGAGATGAGCCAAATCACAGTGCTCAAAAGGAGACCAAGGTTGAAGGCAGTTCAGGCCATCATCAAGCAGGTAGGACAAAGTAGCAAGCAATGCACATTTAAGAAGATGCTAATTTGGCTCTGTAGAATCAGTCCATTCCCTGGCTGGAAATGGATCTTCGCAGGAAGTAGAAACCAGCTCCTTCTGGCCAAATCCAGGCAAACACTGAACAAACCTTGCCTGAGGACCCATTATGATCTAGTGACTGAGTACACAAAGATAACCCTTGCCCTCAAACAGTTCTCAATTGGCCTAGTGGGTGAGGCTGACAATTACGGGACAAAGCAATAAAGGCTGCTATGGGAAGGTGAGGTGGGTGGAGTAGAGGAAGGTGGAAGGTTAAGAATAACTTCCAGAGAAAGAAATTCAATTTAAATCCCCAAGGGTGAGCAGGAATTAGCCAGGCAAAGGGAGTGAAAAGGGGCAGGGGGCACAAAGAAGGAAAATAGGGAGCATATTTAAATACCAAAGGTGAGAGGGAATAAAGAATATTCAGGAAATTGCGATGAGACTAGTTATTAGGGCATAACTTCGGGCCAAACCAGAGACTATGGAAAGCTAATGAGGGAAATCAATATAGCATCCTAGTCTCAAATCTAGTACAGCAATTCCTAGGCCTTTTAGCACCAAATGTTACTCATAAGCCCTACTTGCTGTTGGAGCTGTGACTACCGATAATACTTATTGCCTTGAGCCACACTGGTTCAGGAATTGGACTTACAGGTTGGGTTCACCCTTAGATACAGAAAGTGAGAAACTCAAAAGGGCTGGGGGGAAGTGTTGACAGTGGGAAATAAGACAAGTGCGGACTCGATAATATGACCACGCTACTAGGCAATACTACAGAAATTCAGATGAACTAGAGCAGGGTTAAGGAAACTATAGCCTATGGACCAAACCTAGCTCTTTGCCTGTTTTTGTAAATTAAGTTTTATTGGAAGACTGCCATACTCATTTGTCTACAACATATTTTGTGGTTGCTTTTGTGGTAAAGCAACAAGAGTTCAGAGTTGTGACAGAGACCATATGGTCCAGAGAGCCTAAAATATTTCCTATCTAGTCCATTAACAGAAAAAAAAATTGCTTATCCTTGCATTTGAATATACTAAGTGCTAAAAATAGAGATTTGGAGAATGTTTAGTTGTGGCACAAAGAGAAAGTAATTTAAAACATACTAGGGATTTTCTATTCCTAGTCTGCATCACCTTTGATACAGACTTCAAAGGATGGCAAGAGAATATTCTTTGATAGGAGGATGGCTAAATAAATTGTGGTATATTCACGTGATGAAATACTATACAGCATTGAAAAATGAATGAATTACAGCTATGTGCATAAGTTTCAAACAATGTTACAAGAAAAAAGCAAATCACAGAACACATACGATCCGATAGCCTTTTTATAAAGCTCAAAAATAAGAAAAACTTACAGATATATAATGTGGTAAAACTATTAAAATATAGAAAGGAAATAGCTAGGCTGGGTGGCGTGTGCCTGTAGTTCCAACTACTTAGCAGGCTGAGGCAGGAGTATTGCTTGAGCACAGGAATTCAAGACCAGCCTGGGCAACATAGATAGTAAGACCTTGTCTCCAAAAAAAAAAAAAAAAAAGGAAATAATGAACATAAGATCCAGAATAGGGATTGCTCTAGGACAAGTGTGGGGGGAAAATTTAGAGAAAGAGAATTTAGGTAGATTTAAAAGCATCAGTAATGTTCTAGTTCTTACACTGGTGATGGATTCCTGGATGTCTGTTTTATTATTATGATCCATAAATTACACATCATACATATTCTTTTGTATGTATTAAAGTTACATAATAAAAAGCCTTTAAAAAGTTTTAAGACAGCAAGTGGTGACCTGTTGAAGGTTAGAACATGGCAATTTGGAGAAAGAATAGCTGGCAGAGATGGCAAATGACAACTGGGACTGATTTTTAGAACATTTAAATATATTTTGTGGATTCCTTGAAATCACTCAGGGGTGAGGGGCAGGGGGAAGCAACGTCCAACCTGTGGAAGAATGGACTTTCCATTGTCCACAAGATGGGGGCTTAGATTTGTTGTAATTTATATATTAATCATACAAATCCAAATTTAATTTGTAGGATTAGAATGGTGAGATCTGGAGACCTATGGGTTACTTGCAAGAGGGAACAGCATGTGCAAAGACATGGAGGCATGAGAAAGATCATGGCCTATTTGAGCAAATATAAGTACAGGTGATCCTTGAACAACACAGGTTTAAACAATGCGGGTCCACTGATACGGAGATTTTTTTCTATAAATACAGTTGGCCCTCTGTATCTGCCAGCTCCACACGTGCAATCAAACTCAGATCCAAAATACAGTATTCACGGGATTTGAAACCCGTACATACAGAGGGGGTTCTGCAGGGCCAGCTGCAGGACTTGAGTATGCACGGATTTTAGTAACTGGAGCCAAACCCCTGCAGACAGAGAGACACAAGTGTATTCCCATGCAGTGTGACTGATGTGCAGTAGGCCTGTAGGGGAATGGTGTGAGATCAAGACAGAGAAGAAGGCAGGGTTCAGATCATGGTGAGCATTGTATGCCATGCTCCACAGTTTGGATTCTATCCAGTAAGTCATGGGTAACCACTGAAGGCCTTCAAACAGGGAAGGGAATAATATGATCAGATGTATAGTTAGAAATATCCAGGTCTTAACAACCTTTGACTACAAAATAAGGTGCTATCTCCCTTCATTCCCTGCTGCCCAACGAAACCCACTCCCCAAAGGTAACATCAGCTAACAGTTTTCGGATTAGGTATTTTTCTATACATTTACCAACATACAGAGTTTTGCTTTTTTAAAAAAATGGATCATACTATATGAATTGTTCTGTGATTTTATTTTTTGCTTAATATTTTATCATGGACATCTCTCCTTGTTGGTATACATAGATCTACCTCACTATTTTTAAGGGCAGCATAGTATACTATATATGGATGTACATATTCCTATCCTTTTTTAAAAAAATCTAATTAGCTCACTTTACTGTTGTTTCTTTTCCCCTTTACCTTATTTTTGCTGGACTGACTGAAATTCCTTTGTTCCTTTTCAACTATCAGTGTTTGGGAAGTCTACACACTATTTACATTCTATTAATATTAATGGTTACCTTTCAGGGTTTTTTTACTTACACAAATGATATACAAACACATTCTTCTCCTAAGAAAAAAAATCAAGCAATATAGAAGAATATAGGATAAAAAGTGGAAGTCTCCTTTCCCTATTAAGTGTGGTGCATTGCTTCCTCAGCATTTGTGTACATATGTACTTGTATATATACAAATAGGAAGCTTTGGCACTTTTGAACAAAATGGCATCACTACTGAACAGCTCTGTAATTTACTTTTTTCACTTAATATGTATTATAGATCTTTCCATGACAGCACATAGAGATCTATCTCATTCTTTTTAAGGGCTGCATACTATTAATATTGCATAGTAAAGATATATCACATTTTATCTAACCATCCCCCTATTTTTGGACATTTGGTTATTTTTTGTGACTACAAATATGCTGCAGTGAACATCCAGTAACATAAACCTTTGTGCATGTATAATAAGTATTCTGGGGCATATATTTGAAGAAGTAGAATTGGGTCAAGGGGAAGGTATATTTAAAATTTTGATAGATTGCCATATTACCCTTCAGAAGTGTCGTGCCAATATACAATCCCACCTTTTGAATGACCACTGATAGCTCCACATCCTTAGCAACACTAAATTTTATCAAGCCTTAAAGTTTTTGCTAAAATTCATTCTCATTGTAAAACAACAACAAAGTAAAAGCAGGAGTGCCCTCTTGACCACCATCCCCTGATCCCAATTCTCTCTGGGGAAATTTATTTCCACCTTGCTATTAGTTTTTATTGTTTTATTATGCTTGATCTTCTTAGGAATAATTTCTTAATAATTTACTCAAGCTTCCTAGACATATTGTTAACAATTACTTAGAATTAACTCTTAAGTTTTACTAGTCAATTTACTCACTAGTGTCTTCTGAGGTGTCCCCATCATCACTCCCATCTCCTGATACGGATGACTGTGACATCTTCTATCTTTTGGGTCTATGTTAGAAAACAGAGAATACAAACGTTTCCCATATCTGTATGGTGTTATGAATTTACTGACTCTGGTTTCTCAACCGATTTTATCCTATTCCATTATCTTCAAGAGAATCCTCAAAATTTTGGTATGCTAATTACACTCTTCCCTGTTATCCCTTGCGATTATAGTGCTAGTCTTACATTCTTCTTCTTTTATTTAAAGCTAATTTGGGAGGAAAACACATTTGTTCCGGCTAACATCTTAAACTGGAAGTTTGACACGCTCTTTTAAATTACATTGGCTTGAGACCAGCTTGAATGCCAACAAAATAGACTCCCCTCAAAGTGTCCTCCAACTGTTTCTGCGGGTTCTCAAAAGTACTATCTCACGTGTGACCTGAACCAGATCACTACTTTTCTTCCGTTTTGGCCTCCTCATCAAGCAGCAGTGCTATGATTGTTGAGGGCTCTCCTGTGATCGCCATTTTACTGGGTAGTTTTCTCCACAGAAAACTACGACTCTACACGCTTTTCCCTAAATTCTCCACTTCAGAAGTGAATAAAGGCTATAACTTTTAGCATGCCGCTTCTAAATGTCTGGGAATAATGAAACTTCCTACAACATTGAGAATAACTTAAAATCGCCTCGAGTGGTTTCGCTTAGAGTCTGGGGGCCGAAACCAGGCTCACCTTTGGTAAGTTACAAAACGATACCCTCCCCTCATTTCACAATCTCAAAAGGGCAGTTTAGCTCACCTTTACTGTAAGATTTGTTGTGGTTCTGTTCTATCTAACATCCGATCTCTCAAAACTAGAAAGGTCCGAAGAAAACACGCTAACAACTCGTGCCTTATCGAGCTAGCGTCCACCCCCTGAGGCTGGATTTCCTGTTTAGTTAACAGATTTCAGGGTGATCGACAGCAGATCTGACGAATCACTGCCAGGGGGCGGAAAACCCACCCGACTAACTCGAGTGGGGGCGTTGTTTGCTACAACAGCAAACGTAAACTAAATAACAAAAACACCCAAAAGTAAGAAGACATAAAAAGATAAAATTCAATATGACCACAATGCAACACATTTTCCGAAAGTCTGTGTTACTCTATCTTCAATAAAACCACCTATGGGATATCAACCGTTCAGCCACCGTTGTTCTGTGGGGCCCGCTTTCTAAACTGACTGTTGAAGAAGGGTAACCTGGTTGCCACTTAGAGGTTCTGGCCACACCCCTGCGGGAGGGGGAGGGGTAGGGCCTCAGACGGTCCACGTGGCTTCCGGTGAGCGGAAAGAGCGGGAGAGAAGCGGGTTGGAAGATGAGGAGGGTAGCCACGTTACAGCCTTCCAAGAAAGGAAGTCTGGGCTCCCCGATTCCGCCATTGCTGGTGTGGATGAGGGTAAGTCCACAGTTTTTTATTTTTTTTAAAAAATTTCAATAGATTTAGGGATATAAGTGGTTTTGTGTTACATGCATGAATTGTATGGTGGTGATGGCTGGGCTTTTAGTATACTCGTCACCGGAACAGTGTACATTGTACTCGACAGAGTCCACGTTTTTTTCTGTGGCGTTGGCTAGAGTAGATCAGCTATCTAAAATTTTCTGTATTGCTAGGTTGCTTCTTTTCTGGTCCTTTGTCTGGAGAGAGCAGAGTTTTGTTGGGACTTCATTTGTGCCTCTTGGTGTTTCACACATACCTTATTCCACTGTTGTGAATGAGATCTATATATATTTTTTTCTATTTGTATTTCTGTTATTGCTAGAGTAAGAGAAAGTTATTGGAATATAACAATAGAATGCTAACTATAAAATCTAGGTGGTGGGTATATTGGTGTTCGCTGTAAAATTCTTTAAACTTTACTGCATGTTTGAAAATTTTTATAATAAATGTTGGAAAATAAAACAAAAGGGAGATATTTTATGATGCTCCAAAAAAAGAAAAAAAATGAAAGCTATGGGATTCTGTATATTTATCTTACACCCAACTTGTGTTAGGACTCTTGTTGCAAGTGACAGAAAACCAATTTGAATAAGCTTAAAAAGAAAAATGGGTTTATTGGTTAATATAAACTGGATCCAGGGACTCACATAGTATCTACGCTCTCACTCCATCTCTCATTTCAGCTTCTGTCTGTATTGCTTCATTCTCTAAGACTCTTTTATATGGTATAGACATGACATGGCTACAAATTGCTCAGGGATCCATCCCATCCTTACAGTTCAAGATCCAAAGAAAAGAGGAAGCTACTTTTTACCTCTGATTTGGAAAATTCCAAGGGAGGTCTTATAACTCTGGCCCAGGTTTCATGCCTACCCCTTAGAGCTTCTACTGGGTCCAGTGGAGTTTGATATTACAGTTAGTCAATACTAGGTTAGGAGCCATGGGCAGGGGAGAGGAATATTGTGATTGCCTGTCCCAAGGACTATATTGAAGGACAGTGAAGGAGAAGCAGATTTCCAAAGGAAGAGGAGTGCTATTACTAGAAGCGGGGAGGAAGGAATGCTGGGTAAAGCAAAACAGCAGATGTCCACTACATAGACTTCTTAGTTTTAAAGTTTCTAAATGGCATTTCTTGGATTCTCAATGCATATAATCATATCATCTACAAATAATTATCCTTTTTTTCTCTTTCTTTCTTTTAGATTTATTTATTTATTTATTTAATTTTTTTAAGAGTTAGGGTCTCCCTCTGTTGCCCAGACTGCAATACAGTGGCCTGATCATATCTCACTGTAACCTTGAATTCCTGGACTCAAGCGATCCTCCTGCTTCCTGCCTCAACCTCCCGAGTAGCTAGGATTACAGCTACCATGCCTGGCTATTTTTTTTATTTTTTGTAGAGAAGGCCGGGGGATGTCTCGCTATGTTACACAGGCTGGTCTCAAATTCCTGGGCTCAAGCGATCCTTCCCCCTCAGCCTCCCAAAGTGCTGGGATTACAGGTGTACAGGTGTGAGCCATCACACCTGGCTCTTTCTTTTAGATTCATACAGCTTATTTCATTTTCTTGTCTTATTACATTTCAGAACCTTCAGAACATTATAGTGGACATCTATGCCTTATCCCTGAATTTCAGAGGAAATTTGATTATGATGCTTGCTGATGGCTTTTTGATACTCTTATGTTTAGAAAGTTCTTTTCTATTCCTTTTGTACTTAGAGTTTTTATAAGGAATAGCTGCTGATTTTTATCTAGTACCGTTTAGCCATACATTGACAGCTAAGACTGCATCAAAATTACAAATTTTGTAAGGAGGATAGGGAAGTACAGAAATCACCTGAAAATAATAAGAAAATGGAAAAACTGGGATGTAGACTCCATCTTCCATGAAACTAGGAGATAAATGTTACATGAAAGTACAATTTGTGAAGATGAGAAGAAGATGGACAGGTTACTAAATGATATTAGCTAGTACCAGTAGAAGTATTCATAATATACCATGGACTGTTCTAAATTCTTTGTGTATGTTACCCCAGCAAAAGAGGTCTATTATTTGTAGAAATTCACCAGAGATATCTGGTTGTTCATTATACAGCCAGTTTTGTTTGTGCAAATTCACTGAACTGTGTACACTTATGATTTGTGCATTCCCATATCTTATTTATCAATTAAAAAAGTTTTAAAATAGACTAAAGTACAAATAAATGAAAATGAACCAGAGAGGTTATAGACTTGGAGACAAATAGGGGTAGTGGAATATGCTAGACTGAAAATGGGAATAGATGAAAGCTTGGGATTCTACTTCCCACATCTAGTTTCTGGAATATAAACAGCCAGGCTTATCTTCCATATAAGAAATTTAAACTGTCCTTCCCTGGAGAACTGAATCTCCCCCAAAACATCACGCCATCCAGTCACCATACATCAAAGCCCTCCCGTTTTCTCAGGCACTCAGAACTTCAGTCAGCTTTTTAGTACCTCTCTGTTAAATATGAACAAATCACCAGGAATTTCAGACAGTTAAAGGAAAGTTTTAATGTAAAAGCCAGAGGCCAAACCCCTCCCCGCCACACAAAAAAACAGAAAAGGGGAACTTGGAGAAAATACAGACAAAGCAGGAAACAGACAAAAACATAAAAACAACCACTATGCTTCTACTCCAATTAGTATACTCAGAAAAATAAGAGACAGTGTTATATTCTTTAAACATGAAGTGTGAGTGAGAAAAAGACCCACCTAAAGGCATATCACTGTGAAATTTCAGAGTAATATAGTTAAAGAACAGACCTTAAAAGCTTCCAGAGGTAGGAAAAAGTAAAAGTTTTCATACAAAGGATCAGGAATAAGAATGACATCGGGCTTCTCAACAGAAATCAGTGAAAATGAAAGACAATAGAGCCATGCCTTCAAAATTCTTAGTGAATATGATTTCCAATGTAGAATTCTGTATTCAGCCAACCTATCCATTGAGTGTTAGGGTAGAATAAATATATTTTCAGACATGCAGTGCTCAAATAATTTTCTTCTCATACACATACTCTCAAGAAGCAACTAGAGGACATGCTGCACTAAAACTAGAGGATAAACCAAAAAAAAGGAAGACGTGGCATCCAGGAAACAGAAGATCTGACACAGGAGATTGGAGTAGTAAGACAGAAGGCTCCAAGAAAAAAATGGAACTGATGAATTATATATTAATTTAACTGTGTATAAAGTTATATTGAAAGCCTGTTGGATAGTTTAGAATGACAGCCATAGGTACAAACAGGGCTGCCATGTGTAACTGCACAGGCCATGCACTGCACAACTCCACAGAACATCACAGGAAACTAAGCAAATGAAAAGGAGAGACAATTATTAAGTCCAGAAAAAGTAGAAGTTGTTTAAGAAAGGAATTGTAATCATAATATTGTACTTGGCTCATCAGTTGATTATTTAGATTTAATCATAATGATGTAAACATAATATTAATAGTTTATCCAAATGTTGCTATAACTCTATTGAGAGGATGAGGAGGAGAGAATTGGGGGGAAGATAAGAAAGTCTAAATGAATTATGGTACATTCATTAAAAAGAAAGTGATGGAACTATATATACCTATCTAAAAGTTATCTGTGATACATTAAGTGGGAAATAAAACAAGTTGTAGCCCAATGTCTATTGACTAATCTCATTTTTGTTTAAAAAATATAAATAAAGGTATTTGCCATCTAGTAGATGTGTTGATGGCCAAGTTGGGTGAGTGGGATAAGTTGTGGGGGGCAATTATATCATGGCCGATAGAGGCCTTGTCTTTAGTTCCTGAGGACAATTCCTGCAGAGGCCTACTGGTGGTTGAAGTTCTCTAAGAGCTGTTAGTGGCATTTACATTAAAGACTCTCTTCTTGGTGCTGAGTGTGACTCTATTAGAAGCCCCAGTGAGGAGGCCTAATCTTTAAAATCAGAGTTCCCTGGTTGTTGGAAGGATGATCTCTGGGCTCTTCTACAATGTTGGCTCTGCAAGGGCTTAGGGAGGTCAGAGTCCTGTCTCTTGGTGCAGTGGATAGTAGGGCTGCTGTCATAGTAGGCCTACTTTAGCAAAGTCTCTCTGAGCTTCAACCTGACCTCTCAGACCTGTGGGCAGAGTTGGGAGAAGCCTCAGAGAGCAGAGGCCTTGTCTCTGGGCATTGTCGTTGGCACCGGCAGAGGCTATCATACAGTAAGTATAATATGGTTCTGCAGGCTGTGCCCTGCGCAAGAGTCTATGTGTGGAAAAATGAAATCTAGACCGTACTCCGCTAGTCAACCAAGCCTTGTTCCCTAATTCAGGGAAGCCATGATCAGCAGAGAAAAGGCAAGCTTTTTTTGTAATTGGTCTATCTAAAGGGGTGCCTCTGCTATGAGGGTCATGCCCTTTTCTAATTTGCCCTAAGGCAGTGGTCCCTAACCTTTTTGGCACCAGGGACCATTTTCGTGTAAGACAATCTTTCCACAGATGGCACAGTGGGGATGGTTTCGGGATGATTCACATGCATTACATTTATTGTGTACTTTATTTCTATTATTATTGCATTGTTATAATGAAATAATTATACAATTCACCATAGGTTGGGGACCCCTACCCTAAAGAGCCTCATATGCTAGCTGCAGCCTTGGCTCTCTCTGAAGCACTGATATGCAGGTACTAGATCTCTAAGTTTTAATGGGCCTTTATCAGAAGTCCGGAATAATCAGAAGCCTACCCTGGAAGAGGCCCTTTCCTCTTGCTTCTCTGAGTGAGCCCTAGCCAATCTCCTTGCCTCAGGCAAATTGACATAAGAAAATGACTTTTGTCAGATTAGATTGAGATGGCAGCCTAAGCACTTGTAATGTTGTCCCCATCCTCCCCTCTCCAAATCCCTTAAAACATCACAATAGCAAAAGGAACAAGAGTGGTATAATTAAAGGAAAGCTTACCATCAGCAGTCCAGAAATTGTGAAGAATCCCTTGAGGATAGAAATCAGTTAGAATCATATAGATAGGAGAGGAAGAGGAGCTCTGTCCAAAACCTGCATTACTAGAGCAAATTCAGAGAAAATCAAATTTCAGAATGAATAAACGCAAAAAGTGGGTAGAAGGGCCCTTCTGGTTAATTAAAGAATTGCATTCAGAAAAGAAGGGCCAGTTGCCGCACCTCTGTTACCAGCCCTGCCCCTCCTTCTCCCAACTTTTTTTTTTTTTTGGTCAACATATGATCTCCCAACTTATTCTAAGGCTAAAACCTAGAATTTCATACTAAAGAAAGCGAACTGTTTACTTCCAAAAGTTTGTTAGTGTGAGTGTGGCATCCTAGGGAAAAAAAAAAAAACAGAACACACTTTGCTGTGATCTGGGCTTCCAGAAAATATAGGGAAAAGCAAAAAAAGAAAAGCAGCTTTGGCCAGGAACGAAACACTAAAGACCTCCATTGCCAGAGTAAAATGATTTTGACAGTTTGCAGGGAGGGAGAGGACCGCCCTTTTGATCTGCTCTGTACACACCTTAAACTGAAGCCTGACAGGTCAAGACATTCAACCCACTCACACGAAGCCCTTGCCTTCAGAAGACAGGCCAGGTGAGAAGCACAGGCCAATGTAACTGCAGAGCAAACCCAGGCAAGGTTATTTTTGTTAACTGATTTGTCCCTTATTCACTAATATGTACAAATACCAAAGGATTACGTTTGGAGAAAATCTACAGCGTAAAAGAAAGAACCAAAATGATTAAACGGAACAATTGACCCTTCATGGAGAAGGGGCAGGGTGTATGTGTATGAAATAAAACAACGAACGAAACTTCAATTTTCAGATTCTAATTTTCAGACATAGAACATATTCACAACACATTTCAGATACATTCAGAACCTCTATTAATTACTTAAGTATGTATTACAGAAAAATGAAAAATGGATCTAAAAAAGAGGAACATGTAGAATACAAGAAATATTAATAGTAGTGGGTAAAGAAATGGTAAAACTTTGAGTTGTCCAAATGCTAGCAAAAAGGAGCAATATTTGAACCAGACAAAAATAGAATTCAGAGCCAACAGTATTAAAAGAGACAAAGGGATATTTAATACTGATAAAAGGTACACTCCACCAAGAGCATGTGAGAGTCATGGAACTTTAAGCACATAACCATGTGCATTAGAGATATGTAAAGTAGAGTCTATTAGAAATACGAGAAGAATAAAAATGTACAAATAACCAATCACAGGAGGAGATTCCCCTCCCTTGCTCTTGCTTCCCTCCTTCTCCAGTTCTCTTATTTTCTGCCTTCTCCTTTTCCTTCCTCCAACAAATATTAATATATATTTAGCACCTAGTATGTACCAGTTATGTTAGGTACTGTGGGCACAGTAACAAGCAAAACAACCTTGGTGTCTGCCACATGAAGCTTATAGTCTAGTCAGGGAGACAGACATTATTCAAATATTCATTCAAATACATGTAAAATTACGACTGTGATGAGTGCTCTGCAGGAGAGATACACAGAGATATGAGATCAGGGAAGTTTCCCTAAGCAAGCAAAATTTCCTCAGAGATCTGAAGAGTGCATTGGAGTTAACCAGGTGAAGAGGAAGAAAAAGAATTGTAAGCAAAGGAGGGAAAGCATGTGCAAACACCCTGTGGCAGGAGGAAGCACAGTGCATATGAAGGATGAAAGAAAGCCAGTGCGGCTGGAGCTCAGACAGCAAGTGGAGAATTTTATGAGGTTGAAGAGGTAGATATTGGTCAGGCTATGCAGAGCCTCAGAGGCTATATTAATGTCCTTAAGAGCAATAGCAATCATTGAAAAGTTTAAAAGTGAAAAAGACCACACTGTAAAATGTATTGGATAAGGGACAAAAGTCAAAGCAGGGAGATCACTTATCAGGCTATTACTGTACTGCTGATGAGAAAAGAAGGTATCTTAGAGATGGTGGGAGTGGTAGACAACAAGAAAGAACACAAAAGGTTTAAGTGATACTTAGTGGGCAAAATTGATAGGGCTTCAGGATGGGTTGCACATGATGATGAGAGAGAGGACATAACAAAGATGACTCCCTAGTTTCTGTCTTGTGCGAATGGATGGATGATGGTACCATTTACTGAGTTAAGGAACACTGCAAGAGGACCAGGTTATTTTGGTTTTGGTTTTGGTTTTGGGGAGAGGAAGAAGAGGGACTAGAATAGTTGGGGGCAGGTTGGGCATCTTTCTCTCCAGACAGCATCTTCACATGGCTAACTGGGGTCTCCTTACAGAATGACAGACTGAGGGTAGACAGACTTGTTACATGATGCCTCAAGGTTCCAAGGCTGAGTGTTCTAAGAGGCCCAGGTAGGAGCTGCAAGGCTTCTTATGACTTAGCCTTATAAATCCCAGAATGTCACTTCTGCTGTATTCTTTTGGTTAAGCAAATCCCTAAGACCAGTGCAGATTCAAGGAGAGAGAGGGGAATTAGACTCCAGAAAGAGAGAGAGAGAGGAGATAATTGATCAGGTAAGGTTTCTGAGAAAGTGGAAAGGTCATTTGTTTCAACTAATGAAGCAATATTGATTATTATTAACTAACGTCTATATTTTATTCAGATTTCTTTAGGTTGTTTTTTTTTTTTTTTAACCTAATTTTCTTTTTCCTGTTCTGGGATACCACATTATATTTAGTCATCATGTCTCCTTAGGTTCTCTTGGCTGTGATAATTTCTCAGACCTTCCTTGTATTTGATGACTTTCACAATTTTAAGAAGTCTTTTGAGATATTTTGTAGAATTTTGGTTTGTCTTATTCTTTTTTCATAGTTAAACAGGGGTTAGAGATTTCTGGAAGGAAGGTCAAAAAGGTAAAGTGTGGGAGGCCGAGGCAGGCGGATCGTTTGAGCTCAGGAGTTCGAGACCAGCCTGAGCAAGAGCGAGACCCCGTCTCTACTAGAACAATAGAAAGAAATTATCTGGACAACTAAAAAAATATATAAAAAATTAGCCGGGCATGGTGGCACATGCCTGTAGTCACAGCTACTTGGGAAGCTGAGGCAGTAGGATCGCTTGAGCCCAAGAGTTTGAGGTTTCTGTGAGCTAGGCTAACGCCACGGCACTCACTCTAGCCAGGGCAACAGAGTGAGACTCTGTCTCAAAAAAAAAAAAAAAAGGTAAAGTGCCATTATTATCACATCATATCAAGGGGACATGCTATCAATATGACCTATCACTGATGTTAACCTTGATTGTGAGTATAGGCACCTCTTTCCAGGATTGTTGCTATAATGGAGAACAGGGAACTTTAATGGTAGCTAAAGTGATATTCTATTTATTCATTCAACAAATATTTATTGAATGTGTACTGTGCACCAGGAACTTGGATACAGCAGTGAACAAAAACAGGCAAATCCCTGCCTTTGTGGAGCTTACAATCTAGTTGAAAAGAGACACAATAAATAATAACATAGTAAACAAATAAATGTTATGGTATGTGAGAAGGTAATGCATGCTATGGAAAAATTGAACTGAATAAAAGGGATGGGAAGGCAAATGACATTTTTAAATGGGGTAAATAGGGCAGTGCCTCATTCAGAAGGTAACATTTGAGCAAAGACCTGAAGGAGGTGAGGATAGTGCTATCTATGAGGAACGTGCCCTCACCAGACTCTGAACCTACTCTATTGCCCTGGGTAGAGTGCAGTGGCATGATCGTAGCGCACTGCAACCTCCAACTGCTGGGCTCAGGCGATCCTCTTGCCTCAGCCTCCTGAGTAGCTGGGACTACAGGCGCACACCACAATGCCTGGCTAATTTTTCTATTTTTTGTAGAGATAGGGTCTTGCTCTTGCTCAGGCTGGTCTTCAACTCCTGGCCTCAAGCAATCCTCCTGCTGTGGCCTCCCCCAGAGTGCTAGGATTACAGATGTGAACCTGTACACTACAGGAATAAACAAACTTATTTCTCGTTAGAAAAAATGTTTTGATTATAATGATTCCTATCTTGATTAATAAAGGTGTGGTTTTGGTATCAGTGTATGAGTTTGTTCTTAACTTCTGTCAGGGGCAGGACTGCATATGGGGTCCCCACTGACCCCCTGTTAATGCAGTTGAGGACTTCTGAAGTAAGATAGGTATTAGAGCACAGGGCCCTGACCCCTGATAATGAGATGTCAGTAGAAAGTATGAAAACCACTGGAGTTCTGGGCTCCATCCCACCCTCAGTCATCACATAAATGCTTAAATGACTATCGAAAGTGGATTGGTTAAATAAATTGTGGTACATACATTCTATGGATGCCCTGTAGCCATCAAAAGCAACGAAATCCCCCCATATACAGATACACACACACACACACACACACACACACACATATACATACATGTTTATTTATTTATATTTAGACATAGATATATCTTATCATCTATCGTCCGACATAGAAAACTCTCCAAGAAGAATTTCACCCATGAAATAAAAAAGTAAAAACAAAATAGCATGCATAGTATGATCCCATTTATGGTTTTTTTTTTTTTTTTTTTTTTTGAGACACAGTCTCACTCTGTTTCCCTGGCTAGAGTGAGTGCCGTGGCGTCAGCCTAACTCACAGCAACCTCACACTCCTGGGCTCAAGCGATCCTTCTGTCTCAGCCTCCCGAGTAGCTGGGACTACAGGCATGCACCACCATGCCCGGCTAATTTTTTATATATATTTTTAGTTGTCCAGATAATTTCTTTCTATTTTTAGTATAGACGGGGTCTCGCTCTTGTTCAGGCTGGTCTCGAACTCCTGAGCTCAAACGATCCGCCCGCCTCGGCCTCCCAGAGAGCTAGGATTACAGGCGTGAGCCACCGCGCCCGGCCCCATTTATGTTTTTTTAAAAGCATGTATGGGAGGGGCTTCTAGATGCCTAACTAGAGGCATCTGGTACCCACCTCCTCCACAAAGAAGAACCAAAATAGTGAATAGATAATAGCAGTTTGTATAGATCACTTAAGAGAGAACACAGATAGGAAACACCTAAGGCAAGGAAGAAGAGGGAAGTGAGGAAGCCTGCTCAGCTGGGATCTGCTGAGAGCCAGGAAAGGCTCTCCAGTGTGTGGAAAGGGTCAGTGAGTGACCTCCCCCACCCCCAAGCAGTCCACATTCCCACTGCAGACTCCTTCAGTCCTAGCCACCGGGAGATCCCCTTGACCCTTGAAGGCCCTGAGACTAACATAGAGAACTGCTTGGAGGACATGGGATGGCATTGATCCAGAGAGAGAGCTAGCTCATGCTGTGTCTCAGACACCCCCTGAGTCCTAAACAGCTACAGCAAGGTGCCATTTTGAGAGCCCAGCCCCAATAAGACTGCATCCTGCCCTGAGGCCCCAAATCTCCTGCATCTCCACATCCCTGGAACTCCACTGACATCCCCTGCATGCAGCCAGACACCTCTGATGGCTGTTGCCACCAGGGCTGAAGCACAAGCCATAGGCAGTGACCCCACTACCCCCAGTAGCAGGGCCACAGTGCATTTAAAAGCACCCTGAGAATTGCTTGAGGCCAGAAGTTTGAGACCAGCCTGGGAAAACATAGTGATACCATGTCTCTACAAAAATAATTTTTGTAAATTAACCAGGCATGATGGCATGTGCCTATAGTCCCACCTACTCGGGAGGCTGAAGCAGGGGGATTGCTTGAGCCCACAAGTTTGAGGTTACAGCGAGCTATGACCATGCACCTCAACCTGGGCAACAGAGCAAGACCCTATCTCTGAAAAATAGAATAAAAAATAAGTAAAAGTGCCGTGAGGAAAGGCTACCCTGCTTATAGACACCACCTGGGGCTGAAACAAGAGTTCCCCAGCCACCTACCTATAGCTGCTCCCAGTGAAAGCAACCCCACTTTCCCTAGAAGCAGGGCTGCAGTTCAGCTGCTGCCACCTCCACCTAAGCATTCCCCTGGGGGTCTGAGGATCACCCTGCTCCTGCTGATGACAACCAGCACCCTCACACACTGCTGGAAGACCTGAGGACAGGCCTTCCTGGTCCAGCTCCAACCCCCTCATTGCCTGAGTACATCATCTGGGAGCCTGAGGATCATCCACTACCATTGGCACCTAGCATACCTCCCATGGGCCTAAAAATGGGTCCACCTGACCTGCCTCTACCACTGCAGCTAGCACCTACACTACCTGCAGGCCTGCGGGACTGGCCCACTCGGCCCATTGCAGCTACCACCAACACCAGTGTGGACTTCTTGGGAGCCAGAGGATTGTCCTGCCACTGCTGCTGCCATCACCCATGCCATGCCTGCTGCCCAGGGGCCTGAGAAGCCACCCACAAACCCACCTGGCTCACTGCTGTCATAGCTGGCACCCAAGTGAGCTGCCTGGAGGCCCAAGAATGGGTCTGCCTGGACCTGCTGACACCAGTGCCAGCTTACGCTGCTCTGGATCCCAAGGAGATGTACACCTGGCCCATTACTGCCACCACTGGGGCCTGAGGACTGGTCCACTTGATGTTCCTATCCCCAGCAAAACTTCAGTGCAGCCCACACTAACATCACCCTAAACCACTGAGGAAATCACAGACGCTACTGATGCTGTTTATAGCCAAAGAAATCATATGGAGACTACACTACTTTGTGCATCCAGAATCAAAGCCAAAGTGCCACAATTGCAAAGATGTGGAAACAACTGAAGTGCCCATCAATACATGAGTGGATTAATAAAATGTGGTATATGTATACCATGAGGTTTTACTCAGCCATAAAAAACAATGATGATCTAGCACCTCTTGTATTATCCTGTATAGAGCTGGAGCCCATTCTACTAAGTAAAGTATCACAAGAATGGAAAAAAAAGCACCGCATATACTTACCATCAAATTGGTATTAACTGATCAACACTTAAGTGCACATATAGTAGTAACATTCATCGGGTGTTGGGCAGACGGGAGGGAGGAGGAGGGGATGGGTATATACACACCTAATGGGTGCGGTGCACACCATCTGGGGGATGGACACGCTTGAAGCTCTGACTTGGGCAGGGCAAAGGCAATATATGTGACCTAAACATTTGTACCCCTGTAATGTGCTGAAATTAAAAAATAAAAAAAAAGATTACAAAAATAAAAAGCTGAAGTGCCCTATGCAACCAACACCAAAGATACATTTTTTTGTTGTTTGTTTTTTGTTTTTGGCTCTTGTCCAGGGCTGAGGAACACCAAAGATACATTTACAGGAAAAACTAACCCTCTATGAAAATAAATTCAAAACAATTGAAAAAAGTGTTATACCAGATGCACAGATGCTAATATAAGGAAACAAGAATCATTAAAAAGCAAGGAAATATGACACCTCCAAAGGAACACAATAATTCTCTAGCAACAAATTCTAATCAAAAAGAAATTTATGAAATCCCAGAAAATGAATTCAGAAAAATGATATTAGAGAAGCTAAGTCACATACAAGAGAACTCAGATCAACACACAAAGAAATCAGAAAAACAATTCAGAACATAAATGAAAAATTTACCAATGAAATAGATATCATGAAAAAGAACCAAACAGAAATTCTGGAACTGGAGAACTCATTGAGTGAAATACAAAATACATTTGAAAGCTTCAACAATAGACTAGATCAAGCAGAAGAAAGAATTTCAGAATACGAAGACGTGTCTTTTGAAATAACCCAGTCATACAAAAATAAAGAAGAAAGAATTTAACAGAATGGACAAAGACTATGTGACATATGGGACACCATAAAGCAACCAAATATTTGAGTTTTCAGTGTCACAGAAGGTGAAGAGAAAATGAAAGGGATAGAAAACCTATTTAATGAAATAGCTAAAAACTTCCCATCAGAGGCTGGGCCTGGTGGCTTACGTCTGTAATCCTAGCACTCTGGGAGGCTGAGGCTGGAGGATCGCTTGAGGTCAGGAGTTCAAGACCAGCCTCGGCAAGAGTGAGACCCCCTTCTCTACCAAAAAAAAAAAAAAAAATAGAAATTAGCCAGACAGCTAAAATTAGAAAAAATCAGCCAGGCGTGGTGGCACATGCCTGTAGTCCCAGCTACTCGGGAGGTTGAGGGAGGAGGATCACTTGAGCCCAGGAGTTTGAGGTTGCTGTGAGCTAGGCTGACGCCATGGCACTCTAGCCCTGGAAATAGAACAAGACGCTGTCTCAAAACAAACAAACAAACAAAAAACCTTCATATCAGACTAACAGCAGATTTCTCAACAGAAATCTTACAGGCCAGGAGAGAATGGCATGATATATTCAAAGTGCTGAAAGACAACAAAACTCTTTCAGACAAGGGTACTATACCTAGCAAAGGTATCCTTTATAAATGAAAAAGAAATAAAGTGTTTCCCAGACAAGCAAAAGCTGAGGGAGTTTATCACCACTAGACCATCCCTAAAAGAAATACTTAAGGAAGTCCTGAACCTATAAGTAAAAGGATAATATCTATCATCATGAAAACACATGAAAGTATAAAACCCACTCGCAGAGAAAATGTACAAATGAGGAAGAAAGAAGACTCAAATGTTACCACTACAGGAAACCACCAAACCACAATGATTAACAAGAGAGTAAGAAAGGGACAAAAGATATATAGAACAACCAGAAATCAATTAATAAAATGACAGGAATAAGATCTCACGTATCAATAATAATCTTAAATGAAAACAGATTAAACTTTCCACTCACAAGATATAGATGGGCTAAATAGATTTAAAAAAAAATAAACCAGCTATAGGCAATCCCCAGATTATGGACAAGATGTGTTCCTGAGAATATCTTTAGGTCAGATTTGTGTGAAACTTGGATCCCTGATGAATAGTGCATATATGGCAATATTAATAACAATGCTATACTGGCTCATATGTGATAATAATAATAATACAATGTAATACAATAATAATAACTCTATTCTGTAATAATAAGTTACAGAAACTATCATGCTCTTTCTTTTAATTCAAACAAACAGAATATAAAAACAAACTCATACAAAAAGTTTAGATAGGAGAAATTTCAAAATAACATATTAAAGGTTAACATTTAATGTTGCATCAGCACTAAGCTAATACACTTCTTTTGATTTTCTAACCAAATCAATAATAACCTTTCCATCTCAATAATTAATCCACTATACTGCCTAGTAATAATTGATGCTTTCTTTGGAGCACTGCCTTTCATACATTCCATTATTCTCACTTTATCCTTATAATTGTTCAGACAGTTGAGCAACTGAAGCCTAATGCTTTCCCACTGAATGATGGCATTTGGCCTTTCTCTGAACACTTAATTATTTCTACTTTCATTTCCACTGTAATCACGTTTCTCTTCACTGCAGGCTCACCTGGACTTGCAGTGGACTTTTGGTTTGGAGACATGGTCATGAAGGTATACACAGACCCAAAAAATTGAATAAAAAAGTTAAGAGAAAATGATGTTTCACAAGCAACTGTATAAATAATGAGACTAGCCACTAGCATAAAGATGCTATGCAAATGAACTGCTTACGCCATGCAAGTTTGTTTACATGCATGGAAGAAAATAGTTCCCAAATTATTAATTTATAAATTATCCTTATGGGGAGCACATTCCTAAGTACAGAATGCTGTAAGTTAGGTTGTCCATATCCTGGCAACTGCCTGTTTATACTGACTATAAGAAACTCATCTCACCTATAAAGATGCATATAGAATGAAAGTAAAGGGATTGAAAAAGATATTCCATTCAAACAGAAACCAAAAGCAAGTATGAGTAGATACATTGATATTGGATAAAACAGATTTTAAGTTAAAGACAGTAGAAAGAGACAAAGAAGATTACTATATAATGATAGGGGGATCAGTTCAGCAAGAGGACATAACAATTCTAAACATACACGCACCCAACACTGAAGCACCCAGATATATAAAGAAAATATAATTAGATCTAAAGGGAGAGATAGACTCCAATGTCATAATGGTGACTTCAACACCCACTCTCTACATTAGACAGATCATCTAGACAGAAAATTAACAAGGAAATATTGCATTTAACACATTAACTTCCATATGAGTTGTATTTAACTTACACTAGTTTTGAGCCCAGGGCCTCATGAAACATATATAACTCACACATCTCCACCTTGGGAGCTGTGTGAACTATTTTTCAAGTTGCATGTAAGTCACACAAAGAAAACAGTAAAAAATAACATTTTTTTATTAGAAAGGATTGTTTTGTTTTCGAAGTTTTTATTTTATTTTCATAATAAAACATTGTTGCCCCAAGGAAAAAAAAAATTTTTCCAGTGTGGCAGTCAATGTGTTAAACTATACTTTAGGCTAAATGGACCTAACAGACATTTACAGAACATTTCATCTAACAGCTACAGAGTACATATTCTTCTCATCAGTACATGCAACATTCTCTAGGATAGACCATATGTTGGAACACAAAACAGGTCTCAACAAATTTTCAAAAATCAAAATCATATCAAATATCTTCTCAGACCACAATGTAATAAAAGTAAAAATCAATAATAAGAAGAATTTTGGAAACTGTACAAATACATGGAAATTAAACAACCTACTCCTCAATGACCATTGGGTCAATGAAGAAATTAAGGAGAAAATAAAAAAATGTCTTGAAACAAAAATTGAAACACAATATACCAAAACCTATGGGATAGAGCAAACATAGTGTTAAGGGGAAAGTTATAGCAACAAATGCCTACATCAAAAAAGAAAAAAATATATTTCAAATAAACAATCTAATGATACACCTCACAGAACTAGAAAAGCAAGACTAAACACCCAATATTAGTAGAAGAAAAGAAATAATAAAGATTGGAGCAGAACTAAGCAAAATAGAGGCTAAAAAAAAAATAGAAAGGATCAACAAAATTAAAAGTTGGCTGTTGCAAAAGATAAAGAAAGTTGATAAACTGCTAGCTAGACTAACCTAGAAAAAAAGAGAGAAGACTCAAATAAATAAAATCAAATACAAAAAAGGAGACGTAACAACCGATATCACAGAAATACAAAAGATCATCAGAGACTATTATGAACAACTACACATTACTAAACTGGAAAACCTAGAGGAAATGGATGAATTCCTGGTTAGATACAACCTACCAAGATTAAATCGGAAGATATAGAAAGCCGGAACAGACCAATAATGAGTAATGACATTGAATGAGTAATAAAATGTCTCCCAAAAAAGAAAAATCCAGGACCAGATGGCTTCACTGCCAAATTCTACCAAACATACACAGAAGAACTAACAGCAATTCTCAAACTATTCCAATACATTGAAGAGGAGAGAATTTCCCCTAACTCATTCTACAAGGCCAGCATTACCCTGATACCAAAACCAAGCAAGAATGCATCAAATAAAAAGAAAACCACAAGCCAATATCCCTGATGAACATAAAGCCAAAAATACTCAACAAAGTACTAGCAAACCAAATCCAACAGCACATCAAAAAGATAATATATCATAATCAAATGGGATTTATCCCAGGAATGCAAGG
Source organism: Propithecus coquereli (assembly GCF_000956105.1). NCBI lineage: Eukaryota > Metazoa > Chordata > Mammalia > Primates > Indriidae > Propithecus > Propithecus coquereli. The sequence goes on from NW_012154018.1 coordinate 444,900, forward strand.
ATGATTCAACATACACAAATTAATACATGTGATGTATCACATAAATACAATGAAGGATAAAAACCATATTATGATCATCTCAATAGATGCAGAAAAAGCGATTGATGAAATTCAACATCCCTTCATGATAAAAACTCTCAACAAAATAGGCATAGAAGGAACATACCTCAACATAGTAAAGGCCATATATGACAAACCCAGAGCTAACATCATACTGAGTGAGGAAAAGCTGAAAGCCTTTCCTCTAAGAACTGGAACAAGACAAGGATGCCCACTTTCACCAGTCAATATAATACTGAAAGTCCTAGCTAGCGAAATCAGGCAAGAGAAAGAAATAAAAGGCATCTAAATTGGAAAAGAGGAAGTCAAATTGTCCTTCTTTGCAGACGACATGATCTTATATCTAGAAGAACCTGAAGACTCCACCAAAAAACTCTTAGATCTGATAAATTCAGTAAAGTTGCAGGATACAAAACCAACACACAAAAATCAGTAGCATTTCTGTACAGCAATAATGAACTAGCTGATAAAGAATTAAGAAGACAACCCCATTTACAATAACTACAAAAAATAAAATACCTAGGAATAAATTTATCCAAGGAGGTGAAAGAGCTCTGCAAGGAGAACTACAAAACTTTGATGAAAGAAATTGAAGAGGACACAAACAAATGGAAAGACATCCCGTGCTCATGGATCAAAAGAATTAACATCATTAAAATGACCATATTACTCAAAGCAATCTACAGATTTCAATGTAACCCCGATCAAAATATCAATATCATTTTTCACAGAAATAGAAAAAACAATCCTAAAATTAGTATAGAACCAAAAAAGAGCCCAGATAGCTAAAGCAATCCTGAGCAAAAACAACAAAGTAGAAGCACCACACTACCTGACTTCAAAATATATTATGAGGCTATAGTAACCAAAACACCACAGTATTGGTATAAAAACAGACATATAGACTAATGGAACAGAACAGAGAACTCAGAAACAAATCCACATATTTATAGCCAACTGATTTTCAACAAAGCCACCAAGAACATACATTGGAAAAAGGACACCCTCTTCAATTAATGGTGCTGGGAAAATTGGATATTCATATGCAGAAGAATGAACCTGGAGCCCTTTCCATCACCATATGCAAAAATCTACTCAGGATGCATTAAAGACTTAAATGTAAGCACAAACTATAAAACTACTAGAATAAAACATAGGAGAAATGCTTCAGGATATTGGTCTAGGCAAAGATTTTATGGCTAAGACCTTAAAAGTCCAAGCAGCAAAACAAAAAATAGACAAAGGGGGCTATATTAAACTAAAAAGCTTCTGCACAGCAAAGGACACAATCAGCAGAGTGAAGAGTCAACATTTTAAATGGAAGAAAATATTTGCAAACTATTCATCTGACAAAGGACTAATATCCAGAATCTATAAGAAACTCAAACAGCGCAACAACAAAAAAGACCAAATAGTTCCATTAAAAAGTAGGCAAAGGACACAAATAGACATTTCTCTAAGTAAGACATACAAATGGCCAACAGGTATATGAAAAAATGGTCAACATCCCTAATCATCCGGGAAATACACATCAAAACCACAATGAGATATCATCTTACCCCAGTTATAATGGCTATTATCAATATGACAAAAAATAACAGATGCTGGTGAGGATGTGGAGAAATGGGAACCCTTATACACTGTTGGTGGGAATGTAAATTAGTACAGCCATTTTGGAAAACAGTATGGAGATTTCTCAAAAAACTAAAAGTAGAGTTACCATATTATCCAGCAACCCTACTGCTGGATATTTATCCAAAGGAAAAGAAATCAGTATATCAAAAAGATAGGTGCACCCCCATGTTTATTGGAGCACTATTCATAATAGCAAAGATATGGAATCAACCTAAGTATCCATCAACAGATAAATGAAAAAAATTTTTGTATATATACACAATTTAATACTATTTGGCCATAAAAATGAATGAAATCATGTCATTTGCAGCTACATCAATAGAACTGGAGGTCATTATGTTAAGTGAAATAAGCCAGGTCTGTAAAGACACATATCACATGGTCTCATATGTGGGAGCTAAAAAATTGATCTCATGGAGGTGGAGAGTAGAATGATAGATACCAGAGTCTGGGAAGGGTGTGTGTGTGGGTGGGAATGAAGAGAGGTTGGTTAATAGGTACAAGCATACAGTTAGATAGAAGGAAAAAGTCCTAATGTTCGATAGCAGAATAGAGTGACTATAATTAACAATATATTGTGTATTTCAAAAAGGCTAGAAGAGAGGACTTGAAATGCTCCCAACACATAGAAATGATAAATATTTGATGTGATGGATAACCAAAATACCTTGACTTTATCATTACACATTCTATGCATGTAACATATCACATGTACCCCATAAATATGTACAAATATAAAAAGCATGCATGTACAATATTTATGTAAACGCACAAAAAACTTTCGGAAGTGTACATACACAAAACTATCGCCAGTTTTTATGTATGGGGAGAGAAGAAAAGAGCTGAGGAGGGGAAGGAGGGCATGGTTGGGTGGGGCAAGATAGGGTAGGGGCAGGGGGACTTTAAGTGTTGTGATTTATAGAGCACAATGTTGTAACTACTTGGGTTCAAATCCAGATTCTGGTGTGAATATTTGGGTAATCTTGGGCAAGTTACTTATCCTCCTTTTTCCTCAGTTTCTTAATCCTTAAAATGGAAATAATAGTATCTGCTTCATAAGTCACTCTGAAAATTAAATGAGTTGATACCTGAAGCTTTTTCAAAGAAGATGCATGAATATTCCTGTTGCAACAATGCTTGGCACAGGTAAGTACTCAATAAACGTTAGCTATTGTTACTGTCATTATAATTCTGTGTTGTTTGAATGTTATATAATGTGAGAATATTCATGCATTTCCTTTGGAAAAGCTGAGAGGAAGGAGCCAATAGAGAGGGAGAAGTTGGAAATATAGGAGAGAGGTAATAATAGGTTGAATAAGGTTATTGAGGAGACCCATAGATGAATGAGATCTGAAACACACATGGAGGAATTAGATCTAGATTGGAAGAGGGATATCTTTTGACAGTAGGAAAAGATGGCTGTGAATATATTTATAGTTTGGTAATAGGAGGTTGGTTTCTCATCTGAAGACTTCCATCTTATCTTTAGGAGATGAGTTATTTGGGGCTGCTGAGGAGTTGAAATTTTGGGGAGAATGGAGAATCTTGGGAAGTATCATTGGGGAGAGTGAGAGAGTGAGCTGAAAACATGACAGGAATCCCCCAAATACTGAAGGTCCACTTGAGGTCAGCCACCACGAATTCATAGTGGTATTAATCTGTTCATCTGTGTGATTTTCTCTTGCAGCGCTTAACAGCTCTTGCAGGGGGAAGGAGAGGAAAGGCTGTGAACCAAATGCCAGGATCTTTAATGACTGAGTAGAGGACAACAAGTAGGTGGAGTCAAGATGTAACCAAATGTCATGAAACTCAGAGGAAGAAGGATGGAGGGTTTTTTTTTTTTTTCATTTTTTTTTTTTTTTGAGACAGAGTCTCACTCTCTTGCTTGGGGCGAGTGCCGTGGTGTCAGCCTAGCTCACAGCAACCTCAAACTCCTGGGCTCAAGCGATCCTCCTGCCTCAGCCTCCCGGGTAGCTGGGACTACAGGCATGCGCCACCATGTCTGGCTGATTTTTTCTATTTTTAGTTGTTTGGCCAATTTGCTTCTATTTATAGTAGAGACGGGGGTCTCGCTCTTGCTGAGGCTGGTCTCGAACTCCTGAGCTCAAGCAATCCTCCCGCCTTGGCCTCCCAGAGTGCTAGGACTACAGGCGTGAGCCACCGTGCCCGGCCAGGATTGAGGGTTTTTACCTCAGGGTAAAGGAGGAATGGTCTGGAAGTTGCAGTATGGCTGGAAGAGGATACACACTTCACCTCCTCTGCAGTATATACTGTGTGTGGGTATAAATCACTTTCACTGGAAAGGGCTATAAGGGAAGCTCCATCTCATGGGAAAGCTAGGAATGTCAGTGAATATTCAAGGATGAGTTCGAGGATGGTAGAAGAGTTTGTTAGTCATTGGAATGGTGTTCCAGGAGGCACAGCAGAAGCACCTGGGAGTGAAGATAGAAGTGGAGGTCAAGTCCAGGGAGAAGAAGCACAGAGCAATATGGGAATACAGTTACAGGAGATGAACAATAATAATAATAACAGTAATAATTTAACAGTGCTTTGCATGGATTATACCATTTAATCCTCATAACAACCTTATGAAGTAGAGCCTTCATTTTACAGATGAGAAGACAGGCACAGAGTTTAAGTGACTAGCCCACAGTCACATAATAGCAAGTAAGTTGAACTGAGTGCTTACATGTTGGGTGATGACAGAGGAAAACAGGATGTGAGTGAGGCATGGTGGGTTTGGCTCATCACAAGTTTGGCTAGATGGTTAGTCCTGATAGTCTTCTGATACATAGGGGGCTCTTGGGTCTCTCCAAATTTAGCTGTATTTGGGACTGGAGGCAGGAGCTGCTGTTTTGTTGGTGTTCCTTATGTTGCTTGGTGTGAAAGGATCCAGGCAATAGCAGGACCAATGCATTTTCTCACCTGTGCTCTGCAGAGTGATTGGTGGTGGGGTAGTAGTGTGATTCTTAGGTGTGTCTTGCTCCAGTGGGGTGTATAAAGCCAGACTGCAGCTGCCTCTAAGGTGTAAGGCTCAGAGGCAGTTTGTGGGAAATATGACCCTACTGAAAGACTTCACAGGCTGTAGATTCTGAGAGATGTGAGGCCCAGCAGGGGTCTGGCAGTGACCCAATTCTTTCTTGCAGTGAAAGCAGCTCCTCCAGTCTTCAAAGCTGTGTGGCCTAGCTCCTAAAGAAATCTTTCTTTACCAGACATGCTGAAGGGTTTGGGTGCCATGTTTGGTGTTCAAGGAAGTTTATGAAAAACAAAAGGAGGCTTTACTACAAACTTCCTTGGGCAGCATTTTAGAGCCTCATGTCAAGAAGACCCTATAAGATCCTTTCAAAATTCTAAGAAGGCAAACACAATTGTTAAACGTTTAATGCTTATTAGACCTAGGTTACTTATTTTAGTAAAATGTGTGATAGACTTGGGTTTTCTATGTCTTGTGATACATGTATATTGAGGACCCTTATAAAATAAATTGCACAGAACATTTATGCACAAATTATAGGACAGAGAGCATAGATGTCTAAAACATAAACGTCTTTTTTTTTTTTTTAATTTTCGAGACAGAGTCTCACTTTGTCACCCAGGGTAGAGTGTAGTGGCGTCATCATAGCTCACTGCAACCTCAAACTCTGGTCTTAAGCAGTTCTCCTGCCTCAGCCTCCTGAATAGCTGGGACGACAGGTGTGCACCACCGCACCCAGCTAATTTTTCTATTTTTTTGTAGAGAGAGGGTCTTGCTCTTGCTTAGGCTGGTCTTGAACTCCTGGCCTCAATTAATCCTCCTGCCTCGGCCTCCCAGAATGCTAAGATTATAGGCATGAGCCACTGCACACCTAGCCTAAAGGTCTTTATAACTATTTATTACATGAATAAATGAAGTTCATTGTCTTAATTTTTGAAGAGGCTTATTTTGAGGTGTTTCTTCTTTTATGACATGGTTAGTTGTAGCAATGATTATTTGAAGGTGAGTCCTTTGTCAGAAGCAAACCTTCAATTATAACCTGGAAAGACAGAATCCACTTTATGATGATACCATTTATAACACATTATCTAGAAATTCATTACAGTGAAAAGTGGGCCCTGCTTATGTATCTGTGTGGGTGGGTTATAATGAAAGTACTCATGCACACATACAGGTAAATCTGAATAGCTCATTAATACTAATGACCAAACTTGGTCATAATTCAGATTCAGTTTCTGTGATTATCAGAGTATATGAAACTAGATTAAAACATATATGTTCATGTAGCTATATATCAATTCCTATGCATGTGGGATTTGTCATAATTTAGATAGGATATGTATCATTTTTATAGAATTAAAAGTAGCTATTATTCCTAGGACAACAAATTTTAAGCATAATGCTTTTGACTAAGTCTAAAATTCGTAGGTTTTTTAAACAAAAAGTTCAAGAAATTAGGAAGTCTAGGTGTTAATTTCTGGATCCATCAAGTTATTACATATGATATTATCATATATAAGATCTCATGTAAATGATCTACTTGCATTTAGTCTGCTTAATAATAGCTGTTTATTGCTGTTTATAATGTATTTGTTGTTAAATGGTAGGCTCCCAGGGTGATGTGAGAGTTGCCAGGAGAGGAAGGTTCTTTGGCAAGAATCCGGACAGTGTAGCACTAACCATAGCTTGGGATCTGGTCTTCAGTTTTGCATGTTCATAAACTCAATGTTCTAAATGTTGTAGAGTCGATTGATGATGGGAATGTGGATTCATGCTAAGGACATTGACAAGAGACTGATGTATAAACCAGAATGCCAATTTATTAATTTACAAAGACAAACATAATTGCTCACGCAGATTTGATTTAAAAATAGCAAATTCTTTCCTGTGGGCAGATCTTCACGGGAAGCCAAATTATAATCAGAAGATTATTTGTACCATAGAATCAAGACAAGGTGAGTGAGTTAGACAATTCAAATGCATAGTATCGTTTGTCATGATTGCTTTAATGGTCCATCCCCAACATGGACTAGAGTATTTGTTCCCTGGAGAGATTGGTATATTTGTTTTAGAGGTCAGTGCACACTTACCCCACTTCCTGAGTAGTGCCTGTTCAAGTTTTCTCATTTTTCTATGCTTTCTTTGCTGATCAAAACCTTTGACTGTCATAAGTTTTTCTATCAGCCCTCTTTTTAAAAATTACATAAGTGAAACGTGTATCTTTAGCCATTATCTCTTCAATCAGATTACAGTCTAGTATTGCTCACCTAGAGGCCATTCTAACCTCCAAGGAAATTACCTCTCTTGATTTATGGTTCAACTTGTAGGTATGGGGGTGAGGGGGGAGGCTGCAACCTAGTGGGTTTTATTTAATCATTCTACAGGGGCACCTTACTGTGGCCAGTCAATAGGATTACCAGATAAAAAAAACAGGATGCCCAAATAAATTCAGATAAACAAGGACTGTATATATTTTAGTGTAAGTATGTCCAAAATATTGACGAGGTATAATCACACTAAAAATAGTATTCCTTGTTAATCTGAAATTCAGATTTAAGTAGGCATCCTGTATTTTTATTTGCTAAACCTGGCAATCCTACTGGCACATTAACATGAAGCCATGAGGCTTGCCTGGGTTCACGCTGGCCAGTAAACACCAGTCCATTTGGTTGCCTCATACCGGGAACAAAAACCATTCCCACTAATAAATTGTTTAGGTTGACAGTAGGTAGCAACGAAGCGCGGAAGAATCTTGACCCTTTGAGGAAGCCGTAACTGACGCAACTGCCTTAAGTGCTGCTTTGATTGATTCCCCGCCCCCCCATTCTTCTCTTCCTGCAACTAGAAAGAATTGCTCTATCACTTCTTCTCAAGTCCCGCCCTTTCAGCTACCTCCAACGGGAGAGGAATCGGTGGCCCAAAAGGAGTTGGCAAAAGCGCCGACGTGGAGTTCAGAGTAGCGGAAGTAGTCACTTTTCACTGAGAGCCGTAAAGCGCGGCTGGCTTTTTCGCCTTCCGGATAACGTCAACAGCTCCGACTGTCAGTGCCGGCCTTCCTCGTGTAAGGGGATCTGCCGGACCCTTGCTAATTCAATTTCTTTCCCATTCCGGGCCCTTCCCTATCGTCGCCCCCTTCACCTTGGATCATGTTCAAGAAGTAAGGACATGCTGTGGCCTCTATCGGCTGCTCACAAAGGCGGTGGGGGTGGGGGTGGGGAAGAGGGCGAGAGCAAAGATCCTCTTTCTCTCTACCCCGCCCCTGCCATCCTGACTCCCTAAGGTTTTCTGTAGTACTATGCTGTCACTCGCAACTTGCAACACTTCTTTAAGCTTTCCATCCCTAATTCTCAATCGGGTCTCGGTCCCTCAACTCCCGTGTTTTTTTTCTCCGTATCCTTCTTTCTCTTTTGCCCCCTCCCGCAATTCTGTCTCCATTCCTAGGACTCTACCAATCACATCCGTGCACTGTGATTTAGGGGCATATCCTCTTTAGCTGAGACGGGAGCCCTGCGCTCATTGCCGTATGTTTATTAGTTATGAACTGAATAAAGGAAGGCTTGACTTCCTGGGTCATGGGAGTGAAGGAGTCTGGGTGACAGGAAGCAAGCGGCCTGTCATGCCTATTGCCTAGCTGCCAGATTAACCTTGCCTTGAAAATAACGTGATTGCCCCACAGGCTTTTCAGTGTAAGGAAGACAAAAATTCCTTGGGAACCTACCCAGTGGGTTTGCCTTCCAGATTTGGTAGACGCAAAAAGCAAAGGGGGGACATGGGCAAAGGAAGGTGGGTTTTGTGCATGAAATTTTGAGCAAAACTAAATAGGGATCTTAGAAATCATCATCATCATCTTTTTAAAAAATCTCAGCAGATTGCATAGCCTAGCAGAGGCCGATTTTCTGCGTTATGCCTGGGTTCGTCTTTTGTATCTCAGCGCTTGAGGGTTTTTTTGTTTGTTTTTCTTTTTTAACACAGGTTTTATTATTGGTAGGAGTCTGTGTTTCCACCTGGGTAGAAATGAGTAAGGTTTTCCAGGAAAAGCGTTTGTGTAGCTAATTACAGATTATAGTGCAAAATATGTCTCATATTCCTCCCCTCCACCCCCAGCTAATTGCTGTATACATGACAGTTTATTTTAATATTGCATTAAGACGTTGGTTTTGTGCTGGACAGAATAAAAGGGAAATGGTGTTTTTTAAAAAAACTTATTTCACAGTTATTTTAAGCATCTAAATTCTTGGGAATAGATGACTAATTAGAACAATACCTTTAGGTATTCTGATAGTTCTCCTTAGAAATGCCTTTTTTTTTCCTTGCAAAAACTACTTGGCAGATTTGATGAAAAAGAAAATGTGTCCAACTGCATCCAGTTGAAAACCTCAGTTATTAAGGGTATTAAGAACCAATTAATAGAGCAATTTCCGGGTATTGAACCATGGCTTAATCAAATCATGCCTAAGAAAGATCCTGTCAAAATAGTCCGATGGTAAGTCTTTGTTTTTCTCTATGTAAAGCTCAGAGTAGCTGAATATTTAATGATTAGATTTCACTCATACTAAGTGCAATTATTTTCAAATTAACTATCGATAGATTAATGATGGAAATAGACACAAAATGATCAATATTTGTATTTTCAAATATTTTCTATGTCCATGAAAAATGAAGCTTTGTATATTGATTGTTTTATTAGAGTTAAATTTTTCATTCAGAGTTGGATTTAGCTTATTTTAGTTCTTTAGAGATTTGTTTTATTAAATTATCTAAGAATGGAATTAAAATAATACAATGTGTAATAAAATTGGTTGTAGCAGGTTATATTTTTATTTCTTCTCTATTAGACTTGTATGATAGGAAAAAAATGTAAATAATGTTTTTTGGCTGTGATCTTTACTGAAATTTTTAAAAGTTTATCTCTGTATGCATATTTCATTGTGATTTTTAAAGGATATTTGACTTATATTCATGTTTGAAAGAAAATTTCTAACTTGGTACTTTGTGACATTTGTCTTACAGCCATGAACATATAGAAATCCTCACAGTAAATGGAGAATTACTATTTTTTAGACAAAGAGAGGGGCCTTTTTATCCAACCCTAAGGTTACTTCACAAATGTAAGTCTTGTTAGAAATATGCATTTGGGGATCTGGAAAGACACAAATGGAGCTGAAGTGACTTTTAGTAGTTAATGTGTTATTTATTAGTACTAGGTAATAAGGAATGTAAGATTAAAATGAATGCCCATCTGAAAAATGCAAATTCTCTTGTTATGCATTCCAGAAAGCCCAAGAAAGAGCATTCCTTCCTTAATTTAAGAAATATTTATTGAACTTTACTATGTGCCGAGCACTGAGCTATGTACTGAAAATACAATGGGAAGCAAAGACAGACATGGTCCCTGTCTTTATGAAGCTAATAGTCTAGTTGGCAGAATAGACAACAATTAGATAATTACACAAATATGTATCTACGAACTGTGATAAGCACTGTGAGCATTTTCATCTTTTAAATTTGTTTCCGGATTTGCCTAATAGAGAAAACTCCATATGTGGGGAAACGTTGGCTAAATGTGGGGAGTCCCAGTTATTGTTAGTTGAGTGCCATGGTCAGATGTTATGAAAACAAATGTTTATTTCATACCCACATTTGCATGTTAGATTGAGGATATTACAAAAGAAACTCCGAAGTAAGATATAATCCCAGGGCACAAAAAGTTTTCAAATGGGAAGTAAAATTTCTGCTTTTCAGTTCTGGCATTCTAGCCAAGAGGCAGAAGGGAAGGGAGTGACTGGCAAGTTTTGTGGTTGGTGATAATGACTTATTGAGTTCGGCTTTTTGGTAAGAGGAGATCAATTTGGAATTATTTGGTAATGCAGAGGTCAGGAGCAGTAAACCTGTTAGGCAAGTCTTAAAAGAGGTGAAGCATTTTAATATTTACAAGGGAATAATTACAATTATTTGATTATTTCATCAGGTTAAAAAAAACTTTAATGAGAGAAATTGAATCTCGAAGCAATGGGGAAAATTTTAAATGAAAATATTTTGGTGACATTAAGACATTTTGGTGACATTAATTCCTATTCAACTAAGAGAAAACAGAAACAAAACAATCATATGTATTGTGTAAACCTAGATTTGTTCCTGGTTTGAAAAAGAAACAAAAATTAAATCCCTCCATTCTCTCCCCGCCCCCCAAAAAAGATATAATAGGCTTTCTTAGGACTATTGGGGGAAATTTGAATATGGTTTGGCTATAAAATGATATTGTAGAATTCTTAAATTTTTAGGTGTGATAATAGTGTTGTGGTTATGTAGGAGAATAACTATTCTTAGATGTTTGCTTATTTATGGTGAAACTTATATCTGGACTTAATTTCAAATGATAGAGGAAAAATGTGTACGTATAAATAGAAAGAGATAAAGCAAATATAGAAAGCTGTTAATAAACAATTATTGAATCAAAGTGGATAGTGTCCGGGTCTTCATTGAACTGTTCTAGTTTTTCTGTACATTGAGCATTTTCATAATAAATCAGAGGAAAAGGATGTTCCTATTTAATTTTTTGCTGGGGACTCAATCTTGTAGAATATCTTAAAGTTATTCTTGTGTAACAAGCAGGATAATATGGTGGTTTAAAATGTGAACTTGGAGTTAGGCAGACCAGGGTTCATTTCCCAGTACATGCCACTTTTGGCAAGTCACTTAACCTTTTTAAGCTTTGTTTCCTTATCTTTAAAAATGGACATGATAACTTTATATATCTCCAGGGGTTGTGGGGATTAAATGAGATAGTGCACGTTATGTACCTAATTCAATGCCAGGAACACAGTAAGTGCTCAATATACAGTAGCCATTATAATGATGTAGTAATTGTTCAATACATGTTTACTACTACTAATCATTATCATGATTGTGATTATGATCATTATCATTATTAAGGGGCAGATGTTAATGAGGATGAGATCTAGTAAACAAATTATGTCTTGTGAATAGTAAATGCATTCATTCAGTCAAAATCCTTTTTTTATCAGTAAGATGTTTAAATTCATTTGTGGTCTTGGTAGGAAAAAAGACTTACATGTTCTTTAACTAGTGGGAAGACTAGTGGTAAGGCATTAAAGTGAATGAATTTTACCTGTTATTGTCATCATTATTCCTAGAGAGCTCTGAGAGGCTTAAAAAGTTTTTCTCACAGTATTTGAAGTCCTCTCAGGATCCTTTAATTATTAGGTTATAGATTATTAGTAGATACACATACACACACATAAATTTTTTATAAAAGGAATACATGTACATTATATAAATTTGGAAAATACAGAAATATATAACTAATTAATAAAGACCTGTATTCCCATGACCTACAGTCAACCACTGTTAGTGTATTGGTGAACTTCCACCCAGTTATTTCCTGTGATGTGTGCAAATGCATATTTTTTTTCCTTTTTAAATTGAGTTCCCTGTTACATAGTTTTTTGATTGATGTATAATAGTTGTACATATTTTGGGAGTACACGTGTATTTTCATATTTGTATACAGTGTATAATAATCAAATCAGGGTAACTGGGGATATTCATCACCTCAAACATTTATCTTTGTGTTGGAAAGATTACAATTCTTCTAGCTATTTTGAAATGTACAATAACTCATTGTTAACTATAATTTCCCTATTGCACTCTTGAATACTAGAACTTACTCCTTCTGTCTGTAATTTTGTAACTCTTAGCCAACTTCTCTTCATAGCACTGTAGTTTTTTTTTTGAAACTAACAGACTTTACTTTTTAGAACAGTATTAGGTTTATAGAAAAAGTGAGCAGAGGCCGGGCGTGGTGGCTCATGCCTGTAATCCTAGCACTCTGGGAGGCCGAGGCGGGCGGATTGTTTGAGCTCAGGAGTTCGATACCAGCCTGAGCAAGAGCGAGACCCTGTCTCTACTAAAAATAGAAAAAAAAAAATTAGCAAGTCAACTAAAAATAGAAATAAAAAATTAGCTGGGCGTAGTGGCTCACGCCTGTAGTCCCAGCTACTCAAGAGGCTGAGGCAGGAGGATCGCTTGAGCCCAGGAGTTTGAGGTTGCCGTGAGCTAGGCTGACGCCACGGCACTCACTCTAGTCTGGGCAACAAAAGCGAGACTCTGTCTCAAAAAAAAAAAAAAAAAAAAAGGAGAAAAAGTGAGAAGAAAGAACAGAGTTCCCATTTATGTATTCCCTCTCCCCAACTCAGTTTTCCCTACATCTTTCATTGATATGATACATTTGTTACAATTGATGAACCAATGCCGATACATTATTATTAATGAAAGGCCATAGTTTACATTAGGGTTCACTCTTTGTATCGTATAGTTATATGGGTTTTGCCAAGTGCATAATACCAAGTATCTACTGTTACAGTATCATAAAGAATAGTTTCACTGCCCTAAACATGTCTTATATTCCACTTATTCACCCTTCCTCCCTCCTCCTCAACCCCTAGTAACCACTGTTCTTTGTGATAGTTTTTTATTCTGCTTTTTTCACTTAATATAATGTTATGAACATCTCCCAGAGCATTAAGTATTCTCCCAAAAACATGGTTTTATTATATAGATATGACAGATGTATCTTAAGCTTTTATCTCTTACCTTATTGTTGGATACTTAGGTTGATTCCAGTTTATTTCTATTATAAGTATTAGTGCCACAGTGAATAACTTTCAACCTAGATATATTGTACATCCCTCATTTTTTTCTTAGAATAAAGTCCTAAAAGTAGGATTACTGAGTCAGTTTGGACCTTTTCAAGGCTGTTGATGCATATTGCCAAGTAGTCATAAAGACTATTAGTAGTAGAAGCCTTCTAGTAGTATATGGGAATGCCAGTGTTTCTACACTCTTGCTAGTACTGGAAATTACTTTCCTTAAAAATATTTACCAATTTGATAAGTGAAGAATAGTGTTATTTTACATCTGTCAGAATACTGTAATTTTATAAATATTTGTTCATGTCCTTTGCCTTTTTCTGTTGAGTCATTAGTCTTATTAATTTATATAATGTGTTTCTTTTCTTCTAGATCCTTTTATCCTGCCGCACCAGCAGGTTGATAAAGGAGCCATCAAATTTGTACTCAGTGGAGCAAATATCATGTGTCCAGGTTTAACTTCTCCTGGAGCTAAGCTTTACCCTGCTGCAGTAGATACCATTGTTGTATCCTTCCCAGGTTATAACTGCTGAGAAAATGTATTCATTGTGTTTTTATTACTGAAAGTTCTATCCAAGGGAACATTAGATGTACTTTTTTGGAGGTTACTGCTACTGTTGTCTCATGCCTTTCTGGTTACATTTGAAGTTGTGGGAAGTAACTGTTTTTATTTCTTGATACTAAATTATGTCCCATCTTAGGTAGTTTTTTTTTTTGTTTGTTTTTGAGACAGGATTTCACTCTGTCACCCAGGCTAGAGTGCAGTGGCATCATCATAGCTCTCTGCAACCTCAAACTCTTGGGCTTGAGCAATCTTCCTGTCTCAGCCTCCTGAGTAGCTGGGACTACAGGTGTGCACCCAGCTAATTTTTCTATTTTTTGTAGAAATGGGGCCTTGCTGTGTTGCTCAGGCTGTTCTTGGATTCCTGGCCTCAAGCAGTCCTCCTGCCTCGGCCTCCCAAAGTGTTAGCCACACCTGGTCTAGGTAGTTTCTTAGAAGTTAAATGAGAACAAGTTATAAAAGAGTGCCAGCTGCATTTTGGCCCAGTTAGGGCCTATTGTTACCAGACTTGGGACACAATAGGAAACTCTTGATTACTACTGGAAAGGATATAGGTGATATGATTGGATCAGCCTTTTGGACATCAACTTGCTGCTTTAATGTTCACTTTGACTTACCCAGATATACTGGAGTAAAAGCTCTCAAAAGGAAAAAGAATTTAGGCACTGGGTATAGTATCTCTTTTCCCAAGCAACAATTTTGTGTTAGGAGTGGGTAGTGGGAAATATTGGCAGTCCCCAACTTTTATTTTAAAACTTCATTTTTAAGTTGCTTAGTTGGGCCACAGAGCATGTTTTTTCAAAGAGAAATGTTAAAGTCCCAGATAGTTCTTAAAGATCTATACTTTATTCTTAAATTTTTTTTAAAAATGCTATAAGCATGTGCCACTGCACCCAGCTAATTTTTTAAAATTTTTTGTAAAGGTGGGATCTTGATACATTGCCCAGGCTGCTTGAACTCCTGGCCTCAGGTGATCCTCCCCCTTGGCCTCACAAAGACCTGGGATTACAGGTGTGAGCCACCACGCCTGGCCTTACAGATCTATTCAACTCATGATTTAGCTGATCTATTCAAGGCATTATTTGGGGGGAGGGGAAATTCTAGATTATTTCTATTCCTACGAAGCCATTTCAGCGATATCCTAGATTAAATAGGTTTTTGTGGCTATTCTGGACAGGAGGCCATCTTTTCCTTTGTCATAGCCAAAGTGGCCATTTGCCTGAGGTTGAGAAAAGGAATGGTGAAATAGGGAAATCACTTTGGGAGTGGGTTTGAGAGTGTGTCCTGTGCTCAAAAGGATGATATCCTCTGTTGTGGCAGTTATAGCTAAGTTGCATGTTTATATTTTATGAAAAGCTTGTGTTGACATAGATACTGTTCACATAATAGGTGCTCAAATATTTGGAACATTGAATGAATGAATTTAAAACCAATGGAGAAGAGTATTCTGTGAGGGTAGGTTATGATTTTTATGTTTATGATTTCTCTAAGTGTTGGTAAGTTTATAGTTCTGGAGTTTCCCTTAAATGGAAAATTTTCTTAGTACCCCTAGCCTTTACTTTTTAAAATAATTTTTATTTTGAAATAATTATAGATTTATAGAAAGTTGCAAAAAATAGTACAGAGAGGACCTGTGTACCCTGAACCTTTACTTTTAAAAATATGTACTGCAATGTTTACCAATCCAGAAGTTTCAAGTGATCACTAAGACCATTCTGGTTCTTCTAGAAAGGTTGAAACTATTGTATCGTGCTCTTAAAAACAGAATGGGAATACAATTATTATTTTCATATATCCTTTACATAAAACCACCATTCAGTGATTAAAACACTAGAACAATTGATATGTATTTATTTCACAGATTTTAGTATTTATGTGCAAGAAATTTTATTTCCTTTTTTGTATGACTCATTCTGGTTTTGTTGGCATGGAGTTATAGTATTAACATTTGACTTGAAACAAACATGATTATAAGATTTATTCATTTAGCATTTATTGAATATTTAGAATGTGCCCACAGACACTGCTAGGTCCCTGCTCTCAAGGAGTTAATGGTCTAGGAAAGGACATAAGATGGGTTCAAAGTGGCTTAACTGGTAACATGGTCATTGTTTGACACCCTTCCCTCTCCTCAAGGCATTTTGATAGATAAATAGTTTTCTTAGCTGTGTGTTTTCAGGCTATCATGGCAGAAGGAAAACAGCATGCTCTATGTGTTGGAGTCATGAAGATGTCGGCAGAAGATATGTAAGTCTCACCTTAGGCCCCCTTAGCTTTTGAGATTTGGGTAAGCAACCCAGGAAGCATCAGAATTACGGGTGAAATTTGCTCTCTTTCATACCACGTCTTACAAATATCTAAGCACAGAAGCCTCATTTCTGATTTTTTTCTAACACTTAGGAAGCCATTGAAATCTATTTTGTCTTCGGGATTGCATTCTTTCTTAAGCACTCTGAAAAGAACCTGTGTGCCAACACAGCTGTTTTATATGTATGTATGTGGTACTTTAGGAATTTTTTATTTAGTACAATTTAAATTGGAGGGGGGGTATATGTTTGGGCTAGTTTTTTAAACAGTGACATAGTTCAGTACCACACAGTATTCATCTTATATTCCGACCTGGTGGTATAAGCAATGTGTAGTATTAGGGAACTATTAAAGATATATTACCAAATATAGACAATATTTTTTAAAACTTTGGAACCCATTTGATGACCAAATTAGTTCTATTGATTTTGTTTCAGGGTTAATGTAACACTTTGATACTCTAGTCTGGTGACATTATTACTCTACTTCTATAGACCCATTAGTTAGATTGCTAAAATCACTTTAAGATATGAACTGTCACAGAGTGATGGAATTTAATATAGACAATGATGTAAGTGTAATAGCAATAAATTCTCTGCATGTGGCTCAATAATTACAAAATAGCAATGTACTTTAAATTATATTTATCATGAATAAGCCTATAAATATGCATAAAAATATGTTTATGTTTTTTCCCTTCTACAGTGAGAAAGTCAACAAAGGAATTGGCATTGAAAATATCCATTATTTAAATGATGGGCTGTGGCATATGAAGACATATAAATGAGCCTCAGAAGGAATGCACTTGGGCTAAATATGGATATTGTGCTGTATCTGTGTTTGTGTCTATGTGTGACAGCATGAAGACAATGCCTCTGTGGTTATGCTGAATAAATTCAACAGATGCTAAAATTCTGTTAGCTTCAGAAATTATTTTAATTTTTCTTAAACTCAAGTAAAAATCAGGTAGCAAACTTGGACATTAAAAGGTATCTGGTAAGTAACCAAACAGACAACTTAATGTCCTTTCTTAGGCTAGTGATAAAAGATAAAGGGCAGGACTTGGTAAATGGACTTGCCAGTTTATGATGGACCCACAGAGAATCTGTCCAGTTAATGGGGCTGGAAGATAGAGTGGGAATTTTATCTCATTACCCCAGGGCACCCAGCAGTGCTCCTTCTCTTTTGGGTATGTGTTTGTTATTTATTTTTTAACTTTTAATTATGGAAAATTCCAAACATATTCAAAAATATGGGGAATCCTGTAATGGACCTTTTCTATATCCATCACCCAGCTTCAGGTAATGGTCGATCTTAGTTCATTTATACCTCACTTATTTCTCCACCTCCCCCCCACAATTATTTTGAAGCAAATCCAAGATACATCCTATCATTTCATCCATAACTACTTTAGTATGTATCTTTAATAGATAAGTGGTCTTTTTTTTTAAAGAAAAAACATAACCACAATACCATTATCACACCAAAGTTGTTTCTTAATATGATCAACTATCTAATTCCCTTGATTGTTTCTTTTTTATTTTTTTTAACTGTTGGTTTGCTTTAATTAGGCACTGGACAAGGTTCATACATTGCATTTGGTTGTTGTTTATTTAAGTCTCTAAGTTCCCCTTCTTTTCTTCCCCTTTAAGTTAATGATTTAAGAAATCTAGTTGTTTTGTAAAGTTTCCACACACATTCTGGATTTTGTTGATTGTATCACTGTGAAGTCATTTAACTTGTTTTTATGCCTCCTGCATATCCTATAAACAAATAGGCTTGATCAGATTTGGGTTCAATGTTTTTAGTGCCCGCTCTTGAGGAAAATCATACCCAAAAGATGCCCAAAACTTCCAGATTTGGGTCCCCATTGTATTCTTCAAAGAATATATATCTCATATCACAAATGGAGTATGGGGGCCATGGATCTACTTTAGTAAGAACAGTAATCTGTTTGGGAGTTAAAAGAGCAGTTATGAATTTATTTGGTGATAAAGGCCTTTCTTCCTAATAACCTTGCTGTTGTTCTAGAGTCTCAGCCATCTTCATTTGGTTGTTTACGAATATATGACATATGTGATTTTATTTTTCAGATGGATACAGACATTTACAAGATTGTGGTGACCTGTGTTACAGTTAGAAGTTGGTGAGAAAGGTGAGGGTGGATAGTAAAAAGAGAGAGATCATTCCGCTGGCTGTTCCAGCTGGACCTCCCAGGATATATATAACATAGGTGAACTTAGATCCAGGGTCTGACCCTCAGATTGAGAAACCGTTTCCCACTGACAAAACTTGTAAGACTTGGATATTTCCCAGTTAGAATGTAAATGTATTAATTTATAGTAGTAAGTCTATCTAGGGTAAACAGGAAGTTTCTTGGTGAACATGGGTAAGAGCAAAGGAAGGTTGGTAACTTGGGGTAATATTTCATTTGGGCTGGGGTAAGGCTTTGAGAGTTTTTGCTGCTTCATCATTATTTGGAATGCTTATCTCTGCCAAAATCTTGTCTCTTTCCTAGCCTGTAGAGGTGCCCTGATATTTTACTTCCTATATCCTTTTCAAGTTCCATGTAATTTTCCTTTTGTTATGCCAGTTTTATTCTACTACTTGCCATATTATAAAATTATTTTATCCTGTTAGATAAAAGTGTAAATAGTCTCATCAGAACATACTTATAAATCATCTCTCAATGAAAGTTTCTCATTTCTCAGATAGTCTCATTTTATACTGACTTATTGGCTTCAGATTCAGATGTCTCTCCATTTAGGGGAGGAGGCACCGTATTTGAGGGCTGTAAGTCCTTATATCCTTTAAAAAAGAATATACAAATCATTTGTGTCAAAACCAAACTTTAAACCTTTATTTTTGGTGCTAAGGTAATGTTAATTGACCAAGACTGCCTATAGAATGTTAGCAATGAAAAACAAAGCACACACAAACACACATTAGAGAAGTTAAAACTTTTGATTGCCTGGTTTCTGAAATAATATATCCTTGTATCTAACCGCTGTTACAGTGGGTGTAGGGAACACTTTTTAAATATTCAACATCAACATCTGTGCTTGTTTTTCTACTATGCTAAGGTACACTGACTGTGTTGCCTTGGTGATGTGGACTAACTACGTATGTTCCCTGCCTCCCCTGGGTCTGAGGCCTCAGCTCATCAATGTTAATCAGGGAAGTCACTCTACATGTGCAAGCCTTGTGATTTTCTAAACATTAGGTCATGTGTGGAAGCCAATTCAAAGAGGTTAAACTAGCAGATATATCAGCCTGTTTAGGCATTATGCTTAAAGGAAACTTTTAGTTTACCTATATTCCTGAGAGTAGAATACAGGGAGAGCCTGTTTTCTCTCAGGCAATGTGTCTCTAGTTCATTCAAAATTAATTTTGTGTCAAACCAATTTAAAATCTAGCCATTTCTGTGTTTCTGACTCACTTTTACTCAGCTGAGGTCAGTTGGGCTCAGTAGATATTTATTGAGTATCTACTAGGTTCTAGGTGATGTGGCACAAAGATGATTAATACACAAGTAGTTGTTGCCCTTAAGAAGGAGTTTCCAACCTAGTGAGTAAAGAAAATTTACATTTAAAAAAAATCTGGGTAATGGTAACAGCCCAATATTAATTTATAAAGCCAGTAGGAATTTATTATACTAATACTTTTCCAATTTTGGCCATTAAAGTTTGTAAATTACATATGAAACAAATATAATAATATTACTTAGATTGTATCCAATGTGAGGTTAAAAGAAAATGCAAGTGTCTTGGAGTTGCAACAATTCAGTGTTCCAACTCAAATGGTTGTCCTGTTGTCCAGTAGCATAAAGTCCTGATCAATCCTAGCAGATTGTCTGTTATAGTGGTTTGGTGGTGTTTTGTTGGCAGCTGCAATTTTTATTTTTCTTTTCTTCTTCTTTTTTTTTTTTTGTGTGTGTGTTCTGGACCCCAAACAAAAGCAGCTAGATTTTATCCCATGGGTAGTCATGAATATTTCCAATTTGAGGGATTTGATATTCCCCAAACAGAAGGTCATAGGGCATTTGTCAAGTAATGATTATACTGAGTGAAATTCCCCCTCTATACAAATCAGCAATTGAGGATACAGTATTTCTTAGTACTTCAGAAGAAAATATAAGAATGGCAATTCATTAAATTTGCAGAGGTATTTCATTATAATAAATATTTCACTTTTTTGTTCACGAGAATAATGTAGCAATTATATATTAATGGAATATGAAATGAATGTATGCCCAAACAAAATGTGGTAAATATTTGAACTTTGTTTATCTAGGTTCCTTAATTTTGAGAATCTCTCTCTCAAGGCTCTTCAAGAAACTCAAAATGGTTCCAATTTCTAAAGGAGTATCCACTAAATCTGATTTATAATGAAAGAAATACAATGAAAATCTATGCATCCTATGCCATTATAATCATTATTTCTGAGGTCTCAAGCAATCAGAAACTTACTCAAGTTATTCAGTAAAACCTATAAGAATCAGATCATTAAAACATATTTTGGAAGGTCTGCAGAACACTTATGTTTAATATGTTATTAATCATATTAAAGCAGTAAAAATTAGATGAAATATAATTGTACTCTTAATATCACAGTCTTTCAGGAGCAGTTTCTGAAGAAATCATACCTGTCAACATGGAGACTGATGCATGTAAATGTATTACACTTTTTTATATTCTGTATTTTACACTTTGTATGTATACTTTTATTATACTTTTTATGGCAGGTAAAAGAATGAGTAGATATTACCAACTATAATATCAATTTGTTGAATATTGTATTAAAACCAGTTAAGTACTAGTAAAGGACCACAACTCCATCAAATCAGGAATGAATGAACAAAATTGAGAGGCAGTTTTTAAATTAATGTTGAGGCTATTCGGCAGGTTTGTCTGTCTCTAAAAGCCTGGCCTTTTAGAGAATATAATTTATGCATGGAAAGAGATACGGGAGATGATTCACTGGAATTCCTCCCAGTAATACTGTGTTCATTAAGAACAGGTCATGGGAAGAAAAAATAAATAAAAACATCCAAACTCACTAATATAATTAATATTTTCCTCTTAGAGTGAAAATTAAAGAACTCCAAATTTTATCCTTAAACACTTTGAGAAATAAAAGGTGAATTAGTGAAATAATTTCTACTTAAAATCTTAGTTGTTACAGAGAATTACATGCCTCACTATTAATGTCTAATTCTAATTAATAGATTGTTTTAGAAATGTGTTTGTGAAATATAGCAAACATAGTAATACTAACCAAGTGAAAACTGATGTTTCAAATGACTAAAAAAACTTGGATTAGAGGGAGGCAGGAAAAGGTGTGTAACTCTCCGAAGTAGTTAACCAAAAATTGAGCTATAGGCATCAGTCTTATATGGAATATTATAAAACAACAGGCTATCATGTCCAAAATATAGAAGATATCTTAATATGAACACATACTAAATTGGTTTATCTTTTAGGCAAAAATAGCAAAAAATCAAATTTATCAAACCACTCATACATTTTAAAAAATCCCATTTTAAAAGTAAAACAAACCAGATTTACATATCATAAATGTTATTCTTGTTTCATTCCCCAATTTTAAAATACTTTAACTTCAGCCAGGATGTGACTATAGAGAACTTGCAGGGAATATTCAATTGCTTTACTCCCTTCAAGTTCATTGTATGTGTTCTCAGAACTCTACCACCTAGATTTGAAAGATAAAAAGATTTACTTTTTCTTTCTAATTTTAATTTTTATCATAGACTTGATTGTCAGTGATAACTATTATCTTTCCGTTAATCTGTGGTGAAATAAGTAGTTCCTTCTGACTTTCACAAGCATGTGAGCAGAAGACTGGGTTTTAAGGAATAAATCATTGGTCCTAACTAAGCACTCGCTTGGAGAAAGTGCCTTTTCTCCAAACATGCCTTGAAAACAAATCAAGTTCCGTTCCCTTTTTGCCTTACGGGAATCCATATTGGGGAGACTGCCAAGATTAGGTGACTCATTATCATTCTTACTAACTTCTATTTCAAAAGGGGATGCTTTTTGTCTTTGTCCCCAAATTCTGGGGTTGTCCATCTATGCTGATGCATAACGAAGCCCTGAGGTTTGAAACTTGCAAACCAGTAAGATGATTTCATGATGAAACTGCATGTTAGTTTGACACTGTCTATTAATAGTCCTTGAGTAAGCTTAAAGTTGAGACAACTTTTACAAAGCAGTATGTACTTCTAGTTTTGTTTCCCTATCAGTGGAGCTTGGAATGTCTATTTATGCATACTTTTATAACAAATTTTTAGTTTCTAGCGATCTGAAGGATTTTGTATGCACTTCTTAGTGTGGATACTTTTTAAATCAGTTCTAATGCTGCTGCATTCAAAATTCACTTTTTGAAGCCAAAATTCACTCTTCACATCTGGACTAGATTGGACAGAGTGAGGAGGCTGGGAAGAGAGTCCATTTTGCCCTGTGGGCTCTGGACAGCTTTCTTAGAGAGGTGACTTATCCAGGATTAGGAAAAGTATGCTTTTGCATGACTAAATTCTTTCTAAAGTTTTCTTGTGTAAGCATTTTAGATTTAAGAAAGTTCAGCTTGAAATATATTTGAATATAGAGTAAGACAGCTTCATTTAGTTGGATAATAGCATTCTCTAACACACCAATTATTATTTATCTCCTAAATAGCTTTCAAAAAGCCCATGACTGGAAAATATTTTTCACTGGCATGGCTTTATTCTGTTCTAAAAATACTAAGGGCTAAAATGTTATTGAAAACTTGAATGCTTATACTGCACTTACTTTATGTTGTTTCAAAAGGTTAAAATGTTTTATTTTGTAAAATGTCTGGAATCCATGAAGTAATTCTGCTTTCTTGCTTCCTAACACAAAGGTCTGAGAGAAGGCGTCTGGATGTTAAACCCAATTCTCTCTCAAGTACCAAATGCCCAGATACATTTACTGGGATGCAGGAGTCTCACTTAAGTGTTGATTTTTGCTGATATAAAGAGAAACCTCTTGATTAAAGTGTGGGGAGATATAAATCATACCAATTTGGTCAGTTCTAGCCCCAATAATGGCTGATTTGCTGTGAAAGGGGAGCATGTTCTAAGCTAATGTTCTTAAAAGCAAGTTATGAGTTTCTCCTTAAAAAATATTTGTAAAAAAGCTGTTTCAGGAAAAGCTGTTTTATTGCATGGCACAAATTAAATGTGTGGATGTTATCTTAAAACTATTAGGGAATTCCCTTGCAAATTTGAATATTCAATACCAGATGTTATTCACATCAATATTTTAATATTTTACTATCAATATATCTAATACAAAGGATTGATACATATTTAACTGTTTAGAGTGCTAGTTAAACTTGTTCAAATGAGTAAGAGGGAAAGGGAAATAACATTCCCTGAGTGCCTACTATGTGCACAAACTCTATTTATGTATCTTGACTAATCCTTACAATGATTTCTTGAGGTAGATTTTAATTCTCATTTTACAAATGAGGAAACTAAGGCTCAGAGAGACATTATATAACTTCCCTGAAGATACATAGCTAATAAATGGCAGAATTGGAATTTGAATCTAGGTTTGCCTCACTACAAAGCCTATGTTTTGCAGAAAACTCTCCCCTTGTGTTTCGTAAATTGTTAATCTCAGCCCACATTTGAATTATCATTTTTATGGGTTATTGGGGAGAGGTATAAGTTGGCAAGCCTCTGTTCCACAGTGGGAAAATATGGGTAGGATTTGAATGAGATAAGAGTGGGATGCTTTCAGTGTCTTATCTGAGCTGCTGAGGAAATGTTTTTCTGTTTCCCTCTTCAATAGCAGAGTATAGTAGAATATTTTGAAATTGAACTCAGTCGTGAGGTCTGAACTTTTCCTATTATCAGTTACCTTCAAGCCAGATGATTTGTGGCCATTTAAAGGTTATGTTATTTAAAAGCCTTTGCTGGATCTTTAGAAAAGGATATAAGAGGGAGGGTTACTTAAGGAGTGCAGCAATGAGAACGTAGAGTGTAATGTGCTAAGGCGGGACTAGCAGTTGCTTTGAGATAGTTGGGGAAAATGATTGATTAGTGAATATTAAAATCAATGACAGGGGCAGTTTTGGTTCAGTTATAATTTAAGGGGAAAAGTTGAGGGGCCTAATCTGTATTTTGCTCCAGATCCAATGATTTAATTTTGAGAAGGAAGATCCAGTAATTGAACTCATGCAAGGAAATGGCCTGGGGCCTGCTAAGAATCAGGTTGCAGTTTCCATTGCATTCAAGAAAATTAGAAAGATAAATACAACTTTTAGAAGAAACTTTAAGCTTTCTCCTATTGACATTTAACCCTGGGGATCTCATACTTCTAGAATTGCTTAGACCTGTGCTATCAAATATGGTATCCACTAGCCATCCATATGTGGCTACTAAGCACTTGAAATGTGACTAATCTGAATTGAAATGTGCTGTAACTGTTAAATACACCCTGGATTTCAAACACTTAATAAAAAATGTAAATAATTTTTTTCTGTTGATTACATGTTGAGATGACAATGTTCTGGATATATTTGGGTTAAATAAAATATATTGCTAAAATTAATTTCACCTGTGTCTTTAACATGGCTACTGGAAATTATTAAATTATACACGTGGCTCACATTATATTTCTATTGGATGGCACTGGGTTGGAGAATAGGCAATATTCACTGAAGCTTTTCTCTAGAGGCGGTGCTTTAGAGTGGCAAATATGGAAAAGATTCTCAGTGCCAGCATTCAGTCTTCCATCAAGCCAGGTATAGTTTTTCTCTCTTCCCCTCAGATGGTACTAAGGTGGTATTTTGACTATTAGAACATTCCCATTTATTCAACACTTTGGGTACATAGGTGGATGTCTCTATTATGTCAGTCACTTGGTCAAAGCATTTTTTCCTAATGCAAGTCTGTAATACAATACAGTAAGGGCATTTATTCTTTCTTCCTATCTCTGTAAAATGAGTCATATTTTTAAGTCCTGCCCTTTCTGCCAGGGCTTTTGCCAAATTGCCAAAGTAATGGCATAGCCAATGTGGCTATTCTTGCTTGGAATCAGTGAAAACTACCCCAGAAACGGGAATTATGTGTATTAAAAGGAAGCATTTATCAAATCCAGGAATTTTAAGACAAAAGGCCACTATATTCTAATAATAAATTATGGTTCATCTTACTACTTATGCAAACCTTATGTGAAATGATTACTTGACTCCCTGTAATGAATGAGTTTGGGCTCCTTTTGCTTTCCACAAAGCACCAGGCCTAGTGTTAACCTCATAGATACCCCATATACACAAGGACAATTATAGTATATAGACTCCACACTAAGTGGACTTTTCTTTTATTATGGTAGAAACCCTAGATACACTGACATTTCATCATTTCATACTTTTCAAACAAGTCATTTTCCTCATTACCCTTTAAGTGCTCTATAGTATTTTATCTTTGATATTAGAGTTATGATTAAATTTGGGGGCAATATTTTTTGAGGGGAGGAGTTGGTAAACATTTCTGAATTTCTGTGAATGCCAAAAGAAAGCTAAACTTATATAAACATGCTTTTCACATAACTATGCAAGGATGCACTGAATGCATTTGAATCAGCCTGTACCAAAAGGAACACAATGTTCTTAACAAATGGAAGGAGAAACTAGTCATACGTCATCACTAGACTCTGCTTTCAGCAATTTTTCTAATACAGGTGTGCCCTGCTTTAAGGAAACACAATAGATGAGTTTGAATGCATCACAGAAAAATCTGCGTATTATAAATCACATTTGATACACATGCTTTTAGCTATATCCAAAAAAAGCCAAGGGTCTAAATCTATTACATATTTTGCTCAAGATTCAATATTTTAATTTACAGAAGGAAGATCCAGTGATTGAACTACTCATGCAAGGAGATGGCCTGGGGCCTGCTAGAAGTCGGTTTGCAGTTTCCACTGCATTTGAGACAACCAGAAAAATAAATACAACTTTTAGAAGAAACTTCTTTTCTCTCATTCACATTTGTCATGAGCGGGGTCTTATACTTCTGGAATTACTTAGAACTGTGCTATCCAATACAGTAGCCACTAGCCATATGTAAAGTATATTCACAATCATGCTCAATTTCCATTAGACCTCCATTCTTTCCAACTCTCCCCAATAACAGTGGGGTTAGGGTTATAGTTTTTTTCTATGTAAAGCTAATTGACATATATAGTGATCAAATCTATAACCATTACTTAAGTAGTACTATTTTCCCTGTTACCGATTTAGATTTTATCTATAAGACTGAGTACAAATGAGTTCCAAAAGATAGCTTATTTAAGACAACTAGCATTTTATAAAAAAAAAAACTCATGTATAAAAATATGATCAAGAGCATCAGTTTGGTTTAAAAACGCAATGTTAGCACCCATTAACAAACAAACAATGGGATGCATTCTCTGACATTTAACGTGATATTTTGACACATTAACTGAAGATAAATGCAATAGAAAATTTTTAACATTGGTGTTGGGGGCAAAGTGGCATGTTATAAACTGTGTGTCATACTGAGAGACTGTTCATCACTGTACTAACACTGAACGCGATCTGTAGTAATTGCATCTGAGACCACACATGAGGGTGCTTGATAAAGGGGTTTTATTATTCTTTAAAATTAATAGCCCATCTTAACCAAAAGCCCCAATGAGGAAAATCAGAGAAATTAAAACAAAGGGTTTTTACACACTAATTTGAGGATCAATAATTTCAAGCCCAAGGCCCTCTTGAGGAAATTCTCTTTTTGGTTTGCTAAAGCTGTGGGAGACCATTACCATTAGGCCAGTTACAGGAAATATTGATTTCTAAAATGTCATGGTCTCACACTCTATGGGGGCTTATAGATCTGACAATACAGAATGTGCTGGCCAGATTATAGGACAAGTCATCTCCAAGTATCTCACACATTTATAGCACAGGAGCCTTGCACCCACCACTGGGTTAAGTTTCTGAGTAGCCACTAACATTAGGCAAATGGATGGTAATTCAAGGTAGATAGTGAGCTTAGGGCTTGTGCACAAAAAACAGATATGGTACAACAATTAACATGGAAAAAATATCTATGAATTTGTACACAGAAACAAAAACCAGGACAGACTCAACTCTAGTAAGTGAAACTGTCAGATAGCCAAAACAAGTTCTTCAAAGGAGATTTCTATAGAATTCATTTGCCCAGCAAGAGTACATAAATCTCAACTGATACATTTCTATCCAAGTTGCAGCTGGGAGCTTGATTAACTGGGAAACAACACAGTTAAATAATATTACATTCTTCATAGTCACCACTCCAATTTCATTATCTGCATACTGAGGTAGAGAGTTACACTGAAATTGTGTATGCTAAGAAATGCCACTAAATTAGCTCCCAGGAAAATTACTCAACCTTGGCAAGTAATTTTCACTTTTTCTCTCAGGAACAGATTTCAACTTTCACCTTAACATTTCCTTAGTTGCTTGGTTGTGTATTTTGAGAAGGCAAATCCATTGGCACTTGGGGAAGCTTAGAACATAAATCAACATTAGAAGGAAATACACAGCTAAAAGTTTTACTTTAATCAGAAACTCAATAACTTAGCTAGAAAGACATGTTATATTTTTAACCAATAAGCAAAAATATGTGCCACAGATTTTAATGTTCATAATTTAGAATTTACCGCATAAATACAATATTTATAAATATATCCTTTATCTGCAAAATTATTATTCTTAAGACATTTCTCCCCAGTGCATTTACAATTTTCATGTGTTTTAAGGAAAAAAATACCACCCCCTTTAAAAATGTACTACTAAACTTTAATGTGTGATTATACCAGTGCCACTGAATTAGAAAAAAGAAACGTATTGCTGTATTGGATATGTAGTCATTACTACAAATGACAATACATGTCCAATTGGTGATCACATACATTTTCCTGTTCCACTTCTCAGTCATTGTCAGAACTGTTTGGAGGTAAGAAAACCAATGCATCATTGAAAATATGCCCAAATGCCCTAAGACGGTATACCCCATACATCATCACGTGCATCTGATTAGGAGTCAGTCCATTAAAAGTAACAGCCATATCTGAGCAACATCCTTCTACTACCTGGTTGGGGTGATTAGTCATTGCCTCTTTAATAAAAAGGCCAACAGATTTGGTATTAAATACATCTTTTCCATCAGCATCTTCTGCATTTTCTGCAAATACTCCAGCATATTTCAGGCAAACTGCTAGCTGCTTATCTTCAGATATCTTCCAAATCATCCCTCCCTGTTCGGGACACTTTTCAGGGATATTGAGAAGGCTGTTAAGTCTTTTCATCGATTCTATACTTAAGACAATTCCTCCTTCCACACCCACATATTCAAGGTCTCCAGATTTTATAGTGTGGCCTAGATAGAAAGGCTGTGACGGATCCTTTTTTAACAAAAAATACTTTAGGTTTTCAATAATGGCAAATGTAGTGGGGCGTGCAAGGAAGAACCAGTTGTACTGGTCTCTATACTTATCAAATGCATACTTGTAAGCTTTTCTCATCATTAACCACATGTCGTTTGTTTCCATATTAATTGACTCAAATACTTTAACATTTTCAGAACTGAAGAACTCTGCTTTGTCACAGTGTTTGGTCCAAGTCTCCTTTACTGCAGCCCAAAGACTCACATCTTTGGGTTTTACAAGGATAATACAGTATACTCGAAAGCTCTTACTGAGCTCCATGCGTTCATCCTCCGAAATTTTCAAGATATCTTCTTTGTTCGGAGCTTGTAGGTGGTGATGCTCATGGTGGTGCACTCTATTTCCATGACCAATCCTAATGTGTCCTAGCATAGTGATCAAAGCACAGAAAATGCTTCCAAGCATCACACCCTTCAAAAATGAGCTGCTTTCAGAAAGCATTTTTCCTATAAAGAAAAAAAAAGACCCTTAAAATATGTAATAGAAAAGGATTAGTCTAGTAATTTGATTTGGTATTTCTTACATACTTACATTTTCCTCTTGATGCTTAAAAAAAGTCTCCCAAGCTTGAAATCAAGTAAGTTGCACAGAATACCAAGGACTCTCAGAATCTTTAGCTTCCAATGGTATCATTACTGTTTGGTATAAACCGGAACTTTGCAACAACTCCTCTATGGAGAATTTGCTGTGGGGAGGCTATTTTTGCACTTCATCTATGGGGATTTAATTAACGAAGTACTAAAAGCATTAACCCTAGAAAGCAATGTTATAGACGCTGTCTGCCCATCATTCTCTTTAAAGAATTTTTCATCACAAAATTCATATTATTTTATGTGGCCATATTAGTCTATATTTATAATATACATATTAAATACCTCTGCAGATATAAATGGACTTTTACACCAAAACATTAAATTGAACAGATAAAAGCATTTATAATTGACAAATCACCAATTGTATCTGCGCTGACATTTCTGTTCTCAACAGTGTTTTATTTAATTGATGGCTGTTGTCCTTAGATGTTTTGAGTATATCTAAATCAAGTTTCTTGAGAATGATACCCTATATATTAATATTTACCCTTTTATTCCTAAGACCAAATGGTTTCCAATACAGTATCCCAACTACTGATGTAATAAAAGCCCATAATAAAAATAGTGTTTTGGATAAAAAATGAATCAATATAGGCATATCTGGGAACCATTAATGAACATTTTTATTTCCATAAAAGGCATTTTATTCTTCTTTGAGGAAGTAAAAAGGGAAAGTCATTTTTATTTCAATTAGAAATTAAAAGAAAAACCAACACTAAATGCAACTGTTGAAAATAATTATGTTCTAACCATTTATGCCAGCAAAGGCTAAAATTTTTGCAATCTCTCCTCTACCTCTTATTTTTTTTCGTTTAAATTTTTTTTTTCGAGGGTCATGCGAGCCCGGAAGGCTAAGTCCTGGGCGGCTGCGCACCCGAATCTCTCCTCTACCTCCACAAAGAATATTTGACTGAGCTCCGTGAATTTTCCCTTTGTCTCTTAAAGTTGAAAGAGGCCTTAAAAGCTACCTAATGTCATTTATCTCATTTTACAGATAGGGAAATGGAGGTCCGCAGAGGTTAAGTAACTTACATAGCTAGTCAGTGGTAGAAGTAGACTAGAAACATCAGTTTAGTGCTTTTTCCATTACAGAATAATAATCTCCATAGTGCTTCTACTATATTATTCAGAGTTTAATGAACTACTGAATAACCTTGTTTTCTTACAAATGGTAAAAAAATGTGGGATCTGTTGACTATGATTGACATTTTGTACCCAATATCACCATATTGCTACAAGGAAACAATTCCCATGGTTTTCTTCTAGAGGAAATGGATTTTGACTTCTACCAGAAGGACAAGGTGTGGAATAGCTTGGCAGATATAATTCCTGAGTGGGGAAAGAAGCAGGATGGCTTTCCTGTGTCACTCACAGAACTTGATCAACAAATACAGCTCGAAAAAGAAAACAGAAGTGACAGAAAACAAGCTGTGATTAATATTAAAATTGTCAACACAGAGAGAAAAGCACATGAAGACACAAAAGAAGATGGCCATCTACAAGAGGCCTCAGAAGAAACCAAATTTGACACATTTACCGTTGACTTCTAGCCTTCAAAACTGTAAGGAAATAAATTTCTGTTGTTTAAGCCAAAAAAATAAAATAATAGAATTATCAGATGTACTCTTAATTTATATAGAATTTTGGCATTTCATATTACACAATTTTTATTATTTCTGGCCAATATATAATTCACACATGGCTCTTCGCCCAATTATGGCATATGCATATGTCAGAATTCTTCCTGATGGGGATACTGCTCCTGGCTGCAAAAATATTTATCAAAATTCAATAAGTCTAAAAATTTTAAATAATATCACATGAACAAATGATTCTAAAAAGATTTTTTTTTTCATATTGGGGAGGCAAAGAAAAAGTAACACTAGGGATGCACATGATAGGGAATCATTGTGCGCAAAGGAAAGGGAAACTAATTGCACACAGGCACAAATAAGAGACTACCCAACTGGTTTTTGAGATTAACCTTTCAGGAAGGTAAAGGTGGTTGGGGCGGAGTACGGAAAAGGGAGGAGGACGAAGTGGAGAAGAGAAGTGAGAGGCAGGACATGGTGACCTCGAGACCCCACTGAGGGGCCAAGGGAGCGTCCCCAGGAGGGCGGCTCTTCGTCTCCCGCGCTCACAATCCTCCCCGTGCACCTGCCCTGGCATCCCGCGTGGAGCATGCCAGTCGTGGGCTAGGACCCAGGCCTTCCCCAAGGGAGAAGAGTGTCGGGGGGTCTGGCCGCTCCGGGGTGCGCTCGGGGTGCAGGCCAAGGCCCCAGCACTCACCCGCGTCTACAACGGCTCGGGGATAGGAAAGCGCAGCCGCGCACGGCTTTCCTCTCCCGTTCGCGCGCCACTCGGTTACGCTCCTGGCCGGGCTGTTCTAGATGCAGGCGGTGTCCTCTCGTTGGTCTCGCTAAAAGTTGGGGAGGGCCAGGAAGCGGACGCCGCGAATGCAGGGGCAGCGGGGCGAGGCAAAGGAGCCCTCGACTGGGCGGAACAGTCCGTTCGCCCGCCCGCGCCGGCGCCTGAAGGGTCCATGGGCACGCAGCGCGCACGCAGCGTGCCCTTTCTTCCCGCCCCGCGCCGAGTTCAGGGTAATACATCCGGTTGGCGTGACCCGCACGCTCTCCTGTACCCAGTGGGACGCTCAGAGAGGCGGGCATGCGTATGACTCTCTGACACTTCCCACCTCTCCCTGGTGTGGAAACTGCGAGAGCGAGAAAGAACCTTGTTCCCTGCAGCGCTTGTGTCAGTTCTCTGGATGGTTTCTCTGAGGTTCCCCGTCGTCTTTGAACCCTCATGTTGACAAGGGGGCGCTCCACCCAGTACTCCTGGGCTGGGACCAAAATGTAAGCCATTGAAGTAGTCACGGAATAATGACGTTAAGGACTTGCTATGGTTACTGGAATGGGATCTGAAGCCCCACTGCCTGAAATCCAATCCTGTCTTCACCCACATCCTTTTATATCCTGGGAAAGTTACTTCACCTCGTTGTGCCTCCGTTCCCTCCTTTGTATAGGAAATATCACAGTAGTGCCTATTTCATAGAAAAGTGAATGAGAGAGTGCACATGACTCCCTTGGCAAAAGATAATGACTAGAGTAAGCGTTTACTAAATGTTGGCTGTTATTGTTTACCTTTGTATATAGTTCTTAGTGCCAGTACTCAGTAGAAAGTAAATATTTGTGGGATTAATGAATATTAGAGCTACAGATGAGGAACCAGGTCCAGAAAGGAAAAGAAACTTTTGAAAGGCCACACAGCAAATTAATGGCAGAGGTGGAACTAGAATCTAGGTCTTTAATTATGAGTGCAGAGCTCTCTTTCCACTAAACATGGGCTCTGTCTTTTAAAATTCGTTTTTGTGGCAGAAAGATTTTTGCTAAAAAGCACATTTTTTTTTTTTACAAATATTTAAAAGCTACCATTACTAGGTTCCATTCAAGTAACATCGAGTGGTGACTTACTGGCTCCTGAGTTCTTAGACACATATTTGAGTTTTGGCAGTGACCCAGTTTAAGTAGACAGAAGGTTTCAGGGAGCACAGAAACAATGAACAAATAGATTTTAGACAATTACTATCCTGGCAGCACTATCCTAAATTCTAAAGATACAGTGGTGAACAAAATAAATCCCCTGTCTTCATGAAGCCCTCAGTCTAGCAGGAAAGAAAGACATTAAACAATTCATTACAATTAATTATAATGGTGGTGTGTTCTCTAAAGGAATATAAAAATGAATTTTGGAACTGGAGAAGAGCTGAAGACTGCAAAATATGTCCATTATATTTTCTTAAGTAATATATATTGTTTATTATCACATATATAAATATATGTACATACACAGTTAAGTGAAACAAATTGCAGAGTAATATATATAATATGATTATATTTTGGTGGAAACAAACGTGAATATAGGTTTGATCTGTTTGTATGAGGAAGAAGAGTTGTGGAATGTTACTTAGCAGACTATTAATTTTGGTTACATCAGGAGGTTGAGGTGGGAGTGATTAACTTTGTATTTATACATCCTTGTAGTGCGTAGTTTCACTGGTTATAAATAAGCATTTATTACTTTTGAATCTGAAGAACAGTAAATAAAGGGATATTTAAAATTAGAGGGACAAAAAGAAAAAGAGGAAAAGATACCAATAAAAATACCTTTTTTTTTTTTTTTGTCAGAGAGGACCTTGCTCTGTTGCCCAGACTGGTGCTGTGGCATGATCCTAGCTGACTACAACCTCAAACTCCTGGGTTGAAGTGATCCTCCTGCCTCGGCCTCCCAAGCAGCTGGGACTACAGGTATGCGCCACCACACCCAGCTAATTTTTCTATTTTTTGTAGAGATGGGGTCTTTTGTGTTCCTCAGGCTGGTAGTCTTGAACTTCTGTCCTCAAGGCTGTCCTCCTGCCTTGGCTTTCCAGAGTGCTAGGATTACAGGTGCGAGCCACCACACCCAGCCAAAAATACCTTTTAAAGAGTGCAGAGAACCAGTTTCTCCTTGCAAAGACGGACCAAGGAAGGACAGATAGAAATGACATTCTGAATTCAGATGGTAACAAGGAGACAATGTAAAATGTTTCTTCCTAAAAAAGGGTAGCTACATTCTGAGAAATGTCTCTAGGTGAAAAAATTAAAAAATTTTAAAAAGAGTAACTGTGAGGTGATGGATATGTTAATTACCTTGATTGTGGTAATCATTTCCCAATGTATATGTCAAATCATCACATTGCACACCTTAAATATATATAATTTTTATTGTCAAACATACTTTAATAAAGCTGGGGAAAAAAATAAAATGATTCATTTAGTACAGGAAGGTACTGTATACCAAACTGCAAGTACTAATGATACAAAATCCTCTGAAACAGAATAAACCACAAGATTTTTTTTCCAGAGTCTCACTCTGTTGCCCAGGCTAGAGTGCCATGGCGTCAGCCTATCTCACAGCAACCTCCAACTCCTGGGCTCAAGCGATCCTCCTGCCTCAGCCTCCCAAGCAGCTGGGACTACAGGCAAGCACCACCACGCCCAGCTAATTATTTCTATTTTTCAGTAGAGATGAGGTCTCACTCTTGCTCAGGCTGGTCTTGAACTCCTAACCTCAAGCGATCCTCCTGCATCCGCCTCCAGAGTGCTAGGATTAAAGACATGAGCCACCACGCCTGGCAAACCATGAGATTTGTAACACCAAAAGTACTGTTAATGAGAAATTGTTTAAGAACCCAGTTCTTTACTTAAAGCAGAGCTTAAATATACTTAGCATTTGAAGTGAAGTTAGTGAGACGATTAACTTATAGTTAGGTGATTGCATTTTTTAAACAACATTTCATATTGTAACCCCTAATTTTAAAAATACATGCAATTTGTATTAAAATTAAGAGTTCATACTCTTTGGCCCAGTAAACTCACTTCTAGTAATCTTTCCCACAGAAATTAAAGCACCAGTATATAAGGCTAAATGTATTTATATAAAGGCAAAAAGCATTATTGCTTATAATAGAAAAAGTGGTAAATATCTATTAATAAGAGAATGGTTGAATTCATTATGGTAAATCCATATAATTGAATATTAAGCATAAAAGAGACAAAGAACTTATTTCACCAACCTGCACTAAACACTTCCCTAAACACACTAAACTGTACCTTGTGTGGGAGGGTTGCTTTTGAATTTGGTTTCCTTCATATATGCAGCAGGTAAGACAAGATTACATTCAAAACTGATAACACTGCATTTTTGGTAAGGCACTTCGGTCAAGTGAATGCATTATTCAGCACGAGAGGTCATTAGTTTCCAGTAATTGGCGATTCACTTGCACAAGAACACTCAAATCTGTCCAAAGGCCTTTGGGAAAGTAACACAGCTTTCTACAACAATTCACTGGAATAGTAAATATCAAAGAAAATCTAAGGTGGATTGTTTTCTGCATAACATCTTTTTGGAGGGTTAAAAATGTGTTCTTTGATTACCTAAATAAAGTACCTATATGTACCTCTTCTGCCCAGTTTCTCAACTATTCATCTTCAATAAACAAACTCTCTTGTCTTAACAAATCTATCATTGTTTCCATTTGAGTGTAGTGTGATCTCTAAATGAATCTCATTTGTGTGTGCAGGCATATTCATGCTTGCAATCTCATTTCAAAAATATTTTTCTGCTAGATGCAGTGACTCACACCTGCAATCCCAACACTTTGGGAGGCCAGGGCAGAAGGATTAGTTGAGGCCAGGAGTTCAAGACCAGCCTGGGCAACATAGTAGGACCCTGTCTCTACAAAGAAATTTTTAAAAAATCAGCTGGGTGTGGTGGTGCTTGCCTGTAGTCCTAGCTACTCAGGAAGCTGAGGCAGGGAGGATAGCTTGAGCCCAGGAGTTGACAGTGAGCTATGATCATGTCACTGCACTCTAGCCTGGGTGACAGAGTGAGACCCTGTCTCAAAAAAGAAAAAAATTTTTTTCTGTTTGATGGCCATCTGACAGCTTTCTCTTTTTAAATTAATAAACCCATTTGCCCTCCAACAAGCACGTGTTAAGTGTTTATAGTATGTCAGGCACTATGCTAAGCATTATTTAAAACTTATTTATTATAGAAAGTTTCAAACATATACAAAAGCAGAAAGAAAACTATAATGAAATCACATGTACTTTTAAAATCACAAAGCTTTAACATAATCAACTCAAAGCCAATCTTGTTAGATTTATACCCTTTCTACTTCCCTCCCTCCCAGATTATCTAGAAGCACTTCCTGGTCATCATATAATTTCATTCATAAACATTTCTATATGTATCCATAAGAGATAATGATTTATTAAGAAAAACCTGTAATACTAGTGGCACAATTAAAAAGTTACTTAATGTAATCAAACATCCAGTCAGTGTTCAAATTACCAGAATCATAAATGTCATGATTTTTTTCTAGTCTGAATCAGAATCCAAATAGTCTTCACATTGTGATTGGTTTTTGTGTTTCTTAATTCTCTTTGTAGTCTATAGGATTCTCCTCTGTTTATCCCCTCAACATTTCTTCACTAAAGAAATCTGGTTGTTTGTCTTGTACATTTACCCACAGTCTCATGCTGATTTCATCATCCTGGTTGCTTTGATAGGTTTCTCTATCTTTTGTATTCCTCATAAACAGGTAGTTGGATCTAAAGTAGGGTTGCCAGATTTAGCAAATAAAAATGCAGGGCTCCCAGTTAAATTTGAATTTCAGATAAACAATGAATGCTTTTTTTAGTATAAGTATGTCCCAAATACATTGTATGGGATGTACTAAATATTGTATAGGACATGCTTACACTAAAAAAAAAATAGTTGCTATTTATCTGAAATTCAACTTTAACTGGACATCCTGAATTTTATCTGGCAACCTAACTTTAATCTAAAAGCTATGTTGGATTTAGGTTTAATTTTTATTTTTTTTTTTAGGCAACGCTGCTTCATAGTGGTGGTATATGCTTTCCTCAGGAGCCACATAATGTTTGGTTGTCTGTCTTTGT
Source organism: Propithecus coquereli (assembly GCF_000956105.1). Taxonomy (NCBI): domain Eukaryota; kingdom Metazoa; phylum Chordata; class Mammalia; order Primates; family Indriidae; genus Propithecus; species Propithecus coquereli. The sequence continues at coordinate 481,702 of NW_012154018.1, forward strand.
GGTAATAGCTGCCCTTGATGCTCAGTGCCTAGATTGGTAATTCATTAAGGCATTAAGGTTGCAATATGGTGATCTTCTAATTTTCCAAGGCATATTTTTAATAGGAAGTTTAGTGTAGTGATTAAGCAGTCAGGTTCTGGGGTGGGAAAGACTTTGTTTTGAGATCCGGTTCTACTACTTCCTAGGTATGTGACCTGGGACAATTTAGTTTACTTCTCTCACCCTTAGCTTCCTCATCTGTAAAATGAGACTAAAACAATAGTAACTATCTCATAAAGTTTTTATGAGGGTTAACAAAGATATATAGAGAGTTTAGAACAATGTCCAGTACATAGAAGGTGCTCAATTAAAGCTATTATATCTAATAAGACTCCTGAACAATTATGGCCTTTGAAATATTCCAATATTCAAAACTTTAAATTCTCCACTTAACAGGAAATTGTCTATTTTTATGCTTAGGTTCAACAAAGTATGGACAGCCATGTAGAAATATGGTTGGATAAAAAAGGTATGATCTAATGCTAACAGGCTGAGTAGGGGAACCCAGCAAGGCATGTAGTCTAGATTTTTCTTGGCCTCTCTGGGCATGCATTGCTTTCTTCTGGGTGTGGGGCAGGGCCCTTTCCTGAATGAAGGTCTTGTGACCTACAGTCTAACAAGTAGGTCAGATAATTTCTTTATGGCCACTTTTTACATAGAATAACTTGAGGTTTTATGGCTGGCTTTCAGGGAAAAGGGGTTCTGTCTTTTATGACCTGCCTTGGGGAAGAGGGATTCTAGTTTCTATAGCTAGCCTTAGGGAAGAATGGGACTGAGAGGTAAGAAGACAAGGAAAGGTCAGAGAAGAACTTTTGCTTTCATTTTGGGGTACTGTTTTCTGAGCCCCATCAGGTTTACTGAATAAACAGCCTCTCATATTTGTCCCATGCTTTAGAGTCGACAAAGGCCTTCTTCACATGTGCTCTCATTTTAGCCTCTGCCGCCTTTTAACCAGGACTGGTTTTATTCATTTGTTACATCTGAAGAATCTTGGGTTTAGGGAGGCAACCTGTTCAACATAACACAGCTAGAAAGTCACACAGTAGAGCAGGAACTATGTCCTAGGCCAAGGCTCTTTTGATGGAAAATACGTCCTCCCTCCTGCAAATCTTTCATTTCTTGGTTTCAGTTACAACACTGTCTTATTTTCTTTTTCAACTTCTCAACTTCTTGTTTCTTTCTCAAACTATTTCCTTCCCTTCCCATCCCTATCCTTGGTGTTTCTTTCTCCTCTTCCCAAACGTAATCATTCCTGAACTTCTATCCTTAGGCCATTTTTATTGATGTATTTTCCCCCTGTGATATCTGCTCAATAGCTTTCATCTATTCAAATAGCTTCAACCACTCCCTCTGAGAGAATAATTTCCAAATCTGTATTTCTGTCCTTTACCTCTTCCTTGAGTTTTGGACCCTAAAGTTCAATCACCTGCTTGTATCTCCATATGGCTGCTTCAGACAGAATCTAACATTCAGTGGGTCTGCTTAGTTGAATCCTGATTTCAACCAATCACCTATAAACAAATGAGGAAATGGTTGAGGAGACTGGAATACTTACTGGATATTTGATGACACTAAAGGCTTAATGTTAATTTTTTAGATGAGATAATTGTATGTGGTTAAGAGTATGTTTTAGAAATACATAGTGAAGTGTTTGTGGATGATATAATATGATGTTTGGCATTTACTTCAAAATAATCCAATTCAGAAAACAGTAAGGAGGTTCCACAAAAAATTAAAAATAGAACTACCATATGATTCAGCAATCCTACTACTAGGTATATATTCAAAGGAAATGAAAGAAGTATGTTGAAGATATCTGCACTCCCATGCTAATTGCGGCAGTATTCACAGTAGCCAAGATACAGAATCAATCTAAGTGTCCATCAATGGATGAATGGATAAAGCGTGGTATATATACCCAATGGAACACTATTCCACTATAAAAAAGAAGCAAATCCTGTTATTTGTGGCAACATGGATGAATCTAAAGGACATTATGTTAAGTGAAATAAGCCAGGTGCAGAAAGACAAATTGATCCCATAGAAGTAGAGAGTAGAAGCTGGGTAAAGTAATGCACACATGCCTGTAGTCCCAGCTACTCAGGAGGCTGAGGTGGGAGGATCACGTGTTTGAGCCTAGTTTCGATGAAATAGCAAGACTTTGTCTCAAAAGAAGAAAAAAAGAATGACAAGAAATAGAGAGTATATAAAAAAAAAAGAAATAGTAGAATGGTGTGTACCGGGTCCTGGGGTAGTTAGGGCGGAGTAGGGTTGGGGAGAGATTGGTCAAAGGATACATATTTATAGTTAAGAAGAATACGTTCAAGAGCTCTATTGTACAGCAAGGTGACTATAGTTAATGGGCAAATATTGTATCCTTGAAAAATGTAAAGAGAGTGGATGTTATATGCTCTCACCACAAAAAATAACTGTATAAGGTAATGCATTTGTTAATTAGCTAGATTTAACCATTCACAATGTATATATATATATATATGTATATATATATATTTTGAGACAGAGTCTCACTGTGTTGCCCAGGCTAGAGTGCCATGGCGTCAGCCTATCTCACAGCAACCTCCAACTCCTGGGCTCAAGCGATCCTCCTGCCTCAGCCTCCCAAGCAGCTGGGACTACAGGCAAGCACCACCACGCCCAGCTAATTATTTCTATTTTTCAGTAGAGATGAGGTCTCACTCTTGCTCAGGCTGGTCTTGAACTCCTAACCTCAAGCGATCCTCCTGCATCCGCCTCCAGAGTGCTAGGATTAAAGACATGAGCCACCACGCCTGGCAAACCATGAGATTTGTAACACCAAAAGTACTGTTAATGAGAAATTGTTTAAGAACCCAGTTCTTTACTTAAAGCAGAGCTTAAATATACTTAGCATTTGAAGTGAAGTTAGTGAGACGATTAACTTATAGTTAGGTGATTGCATTTTTTAAACAACATTTCATATTGTAACCCCTAATTTTAAAAATACATGCAATTTGTATTAAAATTAAGAGTTCATACTCTTTGGCCCAGTAAACTCACTTCTAGTAATCTTTCCCACAGAAATTAAAGCACCAGTATATAAGGCTAAATGTATTTATATAAAGGCAAAAAGCATTATTGCTTATAATAGAAAAAGTGGTAAATATCTATTAATAAGAGAATGGTTGAATTCATTATGGTAAATCCATATAATTGAATATTAAGCATAAAAGAGACAAAGAACTTATTTCACCAACCTGCACTAAACACTTCCCTAAACACACTAAACTGTACCTTGTGTGGGAGGGTTGCTTTTGAATTTGGTTTCCTTCATATATGCAGCAGGTAAGACAAGATTACATTCAAAACTGATAACACTGCATTTTTGGTAAGGCACTTCGGTCAAGTGAATGCATTATTCAGCACGAGAGGTCATTAGTTTCCAGTAATTGGCGATTCACTTGCACAAGAACACTCAAATCTGTCCAAAGGCCTTTGGGAAAGTAACACAGCTTTCTACAACAATTCACTGGAATAGTAAATATCAAAGAAAATCTAAGGTGGATTGTTTTCTGCATAACATCTTTTTGGAGGGTTAAAAATGTGTTCTTTGATTACCTAAATAAAGTACCTATATGTACCTCTTCTGCCCAGTTTCTCAACTATTCATCTTCAATAAACAAACTCTCTTGTCTTAACAAATCTATCATTGTTTCCATTTGAGTGTAGTGTGATCTCTAAATGAATCTCATTTGTGTGTGCAGGCATATTCATGCTTGCAATCTCATTTCAAAAATATTTTTCTGCTAGATGCAGTGACTCACACCTGCAATCCCAACACTTTGGGAGGCCAGGGCAGAAGGATTAGTTGAGGCCAGGAGTTCAAGACCAGCCTGGGCAACATAGTGGGACCCTGTCTCTACAAAGAAATTTTTAAAAAATCAGCTGGGTGTGGTGGTGCTTGCCTGTAGTCCTAGCTACTCAGGAAGCTGAGGCAGGGAGGATAGCTTGAGCCCAGGAGTTGACAGTGAGCTATGATCATGTCACTGCACTCTAGCCTGGGTGACAGAGTGAGACCCTGTCTCAAAAAAGAAAAAAATTTTTTTCTGTTTGATGGCCATCTGACAGCTTTCTCTTTTTAAATTAATAAACCCATTTGCCCTCCAACAAGCACGTGTTAAGTGTTTATAGTATGTCAGGCACTATGCTAAGCATTATTTAAAACTTATTTATTATAGAAAGTTTCAAACATATACAAAAGCAGAAAGAAAACTATAATGAAATCACATGTACTTTTAAAATCACAAAGCTTTAACATAATCAACTCAAAGCCAATCTTGTTAGATTTATACCCTTTCTACTTCCCTCCCTCCCAGATTATCTAGAAGCACTTCCTGGTCATCATATAATTTCATTCATAAACATTTCTATATGTATCCATAAGAGATAATGATTTATTAAGAAAAACCTGTAATACTAGTGGCACAATTAAAAAGTTACTTAATGTAATCAAACATCCAGTCAGTGTTCAAATTACCAGAATCATAAATGTCATGATTTTTTTCTAGTCTGAATCAGAATCCAAATAGTCTTCACATTGTGATTGGTTTTTGTGTTTCTTAATTCTCTTTGTAGTCTATAGGATTCTCCTCTGTTTATCCCCTCAACATTTCTTCACTAAAGAAATCTGGTTGTTTGTCTTGTACATTTACCCACAGTCTCATGCTGATTTCATCATCCTGGTTGCTTTGATAGGTTTCTCTATCTTTTGTATTCCTCATAAACAGGTAGTTGGATCTAAAGTAGGGTTGCCAGATTTAGCAAATAAAAATGCAGGGCTCCCAGTTAAATTTGAATTTCAGATAAACAATGAATGCTTTTTTTAGTATAAGTATGTCCCAAATACATTGTATGGGATGTACTAAATATTGTATAGGACATGCTTACACTAAAAAAAAAATAGTTGCTATTTATCTGAAATTCAACTTTAACTGGACATCCTGAATTTTATCTGGCAACCTAACTTTAATCTAAAAGCTATGTTGGATTTAGGTTTAATTTTTATTTTTTTTTTTAGGCAACGCTGCTTCATAGTGGTGGTATATGCTTTCCTCAGGAGCCACATAATGTTTGGTTGTCTGTCTTTGTGGTAATAGCTGCCCTTGATGCTCAGTGCCTAGATTGGTAATTCATTAAGGCATTAAGGTTGCAATATGGTGATCTTCTAATTTTCCAAGGCATATTTTTAATAGGAAGTTTAGTGTAGTGATTAAGCAGTCAGGTTCTGGGGTGGGAAAGACTTTGTTTTGAGATC
>NW_012154018.1:487080-498519 GCF_000956105.1 Propithecus coquereli
TTCTATATATTTTTTTTAGTTGTCCGATTAATTTCTTTCTATTTTTAGTAGAGATGGGGTCTCGCTCTTGCTCAGGCTGGTTTCGAATTCCTGAGCTCAAACAATCTGCCCGCCTCGGCCTCCCAGAGTGCTAGGATTACAGGCATGAGCCACCGCGCCCGTCCCACAATGTATATATACTTAAAAATATCATGTCGTGCATGATAAATACATATCATTTTATATGTCAATTTTTAAAAATTATTAAATTTGAAGAAACAAAAAGAAAAAAACTCAGTTCAAGGAGGGGAGAAACAGGTAAGGTATTGCTGAAACAAGATTGACCATGAGGTGACAATCGTTGAGTAGATAATGGGTATATGGGGCTTCAATATCCTATTCTATTTTTCTCTGTTTGAAAATTTGCATAATAAAGATTTTAAAAGATGAAATAGATCCAAAACCAAATTGCTCAACCTCACCTACATCCATCTCCTGACAATCATTCTCCCATTAATGTCCTCTTATCTTCCCAGTCACTTATTGTGAAAATACAAAGTTCTCTTGGTTTCCTCCTCCCTGACCTCTAAGTACAGTCAGTTGCTAAATCAGGTCAAGACTCCCTTCACAGTGAATCTTGTATCCATCCTTTCTTTTCCATGCCAGCTTCCACCACTCTATTATGTCCCTCATCACTTCTCGCTTGAACTCATGTAATAGTATACGTAAATTTCTCCCCATTTCCAGTCCCTCCTCACTTTGTGTATATAAAACATCTAGCGTAGTGCTTGGTACTTAGTTCCTTTTCCCTTTTTCCTGAACCATGAATTCCTCTTCTTCACTGCTGCCTGTTTAACCCTTCGATGACATCATCTCCCTTCCCTGAGACAGACTTGTTAGGGTAGAAAGTGTGAACTAAAATAAAATTTTAAGGCTCACTGCCACCCCCACTGGCTGACTAAATGGAACCCCCCTGTGGCCAAAGGAATATCCTAAAACTAAATTGCCTGCCAGGAGGAAGGAGGTCAGACATGCCTTATCATGTCCCCCTCCTTTCTTGGGGACATCTTTTGTAACCCATTAGCAGGCCTAAGGGTATACAAGACAAACCTACAGGTCCTCAATTTATGTAACAAATACATGTCTGGTGGCTTGTCTCTGATAAACAGCTCCTATGTTAAAACATTCCAAGCCTTTAGACAAAGCTTCATGTCTTTAACCAATTACAAGTAAAAGAATCTTTAAACCTACCTATAACCTATAAGCCCCCACTTCGAGATGGCCCACCTTTTCATGCCAAACCAATGTATGCCTCCCATGTATTGATTTATGACTTTACCTGTAACCCCTGTCTCCCTGAAATGTATAAAATCAAACTGTAACCCAACCATAGTGAGTCCACTTGCTCAAGGCTTCTTGGGTGTGGCTCCGGGTCATGCTCCTCAAATTTGGCTCAGAATAAATCTCTTTAAAATCACTTTTCAGAGTTTGGCTTTTTTTTTTTTTTCCGTTGACAAAAGCCTAGTAGGTGCTCATGGTGCGGATGGAGAAAGATTTCTCACTCAGAATAAGATATAAAATTATTACAGACTGCCCTTCACTTCCTTTCAGCATTGCTTTCCTCCCTGTCCCACTTGGAGCCTGCAACCTCACTGCTGCCTCCACTGCACTGCAACTGCCATGTGTTTGTGTTTGAATAAAGACTTATTTCTCAGGCCAGGTGCAGTGGCTCACGCTGTAATCCTAACACTTTGGGAGGCCAAAACAGGAAGATCATTTGTGGCCAAGAGTTCAAGACCAGCCTGGGCAACACAAGACCCCATCTCTACAAAAAATAGAAAAATTAGCCAGGCATGATGGCACACATCTGTAGTCTCAGCTGAGGCTGAGGCAGGAGGATCACTTGAGCCCAGGAGTTTGGGGTTGCAGTGAGCTATGATGACATCACTGCATTCTAGCCTGGGCAACAGAATGAGACCTTGTCTCAAAAAAGTAAATTAAAAAAGATTAATTTCTCAGTTCCAATGTTAGATGTAAGAGTAGAATTTTTCCTAGCTATAGATGAATGGGCCTTTATGCACAGACAAAACAGACATACAAAGTGTGAGTTAAAGAGAAACAAATTTTAAAGCTGCCTCTTTTCCCCCAGCTCAGTGGGGAAGAAAAGGGAGGATCTCTAGTCCAGAGCGATCAGCTTCTAGACCCAGGCAGGGTAGGGTAAATGCTGATGTTGAAGGAGGTGGGTGGACATTATTCCAGTCAGCTGGGGGCTTCCTGAGGAAATACTTCTTGCCTAGTCTGGCCAAGGGAGGAACAGCTAGAACTGCTACCAGTGGGTCTCCTAGAAGCAACATCAGCAGTGTGGATTGTGTGAAGGTTCTGTAGCCCAGAGCTATCGCAGAGAAATGGCTATGGAACCTTTGTTTTTTGTGGCCTGGTTGGGTATGGTTCTGTCTGTTATGGACAGTGGCCAAGCTTTCAGGGGCTGGGCTGACCAAGCACAAAGAACCATCCTATCCTTTAAAAAGAAAATGCTGTAAGTCGATAATGTTCTACCATTTTAAGCATAACACTTGCAACTAAATCCACACTGCTGTATTATAATCAAGATGCATCCGCCTGTTTTATATTTAAGGCCCACAGGCTTCAACTAATTTAGAGGACCATCTGGTAAGAAAAAGAGAGACAGTCTCATTACAAAGTGGCATTTGTTTGCAGGCTTAGACCTCAAAAAGGATTATCCTGCAGATCCTAACCTATTTTTTGTGCCAGTGCCCAGTGATCTTGACTGTACCACCTCGAGGTAGAAAGAGCATGGCTTTGGAGTCAGATGGATAAGAATCAGTTCTCTTCTTCAGTTCTCACGAGCTGGATGCCCTGAGCCACAGGACTTCTGAGGTTTGAGTTTCCTCAGTTTCCTCACACGTAATATGGCAGTTAGATTACACCTGAAGTTTTTGGGAAGATTAAAGGAGATGTAGTCTCCCAGAGGGGGCCTAGAACTATAGCTTCCCTCCCCAATATCCGTAACTTAATCCTCCTTCATTGTATTCCCTCTGAGCCTTGCTCTTGTTTCTTCTTTGCCTAAAATCTACTTTCACATGCAGAGATACTAGAGGTGCTTTTAAACAGATCTTTGAACTAAAGGTCTAAAAAATAAGTTTTGTTTTAATGCTGTTATTTGTTCACTTCTCCTGGAAGTAAAGAATTAAAATGGGATTGCTCTGGGATAAACCAGTCAGAAGGCAATTTTGCCTCTTCTGCAGTATGCTAAGCAAATCTGTTCTCAAAGTCCTCCTGTCCTATATTTACATAGTTGAAAGCATTCGATCTGTTAGCAAATCCTGGTTGTAGTTCAGTGGTGGAGGGGAGGAAAGGGAGTGGAGAGCAGGTTGGTTAGAGATGTAAAATTTGGGAATGGGGATGTTTTTAAACTCTAGATAACTGCTATGTAGGTTATAGTTTTATTTCAAGTGAGAATGTGAATTTGACTATATTCCTAGTTAGAACCTAATGCTCAAGATTTCCTCGAAATCAAGAAACAAAATTAAAAAGTGATGATTAAGATTGGCACAATGTGCTTGCTGAAGCGGAGTAATGGATACCTGGAACTTCATGGCACTATTCTCCATAATTTTGTGTGTGTTTAAAGTATCCATAATTAAAAGTTTTTTGTTTATGTGACAATGGAGGTCAATCAAGAACTGGGGAGTTTGACTGTCATGCCAGGAAAGCTAGTAAGAAGATATTTGAACCACAAAAATTTATTAGAGGAAATGTAGTGATTTCTATAATGCTTATCTAGTTAACTGGATTTTTTTTAAGGCAAGCATGAAAATGAGGTTTATTGAGGAGAGAAAGATAGGATTGTAGGGCAAGAGCTAGATATAGGTTTACAGAGTGTGATACATACGCCACAGATGACGACCAGACCCATTGTCGCAGCAAAGGGAGAGCCAAAGGAAGGGCACAAAAAGCTGGATTTATTTAAAAAATTAAATAGCATGCAGATAAAACATTCAGTGGATATAATATAAATAGATGTCATAAAGCTTTGGACAAGATGTTACAACCACTGTTTTTAATTAATTAATTAATTTCTAGACAGGGTCTGACTCTGTCACCCAGGGTGGAGTGCAGTGGTGCAATCATAGCTCACTATAACCTCAAACTCCTGGGCTCAAGTGATCCTCTTGCCTCAGCCTCCTGAGTAGCTAGGACTACAGGTGCATGCCACCACATCATGCTAATTTTTAAAATTTTTTTGTAGAGATAGGGTCTCACTACTTGGCCAGGCTGGTCTTGAACTCCCGACCTCAAGGCTATTCTCTAGCCTCAGCCTCCCAAAGTGCTAGGATTACAGGCATGAGCTACCATGCCTGGCCAAAAAACTTATTTCATAGGAATAAACTATAAGAAAATCTCATGGGCACAGGCATGGATATATTCACTGGTAGCTATGAAGATTGGCTCTAGTTGTTGCTCTGGATTGTTGCTAAATTATGCAGGGATATCATGAAGATGGCCTTAGCCATGAAGGCTCATTACTAAATGACCAAAAGACAATTGACATATATAAATTTACCTACATGTAAATGATGCTAGGCTAGTGGCTGGGGTTAACTGTGGAAGCCCAGGAGAACAAATTGTTCTTTTGATAGAAGGACTGGCAATTTGGAAGGTATGGGCAATTTGGAAGGTATGTCCTAATATGGACACCTATAATCCATCATGTCAGGGGCAGGGAGAGAGTGTGCAGCTAAACTCAAGTGGGGAAGAAAAACAGTCTGCCCTCAGAGACTTTCCTTCCCTTCCAAGGGGTTAAAAAAAGAGTTTAAAACTTCCTTGTTGAGAGGTTTTTCAATTATACTTGAAGGAAGGAAAATGAGGGTATCAGGTTCTCACAGTGGTGATGGCTACAGAGCAACACAGTTCAGGCTGAGAGCTGAAGAGGCAAGGTATACTCTTGACAGGACCAGATACATGATTTTCAATACTCATTGAAAAATGGATATGTGGGGCCCCTTGTTCATGAATTAGTAAGAATTTCAAATCAGTGACAGTTAAGCATTAAACCAAATACAGGGTCTTCTAAGCACAAGGCTCTGTATGACTGCACAGGCTATACATCCATGAAAGCCAGCCCTACTCCTGAGCAGCAGTAGTAGTGGTAGTAAAAATTCAGAGGTACAATACAAAAGTATATAGTAGAAGATTATCAAGATTATCTACAATCCCACCACCTAGAAACTTCTGCTGTTATTATTTTGGTATGTGTCCGAGAAATTTTTCTATATACATATATACATGTAGACATGTATTCATACAATTTTTTATGTTATGGAAACGGTATATTGTACATTCTGTTCTGTAGACTTTTTGAAAATGCCTTATTAAATTTTAGAGAGCTTTTCAAGTTAGTAAATATAGATCACTTTAATCCTATTTTATAGAAGTTCCATGTTCCATTTAACCAAAATCCTATTTTTGGGTGCCTGAGGGATCTTGAGTTTTTCATTATTACAAATGATGCACATTGAATATCAGTAAAGTTGAGCGTGGATTGAATGAATCAATCAGTATAAAGCACTTCACAGAGTACTTGGCAAATACCAAGCTCCTTATAAATGTTAGTGTTGTTTTTATATTGTCAAGTTGCCTTGTGTAAAGGTTCAACTGATTTACATTCCCAACAGCAGGGTGAGAAGGCTTGGTTTCCCAAAATCCTTGCCAATTCTCTTAATTTTTGTTTTTTGTATTTCTTCCTCTCTGAATGGCCTGTTATGTTCTTTGACAGTTCTGTTGGATTCCTCATGCTTTTAAACTTTTAATTGGTTTCTCTATTGGGGATATTAATCCTTTGTAATATGAATAACAAATACTTTTTTCCCTAGTTTTTTTGTTTGATATTTGATGTTTACTTTAACCACATAGATGTTTTAAGTTTTATACAGTTAAATCAGTCCATCTTTTCCTTTAGGATTTCTGTCTTTGCTGTCCTCCTTTAGAACGTCTGTTCAATGGTGGTGAAGCCTTTCCTGCCTTAGGTTAGCTCCAGGTTTGCTCTGAGGTGTCATTTTTTTGGGGGGTTTGATTTTTTCAGATTTGATAAATGGAGTAGCCAACACTAGAATACTTGAAATGTATAGGTGAAGGAACTACATTTATGAACTTTGAATCTACATGTGAAGGCACAAGATGTATTAAAATTGAATGTTGTCTAACTTCTCCCAACCCAGAAAACACTTTTGTCTTCTCATATTTTCTGCTTTTCTTTGCTTTCTAAGAAGAGTTCTGTGTTTAACATAACTGCTCTTTTGTGAAGCCAAATTAGAGACTTGGGAGAGTTGAACTTAACCAGAGCTTTTAAATTACTCTTTGTTGTTGGACTGTTTTCTTATATGCAATTCCATGCAGAGACCTGGCTGCGTGGGAGTTTGGTTTTTATTTGGGTCACAGAGATTAGTATAGACATTATTTTAACTGGGGGGAGGAAGGAAGAAGATAATATTTACTAAGAACTAGGTCCTGTACTAGGCACTTTCATTTAAACTGTATTATTTAATCCTATAAACAAACATGTGATCAAAGGTAGATTTCCAAGTTCCGGGGCCTATCCCCCTTGGATGGACCTTTTAAAGCCACTGGGAAGGGGCTTTGTGAGTTCACATGGCCATAGATTTTTGTAAAATTTGTGAAAATAAGTTATAAATGCAATTAGTTAAGCCCACTATCTCTTTCCATTCTTTCTTCCTCTCCATCTTGCTTTCCCTCAAGTTGAATAGTGGTAGAATGGGAATAGGCATTTGGGGGATCCAACTGAAGAGAAATTGAGTTGCAGATACATTTATTTGGAGTTAGTAGGATATATTGATGTGGTTTTCTGTCACCTCTGTGTATAGTTAAGTTATTGCTGGCTGTGTTAGTATAGGAATAACTAATGGGAATTCAAAGCTTATTTAAGATTAGTCACTACATAAAAGACTTGACATATCCAAAATCTTACAGCTCATGTGTAAAATAAATGATAGAGGCTTAATAGAGTTTTCCCCCAATTTGACTACAATCCAGGACATTTACATGACATTAACCAATGATGATTTGTAATACCGAAAGAGGCTTTTCTAAACTCTCTGGAAAAACTAAATTGTTTTTCTATACTCTCTACAGAGATTACACAACAAAAGTGGTATTAGATGAAGAGGTGATCAAAGGATATGCAGCCAAAAATAAAAAGTATTATTTTATTTTTATTTTTATTATTATTATTATTTTAGAGTCAGGGTCTCACTCTGTCACCAGGCTGGAGTACAGTGGTGCTATTATAGTTCACTGTAACCTCCAACTCCTGGGCTCAAGAGATTCTCCTACCTCAGCCTCCCAAGTAGCTGGGATTACAGGCATGTGCCACCATGCATGGCTGATTTTTTTTAAATTTCTTTGTAGAGATAGGGTCTTGCTATGTTGTCCAGGTTGGTCTTGAACTCCTGGCATCAAGTGATCCTCCTGCCCTCGAGCGATCCTACCACCTCAGCCTCCCAAAGTGCTAGGATTATAGGCATGAGCCACCATGCCCGGCCAATGATAAGTATTATTTCATTTAAACTGCACGATAAGTCTATATGCAAGTATTATTATCCTCATTTTACAAATGAGAATACTAAGATTCAGAGAAGTGAATTATTTTGTTTAGGCTTACACAGCTAATAAATGGTAAAAGCCAATGTTTGAATTCATGTCTAAATTAGTCTAAAGCCTAAACTATGTTATAAACTGCCTGAGAGAAAGCTCTGGAGTCCTTACAAAGGAAGACTCACTTATTGTTTCCTTCCATCAACCTACAGATGAGTACAGAAGAGGATAGTGCCTTCTCTGACCCAGCCAGATATGAGCAGAGGATCAAATCCTTCCCCAACAAATTTTGGCACATCACCAAGATGAATCAAATGCCGTAGATGCTTCTTGCTGCAAATCCTAGACAGCGTTCTGTCATTGCTTTTGCCCACTCCCATGTAAAAGAACCTGGAGCCAAGCAGCTTGACAATCTCCAAAAGGTTCAAGTAGGAGAAAGGGCACATGAGAGAAGTTTGCCCAAATGAAAACTCATTTGTTAGTCTGTTTGCTTTTTGGGGGTTTCCCAGCAAGAGCAGCTTTGTTTTGATATAACACATTGTTGAGCCCCAGGCACTCTTCCTGACTTCCAGGCCCTGGCATTTTGTACCTGCCTTAACCTCCCACTTCAACTCCTCATCCCTTTGCACAGCCCTTTCTAATGTATGCTCCAGTTCTGGCCTGACCACCCCAGTCAACTCATTGATGGGTTTTGCAATCTTTGAACAGTCCTTCAAACAGCTCCTGTAGTATCTGCTGAATCCCACAAATGTCTTTAAATGTTGGGCCCTTGCCACTCAGTGATCTTTCGAGGGTCCATGCCCAGCCCCTGCTGTGATTTTATTTGTCCAGCATATTTTAGTGAGGTCTGCCAGAACTGGCATTTGTCAAAGGACAGTTTTAAGCTGTGCTTCCCAGGTGATCCAGAAATATGAAGAGCCATTGTTCCTTTCCTCCAAAGCTCTGACAAATATAATTATGCCATCTAAACAAGCACCTCCAGGTAATTCATATCACCAATTGCTTTTTCCGCCAAACTCTGGAAGATGTCTGAGGCTTGAAAGATATATAGGGTAGTCTTTCAAATAGGTAAAACTCCACAGAGCAGATGAAAGCTGTCTTTTCTTTGCTCCAATCAGCCATAGAGATTTAATAATAGCACTTCTCAAACACAGCACTAGTAATCACAGATTCCCTACCATGAAGTCTAGAGGTTAACCTGAACAGAAACTCTCTCTCTGAGGTGAAGAAAGATAATAGAACATTGATATTCTTCCTGTCCTGAGTCTGCCTTCACCTACCATGAGCTTTCCTTCTTTATCTTTACTTATTTGTTTATTCAGCTAAATAGTAGTTCTTAACCCTGACTGCCCATTATAATTTGTGGAGCTTATTATAAAACATCTATCTCTGGGCCCTACCCACCCCTAGAGATCCTAACATTTTCTGAATATGTACTCTATGCTAGGCTCTGTGCCTCATCCTAGGTGTAGGGGCAATTTAGTCATGGTCTTTGCCTCCATGTAGTTCATAGTCAAGGGGCAGAGATAGATAAATAAAAAACTATAAATCAGCAAGAAAATATGGTATAACCCCATGTTCTTTGCTTAATCTAGCTTTTTTCTCATAAAACTGTGCCAGTATGGGTAAGGTAAATATGGGTTTGTTCAACAAGTCCTGGTATATAGGAGGAGGAGGCTTTCTTGGGATCTTGGATGATATAAATTGAGGGTTTTTTTAAAAAAAATAGTAAGATATACAGAAATTTTATTTGTAGTAGCCAAAAATGAAATAGCCCAGATGTCATTCAAAGGATGAATGGTTAAACGAACTGTGGTACACCTATAACTTGGAATACTACTCGGTAATAAAAAAGAATAAATTATTGATACACATGAGAATTTGTATGAATCTCCAGACTATGCTGATTATGATGAATGACAAAAGCTAATCCCCAAAGGTAACATACTGTATGATTCCATTTATATAAAATTCTTGAAATGACAAAATTATAAGGATGGAAGAATGATTAGTGGTTGTTAGGGGTTAAGGAAACTGAGGGGGAAATAGGGAGGTGTGGGCAACATGAGGGATCCTTGTGGTGATGGAAATGTTCTGTATCTTGTTTGTGGTAGTTATGCAAGGCTGTACATGTGATAAAATTATATGGAACTAAACACCCACCCACAAACCACATACAGATGATTACATGTGTAACTGGTGAAATCTGAATAAGCACTGTGGGTTGTACCAATGTGAATTTCTTGATTTTATTTTTTATTTTTATTTTATTTTATTTTTTTAGAGACAGGGTCTTGCTCTGTTGCCCTGAGTGCATTGGCCCAATCATATTTCACTGTAACCTCAAACTCCTGGTCTCAAGCAATCCTCTTGCCTCAACTTCCTCAGTAGCTGGGACTATCAGTGCTCACCACCACTCCTGCCTAAATTTTTTATTTTTTGTAGAGATGGGATCTGTGTAGCCCAGTCTGGTCTTGAACTCCTGGGTCAAGTGATCCTCCTGTTTCTGCCTCAATTTCTTGTTTTTGATATTGCACTATAGTTGTATAAGATGCCAAGAACATTAGAGGATACTGAGGGAAGGGTACATGAGACTCCCCTGTACATTTCTTGCAACCTTCTGTAAATCTATAATTAGTTAAGAAAAGTAATAGTTTGAGAAGTTACTAGCCAGAAATCAAAAGGATTAAAAATGTTACACACATATAAATGCAAAACCATAAATAGTGACATTAGGAGACGCTGGGAATATAGTTAATCTTCGATGTTACAAGGAAGATAAAGTCTCTCTTAGACAATAGTACATTTTAAAAATAGATAAATTTTATTTATTTTTTGTAGAGACGGGGGGTCTTGCTATGTTGCTCAGGCTGGTCTCAAACTCCTGGCCTCAAGCCATCCTCCCACCTTGGCCCCCCAAAGTGATGGGATTATGGATGTGAGCCACCATGCCCAGCTGTTTTTTTCCAATTTAAAAGCAATGTTTCTTGTGGAAAATTTAGAACATGTAGCCCAAAATAGTTTATTAATAATCCTATCATTTTGAGATAACCATTATTTTCCAACATTCAGGTTGTATCTTTCCATTTTTATTTCTATACATAAAATTAAAACAAAAAATTTCACACTCAGTAAAAAATATATTTTTCCTGTCTGTAAAGAATCATTTATTAATATAACTTTGATGTATATATTCTATGGATTCAGAATTAATAATGTACGCAATCCTCTATTTTGAATATATCTCTGATTACTTCCTTATTCTAAACTATTTGGAGCAAAATTATTGGGTCATAGATTTTGTAAATTTTTGAAGCTTTTGCTACCTCTGGCTAAATTTCTTGCCAGAAAGTTTATATCAATGTTCCACCTATTTTTTTTTCCACAGTACATTTTCTGTTACTTTTGTTAGCAACAAGGCTGGATAGACCCACTGTGCCAGTTCTTCTGTACAGTGTTATAGGATCTAGCACAATACTGGGTACACACTAGGCCCTCAAGAATATTTATTGATTTTATATCCCTCATAATGTATTCTTTGAAACTCCTATCTGGAACTGGTGGGAAGCAAAATAACCAAAACATTGGTGTGCTTTAACCCCAAATTATATCACTGACATCTAGTAAAGAGTAAAGTCTTGAGGGAATGGGACAGGTACATTTTGATAGAGAGGAAGGACCTAGGAAAAGTCTGGAGGCTCTAAAGTAGGAAGATATATTTACAATGATGTGTATTGCAGCAGTATTTTATAATACCGAAAACTTGAAAACAAATTTCTCCAAGGAGAAGTCTGGGCAGGATTATGCTGAGCTGTGATTTAATTTTTA
>NW_012154018.1:500609-504986 GCF_000956105.1 Propithecus coquereli
GCCTTGGCCTCCCAGAGTGGTAGGCTTACAGGTGTGAGCCACCGTGCCCGGCCTTAATTTCTTAAATTCCACCATTTGAGATTCAATCCCTTTGTTCGTGAAGGCTTTTCCTGCCCAGAGATCCCATTTTAAAATGAATCTATCTCATTCCACATGTGTGCATGTAAAAAAAAAAAAAAGAATCTATCCAAAGGAGCAGCAATGACTTATCATCAGATAGCACATCAGATAACATTGGAGTAGAGGAAAATGGACGGTTAGCTAAATCACAAACAAAGGCCATGAGTAATTAATTCAGTTTTCTCAAGGTAATCAGTTTTGGAGAATCGGGAACACAAAAGTCCAACAAAGGATAGATTAGATCAAGAATAACTTTTTAGAAAGCTTTTTTTTTTTTTTCCCATTCACTGGCAACATGCAGAGAAAAGAATAAATTTTATATTCTATCCCCAGAGGTTTGCTACTATTTAGAAAGTCAACCCTTTGGGGCCTACTCCATTGTTTTTGCATTCCAGTGACTTTGCTAGCACATAAAGTAAATAATATATTTTAATTCTCAGAAGCCCCTGACTGCAACCTTCTTCTGTAGCCTTTCTTGCCTCCTTGAAAGTTCCGTTTATTTCTCAGGATTACTGGAAGACTCCATCACCATCATGTATCATGAGGGAGTTTTTTTTTTTCCCCAGCAGGCTGAGATAGCATGCTGTAACAGGCCCTTTGATAGTCTGGTTTTGCTGTACATTTTAATAGATACTTGTTCAGATTAATAAAAATCTGTAAAATATAGTAATATTATTGAGTGCGTATTATATTCCAGGTACTACATTAAGCCCTTTCCATGTATGACCTCTTTAAATTTTTGAGTTTGAGAATAAACTCTGTCTCAGAGAGGCTTGTTCAAAGTCACAAAGATAGTAGCAGAACCAGGATTTAAGTATAGTCTGATTTTAAAATCTGTGCTCATAACCATGCCTGGTGGTAGCTATAATTAGATGATAATAATTGGTCTCAATATAGATATAGGGATTCTGAAAAAAAGGTGGTAAGGTATTTACTGACCAACAACTTGATCTGTGCCACCATTTGCTTAGAGCTGGTTCCCAGAGGGATATCTATTAATAAAACAGCACATTTATTGTTACTATTACTATTAGTGTTATTTTCATTTGTAGCAGTAGCTAATATCTCCATCATTCAATCAAATATTCACTGAGCAATTCCCATGTGTCAAGCATTGGGTAAGGTTCTGGGAATACAAAAGTAAGCAAAAACATATGTGTTCCTTGCTTTCTTGGTGCTTATAGTTTAATGGAGGAAATATACATTAAATAATCACACCAATAACTATGTAATTATAGAGATAAGTGATCAAAAGGGAAAGGACATGGTTCTCTGGGGGCAAAGGACAAAAGAACCCCAAATGGATGGTGGGACAGAATCAGGGAAGACCTCCTCCTGACCTCCCTGAAGAAGGGAGGTTAGGATGAGTTGGAATGAATTAGATGAGTAAAGGGTAGGAGTTGGGAGATGAGATACACATTTCAGGGAGGGGAACAGAATTAGCATATGTCCGAAGGATTTGGTCTCTATCCTGAGAGCAGTGAGAAGTCTTTTTCTTTTTTAACTAAAAGGTTTTAAGCAAAGATATGCCATGATGAGATTTATATTTTAATAAGATCACTTGCGTTGCTGTAGGAATAATGGCAGGGCAACAAAAGTGGAAGTCAAAGGACCAGCTTAGCAATAGTCCAGGCTAGAAATGGTGACTAGAACCAGGGTGGTGGCATTGGAGATGGAGACAAATTTTGGATGTGACGGATGTTTTTGGAAGTGGTACTGATAGAACTTGGTGATAAATTCATTAAGGAGGCATGGGATGGGAGAGGGCAGTGGTGTCCTTTAATCTTCACGGCCACCCTATGAAGGAGGTGTGACTATTTTCCCTCTTTTACAAATAAGGAAACAGACTTTTCATTGCTTTGGGATAAAGTCTACAGGCTTCACAGGACCTTCGAAACACTATATAATCTGGGCCTTGTTGACTGAGATATCGTTGTCTCCCCTCTGCCATTATCCCCCTAGTCCTCTGTACTCTAGATACAGTGGCCTTTTAGTTTCTTCATATACCAAGCTCCTGCTAGTCTTAAAACGCTTTCACAAACTGTTCCCTTTCTCTGAAATACTTTTCTCCTTTTCTTTGCCTGACTCATCCTTTTGTGGAAACCTCTGATCTACCAGACTGGGTTAGGCTTTCAGGTTATCTGTTCTCATGGCACTCTGTACTTTTGCACATGTTACAGCTGTATCTAGTTTTTTGTGTGATTATTTTTAGGCTGTCTCCTCTACAAGATTGGAAGTTCCAGGGAAAGGATTTTGTCTGTCCTGTTTATCTCTCTGTTCCCAATGACTAGCATAGGGCTTAGCATATAGTAAGTATGACGGTTAATTTTATGTGTCAACTTAACTGGGCTAAGGGATGCGCAGAGAGCTGGTAAAACATTATTTATGGGTGTGTCTGTGAGAGTGTTTCTCTTAGGTTTGTTCCAGGTGGGAACCCAAAAAGTATGTATAGGACGGAATGTGGTTAATAGAAAGAAAACTAAGGTTTGTAAAACAATAGCCGCTCAGGAGTCTGGAGAGTGTCTGGACATTGTAAATCTAACAGACAGCTACAGCCAGCATTCCTATCCCCACTGATAAGGAAGAAGCTACCCCTGCTCCCTTATCTCTACAGGATGAGACTGACGCAGGGGTCCCAGAAATTGGTTGTTTAAGGTACTCATTCCCCCCCCCCCCGAGAAACCCTCTAGAAAACCCAAGGCTTTCTCCTTCCCTCAGGGTGGATGCCTTTTTCGGCCTCCACTCATCTGTACCCAGATGCTCAAAATAAACAGCATTTTGCTACACATGAGGCTTTGTGTGTCTCTGTCGCAGCTCCGGACCTAACAGTTTCCAGAAGAGATTAACATTTGAATTGGTAGACGCTATAAAGATCATCTTCACCAATGTTGGTGGCCATCATACAATTTGTTGAGGGCCCAAATTTGGAAGAAGGGTGAATTCACTCTCTCTCCTTGAGCTGACACATATTCTCCTGCCCTCAGACATCAGGTTTCCTGGTTCTTGGGACTTCGGACTCATATGGATTTACGCTATTGGCTCTTCTTGTTCCCAGGACTTCAGATTTGGACCAAGTTACACCACTGGCTTTCCTGGTTCTCCAGCTTGCAGGTAGTGAGTGGATCATAGAACTTCTTGGCCTCCATGATCATGTGAGCCAATTCCTATAATTAATCTCTCTCTCTCTCTTTTTCACACACACATACACACACACACACACACACACACACCCTGTTGTTTCTGTTTCTCTGGAGAACCCGGACTAATGCAGTAAGGTGTTACATACATATTTGTTAAATATTAATAAACGAGCAAAGCTTACAGAGGCTAAGTTAACTTGCTTACTGTTAAATGGCTATTAAGTGACTGATCCAAGACTTGAACTATGGATAGCTAACCTGGCTCTAACCACCATACTAGATGGTCCTGTTCTTATTTGGAACCGAACCATGTCAAAGGCCACATAGCAATTGCTAGGGAAGTTAGAATCAGTTTGCTTTTCCTCCCCTCCCTTCTCCATTTCTGTTCTCATTCTCTTCTCTTTTTTCTTTCTCTTTCTTTCTCTCTTCTCTCTCTTTCTTCCTTTTTCTCTTTTCTTTTTTCCTTTCCTTCTCTTCCTTCCTTCTTTCCTTCCTTCCTTTTGTAGGGGTAAGGGGAAAGTTGCCCTTTCCCCTGAAAGTTTGCTTTACTATGCACATGGGAAGAATCACAGAGTGAGTACCCAATATCCCAGTGAAGTTCAGATATTTTTATACATGTCTTTTAGAGGGGAGGGGAGAAAATGAGGAGTATGGGTAATTCTGTTTAGGGGCTAGACGGTTGCTAGGGAGAATGAATGGATGGGGGAAGCAGATTGACTTGTAAATTAGCCTGAGAGACAGATATTATGTTTTAAATGACTTGGGCTAGATAACAGGGAGAGGAAGGAAAGTCAACCTTTGATCTTTGGATGGCATTAGTCTGGTTTATACAGAGAGAGAGAGGGAAATCCCCTTGTAGTGCTTTTTGATCTCATTGGCTTTTTTTTTTTTTTTTTTGAGACAAAGTCTCACTCTGTTGCCCTGGCTAGAATGCCCTGGTGTCAGCCTAGCTCACAGCAACCTCAAACTCCCGGGCTCAAGCGATCCTTCTGCCTCACCCTCCCAAGTAGCTGGGACTACAGGCATGAGCCACCATGCACGGCTAATTTTTTCTATATATATATTTTTTTAGTTGTCCAGATCATTTCTTTCTATTTTTTAGTAGAGACAGGGTCTC
>NW_012154018.1:505036-545215 GCF_000956105.1 Propithecus coquereli
AGGCTGGTCTCGAACTCCTGACCTTGAGCGATCTACCCGCCTTGGCCTCCCGGAGTGCTAGGATTACAGGCGTGAGCCACTGCATCCGGCCCTCATTGGCTTTTAATTCAAAATATTCTTTATACCAAGGAGTCATATTTTGGGTGAAGTTTCCTGAGCTCCTTCATTTTCTTCTTCCCTTTCCTCCTTCCAAGAAGGTCTATTAGGGTTATCCTGTCCAACCTGCACATTTTACAAGGAAGGAAACTGAAGCTAAACCAGTGAAATTACCTACCCAAAGGCTATCGTTAGTGGCAGACTTAATAGATAAATTTAGCTTTTGTGGTGGGCATTATTCTTGCAAAATCAACAGAGATCTATTTTATTTCAGTCTGGTTTACCCAATAACTGTTTGTTATGACCAGATTGGTCCCATCACTGACCTGGGCTTATGTTTTGCTCATTTCTACCTCAGCGGCATGGCCCACACTGGTTCCTTTGCCTGGGATTTTTTTTTTCCTCAACCTATCTACTTTATTCATCCCTTAAGCCCCAGATCAGTTCTCACCTCCTCCTTACAGACTTCTCTGGCTCAGTGTAAACTCATAAGGCAGTCTGCATCACTCTTTTGGCCCGTAATCACACATTACTATGTATTGTCATTTAAATGTTATCAGAAGTGTCTTTTCTTCCTCATAGACTCCTCTCCTCACAAGCTCATCAAGGGCAGGAAACCATATCACACATATACCTCTATTGTAATTTTTTTGACTCCTAGAAAAGCACTTGATACAGAGTAGACACTCAAAGAATAATTCTTGAATGAATGAATGAATAAATGATATAAGCAAGAAAAGAAAAGAAATGGTAAATTCTGCCATCTTGTGGTTATTAGTCTTCAGTGTTGCCATTCTCGCTGAATTTTTTTAGTGTTGAAATTAGAAAAGTGGTACATGGTAAGAAACTAAGGTGATGATGATGGCAAAGTGGGGAGGCTTCTTTTTTTTTGTTGTTCAATATACCAACAGCATGGTTACTGTAACATTTTATAAGAGAAAACAGAGGTGGAGGAAAACCAAAAACTAAAACAAATCATTTACCTAAGTACTGAATATAGACCTGGGGAATATTGATTGGATCTCCTCAGATACAATCCCTACTTTGAAAGGGTCAAGTAAAAGAAACTGTCCCAAGATGTTCAACAGTCCAGAACTCTGATCAGATGACCAACCTACTTATTTAAGGGGATCTATTAATAGACCTTTTGTAACAGTCATTTGGTGAAGAGAATCACTGCTTTTGAGTTAACGTTGCTAGGTTCCAGTCTTAGTTTTGCTGAGCCGATCACACAACCTCTCTTCTCTCAGTTTTTTATCAGTTAATTTACTGCCCAGTTTACTTCCAGGGCTCTCATGACACTCTGGGACCACAGGCATGAAGTTTCTTAGAAAAATTTTGAAAAAGTGACATACATGTTTAACATTTCCACAATAGAAAAATAATGTTTATGCTTTTCATTTGTATAGCACTCAAGCTTTTATAAAGTGCCTTCATGCCCATTATCTACTTTCAATCTCCCAGCAATCCCAGGAAGTAGGCAGGAAGGCGTTATTACCCTCAATTTATAAATGAAGGTCAGAGATTCATATTCAGAGTCAATAAACATATATTGAGGAGCTGTTACATGCCAGGCATACTGATACATGCTTTCACATGTTAGAGAAGTTAGTCAGTTGTCTAAGATCACCTGGCTGGTAGTGGCAGAGTCTGTGCTCTAATCTAGATCATCTGATTTAGGAGTCCAGTGATCAAACACTATCTTTAGGTCAATCTAATTCCTCTCCTGGGGCTATTTTCATATGACTGTTCTCTTTCTTTTGTGGAATGAAATACTTTTTTCCCTATTAAAGATATATATTTTTTTTAGACAGAGTCTCACTCTCTTGCCTGGGCTAGAATGCCCTGGTGTCAGCCTAGCTCACAGCAACCTCAAACTCCTGGGCTCAAGCGATCCTCCTGCCTCAGCCTCCCAGGTAGCTGGGACTACAGGCATGCGCCACCATGCCCGGCTAATTTTTTTTTTCTATGTATTTTTAGTTGTCCGATTAATTTCTTTCTATTTTTAGTAGAGATGGGGGGGGGGGTCTCGCTCTTGCTCAGGCTGGTCTCGAACTCCGAGCTCAAGCAATCCTCCCGCCTTGGCCTCCCAGAGTGCTAGGATTACAGGCGTGAGCCACTGCGCCTGGCCCCTATTAAAGATATTAAAGGTCCCAAGAGCAGGTGTGCCAAAAAGCACTTGCTGTGAGCTGCAAGGCTGTACTGTATTCAATGCAGTGGTTCTCAGCGCTGGTTGTACATTAACATCACCTGAGGAGTTAGAAAAAATTACCCATGTTCTGGCCCCACAACAGAGTACTTAAATCAGAGTCTCTGGGGGTGGAGGCTCACAAAAAGTTTTTTTTTCTTTAAAGTTAGTTCTAATGTGCAATCAGGGTTGAGAACCATACTGCTCTAGCAGAAAGTTCAGTGACCCACCATTCTAACATAGTCAATCCACCTTTCTCAGAGACTGATCCTGGCAAATATTAAGAGCATTCAGTGAGGAAGAGGAAAAGGGAGTAAAGAGATACCTTAGAAATGGCATTTGTTGAATCTGATTTTAGTAGCCCAAGTAAGCTGAATACTAGTTGACAGAGGTAAATCATTAGAGATAGAGAAGAACCAAGAAAGAGAAGGACATGGATGCCACTTTGAGGTAGAGAGGGTTGGCAGACACCTCCTTCTCACCTCATAAGATCAGACATTATAAACCTTCATTCATTCATTCATTTATTCACAAATCAAGTATTTAGTGACCATCTACTATGTGTCAGGCACTATTCTAAGTACTGGGAATATAGCAGTGAACAAGCCAGATACAGACTTTAGACTCATGGAACTTTCATTCTAGTTGTGGGTATAAGGGAATGGCTCTGCCATGGTGCCCTGGTGATCTTGAACATGTCCACATAGGCCACACAGCCAAGGTTCAACTGTGGTCTGACTCAAGTCTTGGAGGCACCCTCTGATCCTTTCTGGAACATAGCAAGATAAGCAATATTGTGAGGAGCTGTCATAAGACCATTTCTCCTCTACCCCTTTATCTTGTGGGAGGCTACCATAAGGTAGTTTTTCATCTGCTTCCCTGATTCCAGTGAGATAGAACTTTTCATCATCACACACAGCCCCCTTCAGTATAGCTGCATAGTCTCAAAGCATCTCTCCCAAGATATTTGTTAATTACAAAGTGGAAAATGGTAACTTTTCAGTGGAGAAACCCAGCCCCCTTTGTTCAAGTGAGAACACATGGTAGATAGGTAATGAATGGCATCCTGGCCGAGGAATAGGCCACTGTGGATCTGCTGGGTCTATGGACCTATCTGATGGCCATTTCCTTGGTTCCAGAATACGTAATTGGATTGGAAAAACCAAGAAGTTGGCAGAACCCTCATATTCATACCTTGACCAGTAGAGTAAGAGCTATTATAGTAGGAAAGGCCACATAGAAGCCTCAGAAATTCCTCATCCCCACTTGCCAAGATAGTAAGTAAATAAATAAATAAAATTTAAAAAATAAATTGCATTTCAGGGAGAATTGCAGAATGTAGTGCCTTCAAAGACTTATACAATGCAATCCCCGTCAGATACCTGTTTAATTCACCAGTGTGGCCCCTGAAAAAACCAGATGAATCATGGCAGGTAACAATGAAGTACCACAAATTTAACTAAGTAATAGGATGAACTGTAACTGCTGTGTCAGATGTGGGGTCTTTACTAAAGTAGATTAACACCGATGTGTGTATGTGGCTATTGACCAAGTGAATGTGTTATTTTCCATACCCATTAGAAGAGGGATCAGAAACAGTTTGCATTCTTATGGTATGGACATTAGTACATGTGGTAAATGTTGTAATGTGCCATCCGAATCTCCCTTCAGCAAAAGACATTATTTCTCTAGCGGCTGGGAGCACATCTAGAAGATGGCCCTTGGGTGTCAGCTCTCTTTAGTGACTGCCTATGCTAAAGAAAACTGTTTCACCCAATATCATGCCTCCTTCCAAGGGCAGCCTATACCCAATGACTAAGAAATGCAGAGGTATAAAGGCCAAGCCCTTTTAACCTAATTTGTGACAACCAGTCATTCTAGTTCCAGAGCCTCCTATGGAGTTAGCTGAGATCTTCACTGGAACTGCATCATAGCTTCACTTCTACCTCTGCCCAATTCTATTTCCTTCACCTCCTTTCCATGGGTGTTGATCCCAAGGGCACTCCCTAATAAATATCCTGCATACTAGTCTCCATCTCAGAGTCTGTTTCCTGGGGAACCCAGACTCTGTGACAGTTGGTGCCAGAAACAATCTGAGGAAGCAGGTACTGTGATGGGATTTTGGATCTGGATCACCCACTGCCTAGCTGACACTGATAACCCCATTACTGGTGGTAGGTGGAGCATTGATATTCCCTGACACAGGTAGCAGTCCAGTCAAAACTTCTATTGGTGGAAAGGAATACATAAGCTATTGGAATATATTAGGCATTTGAGAAATATGAGAATAGTAATCTTAAAAAGATGGAATTTGGTGACTATCCTATTTTTTGTTGTTTTATTTTTATTTATTTATTTTTAAAGCTTTTTCAGACTGGGAATTGACCCAGGTTTTTTATTGTTTTAGAGAAGGGGCTCACTATGTTGCCCAGGCTGGACTTGAACTCCTGGGCTCAAGGGATCCTTCTGCCTCAGCCTTCCAAGTGGTCAGAACTATAGGCAAGTGCTACCATGCCTGGCTTTGTGGCTATTCTTAAGTTTGATTGACACTCTGAAAAAAAGAAAACAAAAAGCTGAAAGTGATTAGCTGGCAATTTAAAGTTAAGAGTGAAAGCCACAGAACCTCCTTGGTAGTATATAAAAAGGCTCTCACTTCCTGCAGCAGGATGACAGAGAAAGCTAAGGACCAGGTCTAGGACTTAATCATAAAAGTAGTCAATCTCAAAAGGTGATTAAAATGTCAGCTAAGGCAGGTCTGCTATGCCGAGGTCAAGGCAGAAAGAATGGGACCTTGAGAAAGAATGGGACCTTGACACATGGGATAGGGACTTCTGGGACTGAAAATCTTGAATTCCCAGATTTCCATGAACACTCTGAGCCTATAGAAGTGGCCCACTCCTCCCTATTAAGAGCTAGCATCCTCTGTATGGAAGATGATATAGAAGCCTCTCCCTTGCAAGACAACATGCGCCCGCATCTCCTCCTCCTGAACCGCAGGCCAATAACTAGGGTTAAATCACAGTGTAACCCCACTGGGGATGTACTATGTCTGCTAAGACAGGAAAGGGACAATACCCTGAAACTGCAGCATCTAGTTGACATGTACCAGCAGGAGCTGGGAAGTAGGCATGGGCAAAGATTTTGAGAGTGATGATTTTTTTGACTTTACGATGACGTGAAAGCAATATGCATTCAGTAGAAACTATACTTCAGGTACCCATACAACCATTGTGTTTTTCACTTTCAGTACAGTATTAAATAAAATTACATGAGATGCTCAACACTTTATTATAAAATAGGCTTTGTGTTAGATGATTTTGCCCAACTGTAGGCTAATGTAAGTCTTCTGAGCATGTTTAAGGTTAGGCTAGCTAGGCTATGATGTTCAGTAGGTTAGGTGTATTAAATGTATTTTTGACTTATGCTATTTTTAACTTACAATGGGTTCATCAGGACATAACCCCATCATAAGTCAAGGAGCATTGGTATATGATTTAGCAATTTCAATTTTGAGTATATGCCCCAAAGAATTGAAAGCAGGGACTCAAAGTGATATTTCTACATCCATGGTCATAGCAGCATTGTCCATAATAGCCAATAGGTAGAAACAACCCAAATGTCCATTGGTGAATGAACAGATAAACAAAATGTGGTATATACATAAAATAGAATAATTATTGAGCCTTAAAAAGGAAGGAAATTCTGACACATGCTGTAACATGGATGAACCTTGAGGACATTATACTAAGTGAAGTAAGTCAGTCACAGAAGGACAAATACTGCATGATTCCATTTATATGAGGCACCTAGAGTAGTCAAATTCATAGAGACAGGAAGTGGAGTAGTAGTTGCCCGGGGCTAAGGGAGGGGAGAATGAGTAGTTATTGTTAAGTGGATGCAGAGTTTCAGTTATGCAAGATGAATAGAGTTCTGGAGATGGATGGTGGTGATAGTTATACAACAGTGTGAGTGTACTTAGTGCCACTGAATTGTACACTTAAAAATGGCTAAGATGGTAAATTTTATGTGTATTTTACAACAATTTTTTAAAGTGTTAAAAAAACTCAGCCTTGTTCTCACGTACCCTCTATTCTACTAGAATAGGCATACGATACTAAAATAACAAAATAATGTGATAAAATTATGAATACCCCCCAAATTTAAAGTTTCCATTTATTCCCCCCTATTCTCCTAAAATTCGCTCCCCTTCCCAAAGGTAATAGCCATTATCAGTTTGGAATTATCCCCTATGCTTTTTTTTTTTTTTTTTTTGAGACAGGGTCTTGCTCTGTCATCCAGGTGGGAGTGCAGTGGCCTCATCATAGCTCACTGCAACCTCAAATTTCTGGCCTCAAGTGATCCTCCTGCCTTAGCCTCCCAAAGTGTTAGGATTATAGGCATGAGCCACCGCACCTGGCCCCCCCACACTTTTAAAAATGCATGTGTGTGTCTGTGTTTGTGTGTGTGTGTGTGTGTGTGTGTGTGTGTGTGTGTAAATGGTTGCGTCCTCGTCCATTTAGCCATTCTTCAAATAATGGACATTTGGGATGTATCTAGTCTTTTTCTATTTCAAACAATGCTTCAGCAAACATCCTTGCATCTGCCTCTTTATGTCCCATATGTCCTCAAATCTCTTTGTATAACTTCTCATCAGAAAGGCTAATCTAGGATTTGAGGTAGTCCCAAGAGTGCTATGAATATTAGTTTTGTGGATTATGGCTGTATTCCGAGAAACTAATTACCTAAGGTAAATCATGCAAGAGTCCATGAATTATGTAGCTACACAAAGATATTCACAAAAGAGTTACAGATTAGGGAAATCAAAAGGATAAGTTATGAGTAGAGAAATAAGTTGAGTCAGTGGGAATAGTCCAGATAAACTTTGAAGAAGTGGTTAGATTTAAATAGCAATTAGGAGTGTTTTCACTAGAGAAAAAGCAGAATATTAAAGTTAGGTAGGATTAAGTGGCAAACACAGGTTTGAATGTTCTGGTAAACTAGGAGACTGAAGAGATGAGGCAAGGTACTTAAGTGGGGGTCTTAAAATGCAGTATTGGAAATTACAATCAAAATGGCTAAACCCAACAGGTGCGCCTAGGAATGAATGATTAATGAATATAGAGGCCTAAGAATCATTTTTCTTGAACTCATTTCCTGTAGTGCTTTTCTGAAAGAACACTGTGCTCCTTTCTAAGCTTATTTTTCTTTGTTTTGATCATCATTCCGCCCTTACTTCCTGTCCCTATTGCCAAGATCCAGGGGGCAAAAAATAGACAAGAGAGCATGTCATGGTCCGTGACTGGACAAGCTGTGTGACTTAGGAGGCCAAGCGAGGATTGGGGCACAGGAAACCTGCCTTGGCTATGCTCTTATGCAAATGGGTCACTTGGCTTATTTTTTTAAAAAATGTGCCCATTAATATGACAATGTGCATTTTGTGATAGTTCTTTCCTATGTATTCCTATGGCATGCTGCTTTTACTTCCATTGTACTACTGATTTCATTCTGACTTGTATTATAGTTAAATTATTTACATTTCTGATGATGCAAAATGATGGCTTATGGGACACTTCTCTAGCCCATAGATATGCATCATTTGGCCAACACATGTTCATATTAAAAAATAGTTGCCAATATTTCAAAAATAGGAAGGTTCACACAAAAATATGAATTCCTGACTATTTCTCAAAAAACGAAATCTGGTCCACAGCCCCCCCATTTCCTCATAGCAACAACTCACTGGAACTGAACAGTGGCTGCCCTTATTATCAACTTGACGTTGAATCTGAAAGTCGGTTACCATTTTTCATGGAACTGGCATTGTTGCTCTTCTTACAGTAACTTTAAGAAGAAAGTGAAATATTTTTCTATACCCAGTTTTTATAAAAATTAGGAAAACAAAAGCTGAAGTAAGAGGGGAGGGAACTGCTTTGTTTCAAGAACTGAAGGATAGAGGTAGGTTGAAGAATACGTAAGGTCAGGAGTAGAGAGCTTGGGTGAAACTGCTGAGGTGGCAGAGTGAAAAAGAAGAGGAAGTAGTTAGGTCACTTCTCCTATGAGGCTTCTCATGAGGGGAATCACATATAGGGCATATCATACTGCCTCTCTGCCTTTAACTGAAATTTTCATTGAGTGCCTACACTATACCAGGCACTGGGGATACCGTGGTGAACAAAGGAAACACAGCTCCTGCTCTCATGGAGCTCCCCCCACAGTTGAGTGGGGGAGCCAGACATTAATATTAATAAATGCTATGAGGGAAAATAAGAAGGTACTAGAAAACGAACACTACAGAAAATTTTCCTTATCTAGGGGATCAGGGAAGTCTTCTCTGAGGAAGTGATACTTAAATTGGGGCCTGAAGAGTAAGTAGGAGTTAGTCAGGCAAAGAGAAGAGGATAGAGTTTTATGGGGCAGAGGAAATAGCACGTGCAAATATCACAAAACAGGCAGGAGTTTGGCACCACTGTAGATCTGACAGAGGTCAAGTGGCTGTTGTTAGAGAGCAAGGAGAAGACTGGCTGGAAGGGTTAACAAGGTCATACCATGCAAGGCCTTGGAGGCTGTGGAAAGGAGTTTGGATCTTCAAAGCAGTCAGAGTCACCAAAAAGTTTTAAGCAAAATGCACCATGATTGGAATTTTGCTTTAACCTTTGCTTCAGCCACCCAATAGTGAATTCTAGTCCATACAGAGTTATCATTCTCATTGTTTTCTATGCTTAGAGCAGCTAAAGTTTTTTCCATAGAGGATTTTTAAATTTTTTCCATTCAAAAGTAATAATTGCAGCACAAACCTCTGACCACTGTGGACAATGTGCCTTTCTTTCAGGAGCTACAAAATAAATTTTAGGGAAAAAAATCCCCACTCTTCCTTGCCTTGCTGACCATATTGAAACCAATGTGAAAGGTGAGAGGTATATTTTTCAATCATGCCAATTAATTTTAAAATTAGAGTAGCATACACAAAATAATTTTATTAATTAATTCCTGCTCATTTGACCTTTGAATATACTTTTCTTTTTTTTTTTTTTTTTGAGACAGAGTCTCACTCTGTTGCCTGGGCTAGAGTGCCGTGGCGTCATCTTAGCTCACAGCAACCTCAAACTCCTGGGCTCAAGCGATCCTCCTGCCTCAGCCTCCCGAGTAGCTGGGACTACAGGCATGCGCCACCATGCCCGGCTAGTTTTTTCTATATATTTTTAGTTGTCCAATTAATTTCTTTCTATTTTTAGTAGAGACGGGGTCTCGCTTTTGCTCAGGCTGGTCTCGAACTCCTGAGCTCAAACAATCCGCCCGCCTCGGCCTCCCAGAGAGCTAGGATTACAGGCGTGAGCCACCGCGCCCGGCCTGAATATATTTTTCTTATATGTCCTTGCCATTATAGCTTCACAGCTACTGCCCTAGTTCAGGCTCTTATTACCCACCTCTGAACTGTGATTTCCTCACTATGCTCCCTACCAATCTTCTAACCATTACATGCTTGAGCCGGAAACCATCATTATCATCTTTTTAAAAAATTATTTTTTATTTCAAAATATTAAGGGAGTACAAATGTTTTTGTTACATAGATAGCTTTATAATGCTTTAGTCAGGGCTATAAGTGTGCACGTCACCTGAATATTGTTCATTGTACTTGTTAGGTAAGATTTTACCCCTTCTCTCCTCCCCCACCCCCCTTCTTGATTTCCAACAATTTTACTTCTGTGCCCACGTGTGCCCATCAATTACTTTCAAATTTTGGGGAAGTACCTGTGGTCTTTGTTTTTCCATTCTTGAGATACCTCATCTTTTACCCTGCCATCAGGCCTGCTTATCCCATCACCAGGCCACTCTGCAGCTCAAAAAACCCTAACCCTTCTCTCATTGCCAAAGCAGGGTTTCTGGAGTGTAGCACATGACTCCGCTCAAATATACCTATTGCTTTCACGTGCATAAAGCATCTCTGGAAGAATACACATGGAACTGAGAACATGGATTGCCTTCAGGGAGGGGAACAAGTGCCTGGGGACAGTTGTAGGAAGATTTTTCTTTATATAATATTTTGTTCCTTTTGAATTTTGAAACCTATGATTTTACTGTTTTTTTTGTAATTAAGAAGTGTGGTTCATGAGTGTATTAGTTTACTAGGGCTGCCATAGCGAAATACCACAGACTGGGTGGCTTAAACAACAGAAATGTATTTCTTCATAATTCTGGAGGCTAGAAGTCCAAGATCAAGGTGTCAGCAGGGTTGTGTATTCTGAGGTCTCTCTCCTTGGCTTGCAGATGGCTGTCTTCCCCCTGTGTCTTCATATGGTCTTCCCTCTGTGTCCTAATCTCCTCTTCTTATAAGGACACCAGTCAGAAGGATTAGAGCCAACTCTAATGGCCTCATTTTAATTTAATCACCTCTTTAAAAGCTCTTTCTCAAAATATAGTTGCATCCTGAGGTACTGGGGGTTAGGGCTTCAACATATAAATTTGAGGAGGACACAAATCAGCCCAAAACATTGAGCCATATGTACTAGAAACATCTGTGGTGCTTGTTAAGAATGATATGACTCTTGTGCTCCATTCCAGAAGCACTGATCAGAATCTACTTGTCATGAGTCTGAGGAAACATGGGTTGTTCGGCTCCAGAAGCCCTCAGATTGGTGGGACTTCACTCTTCTCACTAGAGAAGAATGAGTCTTAGGGCAAGTCATGTTTCTCACTTTGTTCCTATAAATCCTCCTGAGAAGGGAGGAATTCCTTTCCTTCATTCTGCTCCTGTTAACCTCCTGGCATAGGTTACACTACCTAGGCACAGGTTATCCTGGGGATACACACTCTTCTGCCTCGTATCCCTGGACATACACTCCCATCCAACTTCTACAAGATCAGAAGGTATATAGAAGGTCCATTCTGATTTCAGTTGTTTTAAATATACCTCACATTTTCACATGTGGAAACATCAATAATAATAGGAATAGTAATAGAAATGCTATTCAACATTTATTGAATGCTACTATATTTCAGGTATTATGTTAAACATTTTATATTATCTCATTTAATCTTTACAGCAAAGCTTTGGGGGTAGGTGTAATCATCTCCATTTTACAGATGAGAACCAGGATCAGAGATGTTAAGTAGTTTTGTGAAAGTGATCTAGCTAGTAAAGGACAGACTCCAGACTCTAGCCCAGGTCTGTATATCTCCAAAGTCCATGTTTTCCTGCCATGATAGGGATCTTTGCCAATAGGTTATGAGAAATATTGATCTATAGTTTTCTTTTCTTGTGCTGTTGGTATCAGGTAATGCTTGCCTCATAAAACGCATTGGGAAGTATTGGCTTCTCTATTATTTTCTGGAAGAGATTGTGTAGAATTGGTGTTATTTATTCTCTATTTGATTTTTTTAGTTTTATTGTATTTTATTTTTTTGAGGCAGGGTCTTGATCTGTTGCCCAGGCTGGAGTGCAGTGGTGTGATCATAGCTCACTGCAGCCTTAAACTCCTGGGCTCAAGTGATCCTCCTGCTTCAACCTCCAGAGCAGCTTGGACTACAGGTGTGTACCACCTTGCCTGGCTAATTTTCCTATTTTTTGTAGAGAAGGGGTCTCGCTTTTGCTTAGGCTGGCCTCAAACTCCTGAGCTCAAGCAATCCTGCCGCCTTGGCCTCCCAGAGTGCTAGGTCTTTGTTTTTAATTCTGTTTATGTGGTGAATCACATTTATTGATTTGCATACATTGACCATACTTGCATCCCTGGGATGAAACCCAATTGATCATGGTGAATTGTCTTTTTGATGTGCTGTTGATTTTGGTTTGTTAGTATTTTGTTGAGGATTTTTCCATATATGTTCATAGAGGATATTAGTCTGTAGTTTTCTTTTTTTGTTGTGTGTTTTCCTGGCTTTGGTATCAGGGTGACACTGGCTTCATAAATTGAGTTAAGGAGAATTTCCTCCTTCTTTATGTTATGAAACAGTTTCAATAGGATGGGTGCCAATTCTTCTTTGTAGGTCTGGTAGAATTTGGCTGTGAATCCATCTGGTTGCCCAGGGCTCTTTTTGTTGGGAGACTTTTTATTACTGTTTCAATTTTGCTGCTCATTATTAGTCTGTTTAGGATTTCTGTTTCTTCCTGACTCAAACTAGGGAGGTTGTGTGTTTCCAAAAATATATCCATTTCCTCTAGATTTTCTAGTATGTATACATAGAGGTTTTCATAATAGTCACAGATGACATTTTGTATTTCTGTGGTATCAGTTGTACTGTCTCCTTTTTCATTTCTGATTGAGTTTATTTGAGTCATTTCTCTCTTTTTTTCTGGTTAATCTAGCTAGTGGTCTATAGATTTTGTTTATCTTTTCAAAGAACCAACTTTTTGTTTCGTTGATCCCTTGTATTTTTTTAATTTTGCATTTCATTTAGTTCTTTTTTCCCCTCTTTTTTTTTTTTTCTTTGAGACAGAGTTTCACTTTGTTGCCCTGGCTAGAGTGAGTGCCGTGGCGTCAGCCTAGCTCACAGCAACCTCAAACTCCTGAGCTCAAGCAATCCTACTGCCTCAGCCTCCCAAGTAGCTGGGACTACAGGCATGCGCCACCATGCCCGGCTAATTTTTTCTATATATTTTTAGCTGTCCAATTAATTTCTTTCTATTTTTAGTAGAGACGGGGTCTCGCTCTTGCTCAGGCTGGTCTCGAACTCCTGAGCTCAAACAATCTGCCCGCCTCGGCCTCCCAGAGTGCTAGGATTACAGGCGTGAGCCACCGTGCCCAGCCTTTCCCCTCTTTTTTAACAAGTAAAACAAAATGCACAGACATAAGGGACAATGGTCAATCTTACATCAACATAAACACATTGGTATAAAGCCCTTTGCACTTTCTTCTCCTTCCTCCCTGAACCAGCACAAATATAATAATACATACTGTTCAGATAAGTGGTTTGAGCGTTCAATTTCCAAAAGACAGTATTTCATATGAATTTTAACAAAAGGATATCTATAAAATGTGTTATTTAGTACCTCCACTTTGAACATACTTTGTGCACTTCTAAACATCTAGAAAGACTAGATAGTTCAAATAAGGACTTAAGTTTGTCCACTATATACACAGTAGTATTGAGTAAACTACACACATGTAACAATGGTTATATCTGAAAGTATCTTCTAAATAGGAATATTCTGGTCTAGAATCCTTCAATTCTTCCAACTCCTCTCCACTACCGTCTCAGTGGATATAGGCACATGTTTCACTTAGATGTGATGTTATCATTTCACTTCCAAAAATCCTTTTCAGAAGACAGCCTTTCTATTCATTTTAACAAAATGTGTACAAAATGTTAGCTTACTAACTCTACTTTTGTCATACGTTGGCATCCTCTTTAATATCTGGAGACTAGATGTTACAAAATTAGGACTCATTTGTCCGGTATATACACAATATATACAGTACAGCAAAGTTTAATGAAATGCATGTAACTTACAGGGCAATGGATAAGCTGAAATTTTCTAGTATGCACTAGCAAAGCACCTTTTGCAATTTCTTCCCTCCGACCTCCTTCAACCCAATGAACAAATACAGAGAGTGTGCTGTTCACAGAGGTGGTTTAACAATTCTACTTCTAAACATAATATTTCCCATCAGTTCTTAAAAGCTATTTACAAAGTGTTCTACTACTTCTACTTTTAAATACATCAAGCACTTCTAAATATCTAGAAAGACTAGATATTTCATATAAGAACTTGTCCATTGTGTACACAGCACTGTTAAATAAAATTGCCCCCACGTAGCAATGGTTATAATCTGAGGTAACTTTTAAATAAGACCATTTTGGCCTTGAACCATTCCCTCCTCATTTCCTTCTCTCTGCCTTCAATCCAGTGGACAAGCACAGGTATGTTTAATGCTTAGAGATGGTTGAACAAATTCATATCCAAAAGTCATTTACAGAGGACAAACTTTTTCCTATGAATTTCAACACAAAGTATACAAAATGTGCTAATTTTACTAAGTACTTTGTCATACACTGGCAACCTCTTTAACATCTAGAGACTAGATGTTGCAAAATTAGGACTAGTTTTTCCATTATATACACTGTATGCACATAATAAAACAAAGTCACAAAACATAAGAAAAATGGTATGTGAAAATGTCCAAGTATGAACACACTAGCATATTACTTTTTGCAATTCCTTCCCTCCCACCTCCTTCAAATCATTGAACAAGTGTAGATGGTACTATACTGCTCACAGAGGTGGTTTAACAATTCTATTTCCAAAAAACAGTATTTCCTATGAATTTTAGCAAAAAGATATTTACAAAGTGATATTTTACTACCTCTACATTTAACATATGTTGGGCACTTCTAAACATCTAGGCAGACTAGATATTTCGGGTAAGGATATAATGTGTCCACTATATACATAGCAGTCTTGAATAAACTGCACACATGTAACAATAGTTATAATTTGAAAGTGTCTTCAAAATATAAACATTCTGGCCTAGAACCCTTTCCTCCTCCATGAACCCAGTGGGCTATGCTCAAATTTTCTGAAGACAGTCTTTCCTAGGAATTTTAAAACAAAATGTATAAAATATATTAGTTTACTAACTCTACTTTTGTCATACACTGGCAACCTCTTTAACATCTAGAAAGACTAGATGTAAATTAGGACTTGTTTGTCCTTTATGTACACTATATAAACAGGTGAGTAAAACAAAATTCACAGACATAGGAACTATGGTTAATCTTGCCTCACTATAAATGCACATGGGAATAGAACTCTTCCTTCTCCTCCCTCCTCCCTTGAACTGGTACACAAATACAATATGTACTACTCAAGAGATGGTTTGGCCATTCTCCCAAAAAAACATTTCATATGAACTTTAACAAAAAGCTATTTACCAAATGTATTACTATTTCTACTTTTAACATATATCAGGTACTTCAGGCCTTTGTCCCTTGTTGTCAGGATTAAGTAGGGCTCGCCCAACTGGGACAGAGCGGTAATACTACGACCCGGATCTGTGTGGCTCCATGGCCCAAAGAGGTGACCAAGCTTGTGTCCACAGACCTACCTTCTCGGGCCCGCCAAACCTAAATGGCCCTCCATGGTATTTTGGAGGCTGTTGTTCTTCTTGCCCTGCCACACTCACCACCACCCAAAGGCGCTGCATCCTGAAGGCTTGGTGGGGGCTTCACCTAGGCCGGGCAGGGTTGGGCCAGGAAACCCAGTAACCAGTGGAGTCTGGCCTCAGAGAGGCTGCCACCATCATCAGATCACTGAGGTACGGTTGGGAGAAATGTTCACTGCTGTTTTCAGGCTTGGGCCCAGCCAGAGGGCAGCCACAGTGAGGGCTCTGGGTGTCTGCAGGGCAGAAGCTGCAGCCCATCCTGGGACCCACCCAGTACCCACCGACCTGGAGCTGGAAGGCCTGCGGCCGGAGGGCCCGGAGGACCCTGTGGTAGCTGGCTGCACTCTGCGTCTCACTGCACTCATTTCATTTAGTTCTGCTCTGAGCTTTGTTATTTCTTTTCTTCTGCTAGCTTTTATTTGGTTTGTTTGTCTTTCTCTAGTTCCTTGAGGTATGATATTAGGTTGTTAATTTGTGATCTTTCTATCTTTTTGATGTAAGCATTTAAAGCTATGGACTTCCCCCTTAACATTGGTCTTGTGTCCCATAGATTTTGGATGCTTGTGTCATGTTTGTCAGATAGTTCGAAAAATCTTTTGATTTACATCTTAGTTTTGTCACTGACCCAAGGATCGTTCTGCAGCAGGTTGTTTAATTTCCATGACTTTGTGTAGATTTGAGAGTTCCTCTTGGAATTGATTTCTAGTTTTATTCTACTGTGGTCTGAGAAGATATATGGAATGATTTCAATTTTTCTGAATTTGCTAAGACTTGTTTTGTGGGCTAACATATGATCTATCTTGGAAAATGTCCCATGTACTAGTGAGAAGAATATATATTGTGCAGTTTTGGGGTAGAATGTTCTGCAAATGTCTGTTAGGTCCATTTGTTCTTGAATCTTGTTTATGTCCAGTGTTTCTTTGTTGATCTTCTGCCTCAATGATCTGTCCAGTTCTGTCAGTGGAATGTTGAAGTCCCCAGCAATTATGATGCTGCTGTTTTATTTCTTTGTTTACATCTAATAGCATTTGTTTTATAAATCTGGTAGCTCCTGTGTTAGGTGTATGTATATTTAGAATTGTTATATCTTATTGCTGAATTGCTCCCTTTATCATTATATAATGACCATCTTTGTCTTTTTTTTTTTTTACCATTGTTGATTTAAACACTATTTTATCTGATATGAGAATAGCTACTCCTGCTCGCTTTTGGTCTCCATTCACTTGGAATTTTTTTCCATCCCTTTACCTTGAGTCTATGAGAATCCTTGTGAGTTTGATGGGTTTCTTGGAGACAGCACGTACTTGCGTTGTGTCTTTTCATCCATTTAGCCAGTCTGTACCTTCTAAGCAGAGGATTAAGACTGTTTATGTTCAGCCGGGCACGGTGGCTCATGCCTGTAATCCTAGCACTCTGGGAGGTAGAAGCAGGAGGATCACTTTAGGTCAGGAGTTCAAGACCAGCTTGAACAAGAGTGAGACCCCATCTCTACTAAAAATAGAAAAAATTAGCAGGGTGTGGGGGTGCACGCACGCCTATAGTTCCAGCTACTCGGGAGGCTCAGGCAGGAGGATTGCTGGAGCCCAGGAGTTTGAGGTTGGTGTGAGCTATGCTGATGCCACGGCGCTCTAGCCCGGGCAACACAGCGAGACTCTGTCTCAAAAAAAAAAGACTGTTTATGTTCAATGATAGTATTAATATGTGAGATACTATTCTGTTCATCATGTTGAATGATACCTAATTGCTTTATTTTTCTCCCTTGTGTTACTGTTTTATAAGAATTGTGAGTTTTAACTTTTGGTATTTTTAACACTGGTGAGTATTGATCATTCTGTTCCATGTATAGAGCACTTTTAAGCATTTCCTGTAGGGCAGGTCTGGTGGTGGCAAATTTCCTTAGTGTTTGCTTGTCTGGGAAAGACTTAATTTTTTCTTAATTTACAAAACTTAGTTTTACAGGATATAAAACTGTTGGCTGGCAGTTATTCTGTTTAAGAAGAATAAAAATGGGACCCCAATCCTTTCTGGCTGGTAAGGTCTCTGCTGAGAGGTCTGCTGTTAGTCTGGTGGGTTTTCCTTTGTAAGTAACTCATTGCTTTCATCTTTACAGCTTGTAGGATTTTCTCTTTCACTTTGACTTTGGTCAGGCTGATGACTATGTGTCTTGGTCATGTCCTATTTTCTATGAATCTTCAAGATGTTTAATGACCATCTTGTATTTGGTTATCTAAATCTGTAATGATACCAGGGAAGTTTTCCTCAATTATTCCCTCAAATAGCTTTTCCATGCTTTTTACTTGTTCTTCTTCTCCCTCTGGGATACCTATAATTCTTATAGTAGCTTGCTTTGCATATTCCTGCATTTCTCACAGTGATTGTTCATTCTTCTTTATTCCTTTTCTCCATTTTTTACTGACTGGATTAATTCTCTGTATCAGTCCAGAGGCCTGCTGCAGTGGAGGGGCCCTCCTGCCACTCCAGTTGCAGTATCCTCAGGGGAAGCATGGAGCCTGCGGTTCTCTCCTTCCCCAGGTATGGGTGCCTTCCTTAAGTACCTCTGGTCCTGCTGAGGAGGTTGTCCCACTTCTTTCTTCTTCACTTCACTCCTGCCTCCTCTCTCTGCTCAAAAAAAAAAGAAAAATATACGATTTTCAGTGCTCTCTCTTAGACAATCTATTCAAAAGTGAATATCTATCTTCCACTTTCAATCCTCTCTGCAAGTGCAGTGTTCTGCAGGCTGCTTCTAGTCCACCATCTTGGCCCCCTGTTTCCTGTATTTTCTAATGCAGTCTGAGTATCCCTTATCTGAAATGCTTGGGACAGAAGTGTTTCAGATTTTGGATGTTTTCAGATTTTGGAATATTTGCATATACTTAATGAGACATCTTAAGGATCAGATGAAGTCTAAACACAAAATTCATTTATGTTTTATATATACCTTATACACATAGCTTGAAGGTAATTTTATACAATATCTTAAATAATTTTGTGCAGGAAACAAAGCTTTGACTGCAGCCAATCACATGAGGTCAGGTGTGGAATTTTCCATTTGTGATGTCATATCAGCACTCAAAAAGTTTCAGATTTTGGATTTTTGCATTAGGAATGCTCAACCTGTCTAAACATTCAATGCTAAAAATTTCTTTCTAAGGATTACTTTAGTTGCATCCTACAATTTTGATTTTTTACTTTCATTTTCATTCAACTTGCTCTTAAGCTTTATTAGGAGCGGTCTAGAACACTGTACAGACTAGAATTAATTTTGCCCTCCTGCTAAGGTACCAGTCTTCTGAGAATTCTACTATATGATCTGTGTATTAGAAGATTTTTCTACTCTGGCTGGTGAGAGCATGAACTATTTATTACCAGCTTTACGTGAGATTTAGAAATTATTCTAATTACTCTTTTTTTTTGTGGTTCTTTCCTTGCCCCTCAGTATTTTCATCTCACTTCTGTGGAGACCAATACTCAGCCAGAGACTTAAGGGGATACCTCCATAAATCTCTGGAACTCTTTCTCTGTGCAGCTGCCTACTCTCTGGTCATCTGTTCCATAAATTATAGCTGCCTTGCCCTCCCTGAATACCAGTCTCTGTCTTCTCAACTCAGTGAGACTGCTGGGCTCTGTTTGGGTTCCTTCTCATTGTGCTGCATGCTAGAAACTGCCTCAAGACGCTAACCTCATGCAATTATAGGGCTCATTTTGTTTGTTTCCAGACTCTTAGAAATCGCAGTCCTTCACTGCTTATTGGCTAATGTCTAAAAACTGTTTTCTCAGATATTTTGCACAATTTTATAATTTTTAGTTTGGTAGGATAAATCCAGTCCCTGCTACTCCCTCTTGGCCAGAAGTCAAAGTTAAATTAACTGAGTTTGAACTCCTGCTTTGCTTTGTTTTTCTTATCTTGCTATGCCTAGATTTTAGGGGAATGAGGTAAACAACAGAAAAAGAAGGCTATATCAGGAATTCATTAAAAAAATAAGCCCATGCTGTCCCAACTCAGTCCCTACTCAGCTAATCTGACAAATAAATGTGCTAGATATCTAATTGTTTATAATTGATAATGATAACCCTCAGGACCTTGGTCAGCAGATCAATAATCTGTCTTACCCAGAGCTTGCTCACTAAGAAAGGATGATGAACTCAAATTTTATAAAAAGGTTTTCTAAGGGAAGTGGTGGCGGTTGGTTGTGGGGAGTAATACAAAGAGGTTTCTGCTTAACATTTAGCTTGCTAGAACATTCTATTGCCCAAGAGAATTGCTTCAGACTTTCCAATTAGTAAAGGTTTTTCTTGTACCCGACATTTATTACCTACTTTATCATCTCTACATACTGTTGCTTCTTGCCCTTTTTTATTCTTCCTTACCATCAAT
The DNA here is from genome assembly GCF_000956105.1 of Propithecus coquereli. Classification (NCBI taxonomy): domain Eukaryota; kingdom Metazoa; phylum Chordata; class Mammalia; order Primates; family Indriidae; genus Propithecus; species Propithecus coquereli. The sequence goes on from NW_012154018.1 coordinate 524,793, forward strand.
GTCCCTTCCCCATAGACACCATCTTCTTTCTGGCCTCAGCATGTCATAAGCCGGGATATATATCCTAAACTATTAGTAATGAATCTGGATATAACCCAAATCTCTCTAGCTGTACTTTTCACTGCCCTCTGTGGCACACCCTCTACAGGCTGATTTTCTCACTGTCTTTTGAATATGTTGACTTATTTGGAATCTTAAGTCCATGCTCATGCTGTTGCCACTGCTTACAATGTGCCTTGCCACCACAAATCTTGGCCATTCTTCAGGGATCAACACAAGTTGCATGCGGCCATCTTTGATCTCCACTCCACCAAATGCCCCCTTTGAATCTGTGTTATTCACTTAGGCACTTAATGCCTTGCCAGGATTTCTGACAATATCTCTCATGTGCACATCTTATCTCCATGATTACATTGTAGACTCCTGGAGAGTAGAGACTATTTAGAGGTGGTCTTATCTTTCTTTGTACTCTAATCGTCTTCCCCCAGTGTCTAATATTTTGTTATGGTCATAATAAAGTAAGCACTCCAAAAATACCTTTTTGAGTAAGTAAATGAATGGAGGAATAAAAAAAGCACTCTGCGATCTTCAAAATGAATAATAACAAAAGCTAACATTTATTGAACACTTACTCTGTGCTAGATTTTGGTAAGGACCATATGTAGACTACCTCATTTAATTCTTTTTTTTCCAGAGGGATCAGCATTTATTTCCTTTCCAAATATTACAATGAAGCCAGATGGGAATGATTTAATAATTAGAATGTATATATCTCCAGGGTTTGGCCATTATATGTTATTTACAATGAGGGGGAGAAAGAATAAGTTGTTTTGCATTAGACACTTTCCTCTCTCTCCCTCCCCCCCACCCCAAAGCCTAACCATTTCCCTACCATGTCTAAAAGGAACACACAATTGATTCAGTCTGGAGGCATAAACCTAGGGAGGGTCAGTGGCCCAACTCAGAGACCCTGGGAATAGCACAAGAGATTAAAAACTAAACATTGGGTGGCAGAAGTGGATGCTCAGAGTTTGGGAGTGCAAACACTCCATTTCTGGCTCTGGGACTTAGTGGGCAGGGTAAACAAAATTTACCTAGAATAAAAGTAGGGAGGAGAGTAAAAATTGATCTCCAGAAGTATAAAGCTAGGGAAGGAGGTGGGGACAGGAACAGGAATATTTTATATCACTAAACTCACTTGGGAAACTGCAAAAGATAATTTTCAACTGTCCTCAAGGAAGGAAGGCCAGAAGGATTGTGGGATAGTCCACAGAAAGACAAGGGGGAAAACATGGCTGGGAGGGAGCAGCAGCCAGTTCCTTTTTTATCATGGGAAGAAAGCCAGAGCATGAGGAATGGCCAGTTACCCTATAACAACAAAACAATTTTTATAGCTTAGCAATCACCTGTGTGCCCCCAACCCAGCTCCTCCTTCACTCCCTGACCCTTGGTGTAAATTGTGGTCTCTGGCCTGAGCAGGTAGACAATCCTGTGACCTACAGCTCTGTCTCTTCTTTTGTGTCTCTGGCATTAATGGCAGAGCTAGCCTCTGCCTGGGACTCCTGGCTCTTGGGAGGGGGTGGCAGTGGTAGCTTTTCCTTCCTGACAGACTGTTCAATACCACCAGCTCAACCTCCTCCTCCCCTTGGTGAGTGAGGTGGGAGACATGACATCTTCAACCTCTTTCTGCTTTCTCTTGAAAGATAGACCTGTATTTAAAGGGCACTGTCTTAGTCCACTCAGGCTCCTATAACAGAATACCATAGACTGGGTGGTCTATAAACAACAGAAATTTATGCTCATGGTTTTGGGAGGCTGGGAAATCCGAGATCAATATACCAGAAGATTCAGTGTCTGGTGAAAACCTTCTTACTGGTTCATAGATGGCTGTCTTCTTGATATAACCTCATATGATGGAAGAGGAGAAGGAAATCTCTGGGGCCTCTTTTTTACGGGCACAAATCCCGTTCATAAGGGCTCCACCCTTATGACCTAATCAACTCCCAAAGGCCCCACCTCCTAATACTATTACATTGGGGATCAAGTTTTAACATAAATTTTGGGGGGGACACAAACATTCGGTCTATACAGGATCCTATAAGGAGAATATCTCCTTCCTCTTTCTCCTTCTCCTCCTTTTTCCTCTCCCCCTTTTACTCCTTTTTGCTCTCCTCCTTCCCCTCCTTCTCCTTTCTTATTCTGAGTCTCTTGGGGGCTCTCTTTTGGACTCAACACTGTAGGATCCTGGCTTGATGGTACCTCCGGTAGCCTGGCCTGCCTTGTCTGTTCTATTTAGGATGAGGAGACACCCCTTTGCCTATGGTGTTAGGTTTTCATTGTTTTTCAGGTGGTCATTTTCCTGTCCTTTGGCCTTGGTGGTGGGTTGGGGGTGAAGTGAGTGTTCACATTTCCCTAGGGCACCTAAGAGCTCTGAATGCTTATATTAGGGGTTTTCTGAGCAGTACCTGGATCTTCCCTGACCCATGCCCCTGGATGGGGGGGCCAGTGGGGTCTGACTGGCTAGTAGAATTGTGAGCCTGTGTTACTGAGGGAATAGAGTGTCAGGGGAGGAGCTGCACAAGATCTCTCCTTTCATTCTTACAACAACTCTGTAGGGTAGATAGCTATAGTTATTCCCTATTTACTGATCATGGAACTAAGTCTCAGAGGAGTTAAGTAACTTGCCCAAGGTCATATAGCTAGGGAATGGGAGGGGGTCTCTTAAATTAAGACCCATGTTTGTCTCCAAAGCCTGTGTTCTTAAACAGGATAATTTAGGCTAATTTGATTGCAAATCAGTAAACTATTTGAATGCTGGTACTAGCAAATACGACTTTTCTTGCTGATAGCCATGGGCATAAGAAGGTTTCTAAGAGATTAACATTTTTAGACATATAATTGTCCCCTCCAAATTGTGTACCTTTGTGGACAGGGACTGGACCACCCACTGTTCAGATGTTATGCTGTGGTAGATATAACTAGGATCCCTGAAGGGAATGAAATAGTTGCCAATTGGACGACAAGTTCAAATCATTGTATTCTGGTCAACAGAGTCACAGGAAATGCTGAAGGAAGCACAACCAGTAGCTAACAGAGGAGAAACACACTTTGAAGCACAATTCCTCTCATTTGCCAACTTTCTTACCAAAGATTTTCTTGATGAAAGTTGTCTGGATTTTGTTTCTTTTCTTGAATGAGTCAGGAGTTTAGAATGTGGGCATCTGGCTGCCAGCAGGGTCCTGCAGCCCACTATTGAAGGGTGCCAGCTGGAACTCTCCTATGCGTGCAATAATTACCAAGCCGTTATTGAAATGGCCTTTAGAAGAAAACTTGTTTAAAGTGTTACATCCTGGGAATTTTTGCTTCTCCAATGTTAGTAAAACCTAGTTGCTATTTTCCCGGTTAGGCAAATGTTAGAGGAAATGAAATATAAACAGAGATTAATTTCTTCTCTCTGACGTTTGATTTGCATTAGTTCCAAGTTATACTGTGTTCCTTTGAAAGCTCTGTTCTATAAAGTTTACACACATATATTTCTTGAGATTGATAGTGAACTTTAAAAGTCATGTTTTAAGGATAGAGCTTTGATGTCACCTGCCTTTTTAAATTTGTTTGTTTTTGTTTATACAAATGGTATATTCTTGAATACATCTTTTTGGGTGGAAAACAGCCACCAAGTAGATCTCTCCATGCAGAGGTAGACAGAGTTGTGAAGGAGCCTTCAAAATCTGCCATTGTTCCTCAGAGAACTAAAAGTAGACCTACCATTTGATTCAGTAATCCTCCTACTGGATATTTACCCAAAGTAAAAGAAGTCATTTTATCAAAAAGACACCTGCACTTGAATGTTTAGTGCAGCACAATTCACAATTGCAAAGGTCAAATCAACCTAAGTGCCCATCAATTCATGAGTGGATTAACAAAATGTGGTATATGTATACTATGGAATACTACTCAGCCACGAAGAAGGATGAATTAAGACCTTTTGCAGGCCAGGCGCGGTGGCTCACGCCTGTAATCCTAGCTCTCTGGGAGGCCGAGACGGGCGGATTGTTTGAGCTCAGGAGTTCGAAACCACCCTGAGCAAGAGCGAGACCCCGTCTCTACTAAAATTAGAAAGAAATTAATTGGACAACTAAAAATATATAGAAAAAATTAGCCGGGCATGGTGGTGCATGCCTGTAGTCCCAGCTACTCGGGAGGCTGAGGCAGGAGGATTGCTTGAGCCCAGGAGTTTGAGGTTGCTGTGAGCTAGGCTGACGCCATGGCACTCTAGCCTGGGCAACACAGTGAGACTCTGTCTCAAAAAAAAAAAAAAGACCTTTTGCAACAATTTGGGTGGAATTGGAGACCATTATCCTAAGTGAAGTATCTAAAGAATGAAAAAACAAACACCAGATGTACTCACTATTAAATTGGAACTAACTGATGAGCACATGTGTGCACAGAGGGAAGTAAAACTCAGTGTAAATCAAGCAGGGGCAGGGAGGAGAAGGGGATGGGTGAAAACCTACCTAACGGGTACAATGAACATTATCTGGGTGATGGGCACAATTATAACCCTGACTCAAGCATAACAAAAGCAATCCATGTAACCATAAACATTTGTATTCCTGTAATATTTTGAAATAATAAAAAAAGGAAAAAAAAAAGCTGCCATTGGCAGTTCCCCATTTCTTCACCCATTTTCTCGGCTCCACCATTTTGGTCTCCAGCCAGCTTGTCCTCTTATAATGTCCACTCTGTCCTCCCATTCTCGCCCATTCTCCTCTTTTTAAAGAACTTTACCCCCATCAAAATGACCTCCCTCAGGGCCTGCCGCTTTCCCTCCTGGCTTCCTCCTACCATTCTCTTTCTTTCATTCTGGGCTGCAACTGATTCCTCCTTAATATTTCTCCTGGTCTGACCCCTACACGACTCTGGTTTCAGTCTTATCATAACCTACATTGTACCAGAGGCCACAATAAATATTTGTTGAATAAATGCATGGATAGGTGAATGAATGAATTTGAGGAATTCTGATGATCAAACAGCATGTCAGATCCTTTATTTTGTTTGTTTCTTCTAAATCATTTTATTATGAAAAATTTCACATATACAGAAAAGTAGAGGGAGTGGTATAAAGAACCCCGATGTATGTATCACACAGCTTCAATAGTTATGAAAATGCAGCCACTCTTCTTTCATTTATATCCCATCCACTTTTTGTCAGGCCCTGTAATTGAATGAAGTTCAGCCAAGCAAGTACATGTCAATGGAAAAGAAGCCAAACTCTGTAAAATAATTTTAAAGAGATTTATTCTGAGCCAAATTTGAGGACCATGGCCTGGAGCCACGCCCAAGAAGCCTTGAGCAAGTAGACTCGCTGTGGTTGGGTTACAGATTTGGTTTTATACATTTTAGGGAGACAGGGATTACAGGTAAAGTCATAAATCAATACATGGAAGGCATACATTGGTTTGGCCCGAAAAGGTGGGCCATCTTGAAGAGGGGGTGCTTACAGCTTATAGGTGGGTTTAAAGATTCTTTTACTTGTAATTGGTTAAAGACATGAAGCTTTGTCTAAAGGCTTGGAATGTTTTAAGATAAGGAGGTCTGTTAATCAGAGACAAGCCACCTGACATATATTTGTTGGGTAAATTGAGGACCTGCAGGTTTGTCTTGGATACCCTTAGGCCTGTTAATGAATTACAAAGGATATCTCCAAGAAGGGAGGGGGGCATGATGAGGTGTGCCTGACCTCTGTCCTCATGGCAAGCAATTTAGTTTTAGGATATCTCCTTGGCCAAGAGGGTGTCCATTCAGTCAGCTGGTCAGGAGGAGCCTTAAGATTTTATTTTAGTTCACATGCATTATGGGTGCTATAATCTGAATATTTGCATCCCCTAAATTCATATATTGAAACTTAATCACCAATGTGATGGTATAAGGAGGTGAGGCCTTTGGGAAGTGATTATGCCATGAGGGTAGAGCCCTCATGATTGGGATTTCTGCCTTTATAAAAGAGGCCCCAGAGGGCTAGCTTGCTCCTTCTACCATGTGAAGACACAGCAAGAAGGTGCCATCTGTGCAGTAGGAAGCAGGCTTTCACTAGAATCTGCCAGTGCCTTGATCTTGGACTTCCCAGCCTCCAGAACTATGAGAAATAAAATTCTGTCATTTTTAAGCCACCCAGTTTATGGTATTTGGTTATAACAGCCCAAACAAATTAAGACAAGAGGAACACTTAAAAAGTCACTATAGGTATCATACTTTATAGTCTGAATTCATCTAGATCTCTGTTCACTCCCTTTATTACTCGTTGCTCTTAACTTTCCTGGTCCTTGTTTGGCACTTGTTTTTCACTTCTACCAGAGATTCTTCATCTGGGTGCCCGAGTCCTCAAGGATTTAATGAATAAAAATCAAGGGATCCATAGACTTGTATGAGAAAAAAAAATTAGCTTCATTTTCACTAACCTGTAACTGAAATTTAACATTTTTTTCTATCATGAACATAACTAATGAATCACAGTAGTGTTTGTAGTCCCTGCAACTTTGAAACCAGTAGAACTCCTTTTATATCAAATTACAGAAGTTATAGAGGTTTTAAAATACCTTTTATGGGGGCCGGGCACGGTCGCTCACGCCTATAATCCTAGCACTCTGGGAGGCCAAGGCGGGAGGATCGTTTGAGCTAAGGAGTTCGAGACCAGCCTGAGCAAGAGTGAGACCCCATCTCTACTAAAAATAGAAAGAAATTACCTGGACAACTAAAAATATATATAAAAAATTAGCCGGGCATGGTGGCTCATGCCTGTAGTCCCAGCTACTCGGGAGGCTGAGGCAGGAGGATCGCTTGAGCCCAGGAGTTTGAGGTTGCTGTGAGCTAGGCTGACGCCACAGCACTCTAGCCTGGGCAACAGAGTGACACTCTGTCTCAAAAAAAAAAATACCTTTTATGCTCATCACTGCATGAAATTGTGGTAGTTATCAGACCTACCACTAGATCTTATTATTTAATATGTTAATAAGGAAACACATATATTACTATATCACATATAAAATATCTTTACAATTATATATAAATATATTTGGTTTCCTCATGCCTGTAATCCTAGCACTCTGGGAGGCTGAGGCAGGAGGATCGCTTGAGGTCAGGAGTTGGAGACCAGCCTGAGCAAGACTGAGACCCTATCTCTACTAAAAATAGTACAAAAAAAATTAGCCAGGCAAGTAAAAATAGAAAAGATTAGCCAGGCATGGTGGTGCACGCCTGTAGTCCCAGCTACTGGGGAGGCTGAGGCAGGAGGATCGCTTGAGCCCAGGAGTTTGAGGTTGCTGTGAGCTAGGCTGACACCACAGCACTCTAACCTGGGCAACAGAGTGAGACTCTGTCTCAAAAAGAAAAAATTTATTCTTAAAAGAAATCCATAGGTTTCACTAAACTGTCAAAGGGCTCTATGGCTCAAAAAAGTTTAAGAACTGTAGGTCTAGACACTTTAGTTGGTAACACATTTAAATTCCTTATTCTAACTTTGACTTGCTGTCCCCCACCCCACCTACTGTTGTTTATTTCTTGTTTTCTGTGTAATACACAGGGAAGAAGCACCTTTCTTCCAAATCCTGTCTACAGGGATAACTGCCCACGTCCTGCTCCTTTTACTCTCTGCCAGAAGGGCCTTGACAAACCTTTGCTAGTAACCCCAGAAAAATGGATTTAGTCAATTATCATTTACTAGCAATAAGAGGGCCTGATGGATGATTTTAATATATTTTAGTTTTCTATTGCTCAAGCAATTCTCATAATTCAGTTGGCTTCATATTATAATCTATTTAGCTCCTGGCTGTTGGATAAATATTTAATCCCTGACTCTTGTGGGGTTTTGGCAAACCCAGCCTTGCCCTTGGCATTGTAAAAGAAGAAGCAGGTTGAATTCTCTTCCCCTTTACACTTTCTTTTATCAATGTCCCTTCCCCCTCTTCTTTTTTATATTTTCTCTGCCTTCTCCCCGTTCATAATCAAAGACAGTTTCATTCCTTTTGAGCCTAGATATCTTCTAGGTGGCAACAGATAAATCTATTTACTCTTATAACCTGATGGCCTTGCACTGAATTTATAAGCATTAAACTGTGGGAACACTTCCCAAGTTGTAAGGGGTGGCCATCTCAGTTGTGTGGTAAGTCTCCTGTACCAGAGGTTTTGTCTCACTCTGTCTTAGCTTCACCAAGCTGTCCCTATTTTCTGTACCTGCCACCACTCTTAGCCTTAGGACACTAACTTGACCTGGATACCTAGCACATGGGCTCGGTTACTCTGGAGGTGAGATTTCCATAGCAGGTACCAACACTCCAGGAGCCTCGCTGTTTCATGTGATAGCCAATTTCCAATATCTGATACCCAATTGTCATGTAATAGACAGCTGCTCTCTTTTCCATTCTAAAGTCTTTGTTCCTTCGATAAAGTGTCCTCTAAGTTCTTTTATTATGTCTGACGAATGCTATTATTTCTATATATCATTTGCAGAGGAGAAAAGATTGACATGCTCCGATTCTTCCCTTCTCAGGCTAACAGCTCCTGTCAGTTTCCCAGGTAACTTCTCTCCTTAAAAGGGAATGTTCTTAAAAGAATCTAATAATGGTGGCTTATAATGTCAAAATACCTTAAACTTTCTGTTCTTTTCAGGTCCTTAAATGTAAAGTCAGGCACGATAATCCTATAAAAATCTGAGGCAGACAACTCAGGATCAATTCAGGCCCACCCAAACTCACTTCATCTGTTAGCTTCCCTATCTCCCTAGTTTTTCTTTTCATATCTTGGTTCTACATTTCTGCTAATCCTTCATCCTTGGTGATCTATGTTTTGGGCTCTATTCCAACTTACACCTTGGCATCCTCAGGACTCCACATTTAGAATCTGCTCCTTGGCTCCATGTATTGTAACCCTGGGCAACACACATACTCGCTCTAACCACAGTCCTTGGAACATCCTCTCCCCCCAGCCTAACACAAATGCTGAGCTCATTCACTTTCCAGGCCCTCCAGAGATCTGCTGCATAGAGTCATGGATCATGCATCTCACCCTGAAGTGCAGCAAGGCAGCATCTGATGAGAATGTGACAAAGGTTGAACGAGCACACCGAACTACCACCGTCCTTGTGCAAAAGCAAGATCAGAGTTCCTGGCACTGTTCTCTCAGGTCCCCTGTCAAGATGCCCTTGAGCTTCTTCTGCTTCTGTTATGGCTTCTCACTTCAAATAGAACCATTAACACAGATACAGAAACTGATTTTTTATTATGGTAAAATATACATGACATAAACTGCCATTTTAGTTTTTTTAAGTCTACAACTCAGTGGCACTAATTACATTGATAATGTTGTACAACCATCACCACTATTTCTAAGTTTTTTACTACCCCAAACAGAAACTCTGAACCCATTGAGTAATAACTCCCCATTCTTCTCTTTCTCCCACCCCTAGTCCCAACCTCTCATTCACTTTCTGTCTCTATGAATTTGCCTATTAAAGATCTTTCATGTAAGTGGAGTTATATATTATTCGTTCTTTGGTGTTTGGCTTATTTTGCTCAGCATAATGTTTTCAAGGTTCGTCCATGCTGTAGCACGTACCAGTACTTAATTCATTTTTTAAAAAAAATTTTTTGTAGAGACAGTCTTGCTGTGTTGCTTAGGCTGGTCTTGAACTACTGGCCTCAAGCAATCCTGCCTCAGCCTCCCAAAGTGCTAGGATTACAGGTGTGAGCCAGTGCTCCCAGCCCTTAATTTATTTTTATGGCTGAATAATATTTCACTGTATGGATATACCACATTTTGTTTATCCATTCATCTGTTGATGTACACTTGGGTTGCTTCTACCTTTTGGCTATTGTGAATAATGTTGCTATGAATATGGATGTACAAGTATCTATTTGAGTCTCTGCTTTCAATCCTTTTGGGTATATACACAAAAGTGGAATTGCTGGATCATATAGTAATTCTACATTTAGCTTTTTGAGGAGCTGCCAAACTGATTTACATAGTGGCTGCACCATTTTACAGTCCCATCAGCAGTGCATGAGTGTTCCAATTTCTCCACGTCCTCACCAACGCTTGTTACTTTCTGTTTATTTTTTAATTATAGCCATCCTAGTAGGAGTCAAATGGTATCTTTTTGTGGTTTTGCTTTACATTCCCCTAATACATAATGATGTGGACCATCTTTTCATGTGCTTATTTGTCATTCTATCCAAATCCTTTGCCTATTTTTAAATTGGGTTATCTTTTTGTTGTTGAGTTGTAGAAGTTCTTTATATATTTTGGATATTAAGCCTTTATCAGGTATGTGATTTGCAAGTATTTTCTTCCATCATATGGGCTGTCTTTTCACTCTATTGATAATGTCTTTTGATACGCAAAGGTGTTTAGTTTTAATTAAGTCCAATTAGAAAAAAAATATTTTTTCTTTTGTTGCCTTTGCTTTTGGTGTCAGATTTATTATAAAAAACCATGCCCAAATCCAAAGTATGAAGATTTGCTCCTATGTTTTCTTCTATAAGTTTTATACTTTTAGCTATTAAATTTAGGTGTTGACCCATTTTGAGTTAATTTTTGTATATGGTGTAAATTAAAGTCTACTACTTTTGACATTCTCAATTGATAAGTTCTGGCTCTTTTTCCAAATTTGGCTTTATACAATTGTTCCTACCAGTTCTAAAAACTCTACAACCTTGGATTGGCTATGCAGCTTGGACCTTGGCCTCATCAAGTCTCTGCAACCATGAGTAAGAGTCACTTAACTTATGTGTTCTCTGCCAGTGTGTCAGAGAAAGATATCAGACATAAACATAAAGTACCAGATGATTGGGTATCTGGATGATACCAATTCTAAGAGAAAGATGTTTTCTTACATTATTATGCAGGAGAACCATGTGTCTACCACAAATCTAACTGAATCCAATATAAAGGGATATTGTAATACAGAAGGCTTGAAGGTTCATAAAATGACCTATAAGAGCTCACAAAAGACCTATAAGAGCTGAAATATGGGTCTCTCCACTTAGTCACATCACCTCCATCTCTGCTACATGTTAACCCTTGGTAGTAAAAAAAAAATACCAACGCTTTAAAGAGTAAAGCCTATACTGAGAAGGTAAGGCATCATGACAGGCCACATGGGGATCACTTTGGGCAGGAAATCCTTTTGGTGCTGCTAGGTGTCCACTATACCATGCTGTTGGTAGTTGGCTATGACAATATAGAATGTATTGAAGGAGTAATGACTTTGCATCTAATTTGAGAGAAAGTGATTCGAATGAAAACCTTGCTATGTCCCCACTCATGCTGTAGATGATAGCATCTCTCTCTCTCTTTATCAGTTCCTCTGCTGGCTGAGGCTGTGGCATTGGCTAAGGAAGGTTCAGAATTGCTTCTTCCTTCTCTTTATTATAATTGATGAACCTACACTGACACATCATTATCACCCATAGTTTACATTAGGGTTCGCTCTTGGCGTAGTACATTCTATGGGTTTGGATAAATGTATAATGGTATGCATCCACCATTATGGTATCATACAGAATAGTTACACTGCCCTAAAAATCCTCTGTTCTCTGCCTACTCATCCCTTCATTAACCCCTGGCAATCACTGATCTTTTTACTGTTTCCATAGTTTTTCCTTTTCTAGAATGTCATATAGTTGGGATCATATAGTATATAGCCTTTCAGATTGACTTCTTTCACAGTAATATGAATTTAAGTTTCCTCTATGTTTTTTGTTGGCTTTCATAGTTCATTTCTTTTGGTCACTGAATAATATTCCATTGTCTGGATGTCCTACAGTTTATTAATCTACTCACCTATTAAAGGACATCTTGGTTGCTTCCAAGTTTTGGCAACTGTGAATAAAGTTGCCATAAACATCTGTATGCAGGTTTTTGTGTGGACATAAATTTTCTACTTTTTTGGGTAAATACCAAGGAGCACATTTGCTGGATCATATGATAAGAGTATGTTTTACACAATTTATAATTGTACATATTTATGGGATACAAAGTGATGTTATGATTTATGAATTCAATGAATACATCCTCAGGAGTCTTTGATTGCTTTTTTTGTATGACAAAATCCCCGGCTCATCTTGAACATTTTCTGTGCCATACCTGGAATCAGCTATTTCTTCAGAGAGCCAGGGATCCTTTTAATGGGAAATGCTGTGGGCATAAGTGATTTTTAAAAAATAGACTTTAATTTTGGGAGCAATTTTGGGTTTATAGGAAAACTGAGTGGAAAATACAAAGAGTTACCATATATCACTTCTCACCACCTCCAAAGTTTCCCCTATTATTAACATCTTGCATTAGTGGGGTACACGTTATATTTGATGAGCCAATATTGATACATTATTAACTAAAGTCCATGGTTTACATTAAGGTTCACTCTGTGTTGTATAGTTCTGTGGGTTTTGACAAATACATTATGTCCTTTTTCCATCATTATAGTATCATATAGAATATTTAATAGTTTCACTGCCCTAAAAATGCCTCATGCGCCACCTACTCATCCCTTTGTGCCTCTCTCTGAACTCCTAGTAAACACTGATCTTTTCACTGCCTCCATAGTTTTGTCCATAAATATTTTTTGAAAGTTCCATCAGATGAGGGAGATTGCTAAAAGGCCAAAAGTGATAACTGAAGGATACAAGTCTCTATGGGGGCAAGAGAAAATGGAATTTAGAAGGAATTGGCCTCTGATTGAAGCAGCTACAGTCACCAAGAATGTTGACACTGGTTAAGATGGAGAGGACAACTAAGCCTGGAGGGAAACACTGCCCCAAGCAGAATTTCTACTACCACCTCTGGATTTCAAGTGGGGTATAGATCCCAGATACTATCAGAACCTGCCTCCCACATCTTTGTGTATCCAGGCTCAGGGGATCCAGTCCTTCTCTCTTCTATCCTCAGAGTCCTCTCCTTTCCTCCTACTCTTGGAGCCCTCTACTGTCAGACCATCCAGCTACATTACTTATCTCTAGGATAGCTGTGAAGCCTAAATGAGATAATCCTTATAATATGCCTTCACACAGAAAACACTTGATAAAAATCAGCTGTTGTTGTTACTATATTAAGGCCCAGGAACTTTTAGATCTTGAGGTGCTTTTATTAATATCTGTCCTCATGTTTAAGTCAGGGCTTGTTGGATTTTAATTAGGATTAATATTTGTGATGAGGCCTCACCCAGTTCCCCTACTTATATTTGTCTCTGTACAGTAGCCAAAATTTGAGGATCCCTTTAGCTTAGGGCCCAGAAAATGACCACTGCCTTCCTCTCACCTCCCCAGGACCTTTAGAATCCCAAATGTTTTATCCATGGCTACAGTGTAGGTGAACCTTCTCTTTTACAGGAAGTAGATGAATGAGGCAGCCATGCTGGCCAAGTCAGCTATAGCAATCTCACAATTGGCTGACTTATATTTGAAAGGCTGTCCTTTGGTGTATGTGTGGACAAAGTTGTAAGTATACTACCCACTGGGATTTCTTCACTTCAAAAATGTACACCAACTCCTCAGGATTACCCAGCAGGTTGGAGATGAGGGAGTGTGGATTCTTGTCCCTTCACCATTACTACTGAGACCTTAAACAGTGGGATAAAGCTGGGGCAAAACTGGAGCTTGCTGTTTTTTTTCTGCCTCTGAGAGAGTATGTTCGCTTTGAGGAGACTCAGAACAGTGGTGCAATTTTATACCCTTGGAGAAACTATCTGAACTTCCAGTTTTGAGAGTTTACCCAGTAGAGAAGTCATGTAACTATCAGGCATAATAAATCCAGATAGGGTGGGCTTTGCTGCTGCTATTGCTACAGGCCACAGGTGGTGTGGAAATAAATAGGCCAAGGTGAAACACACTGCTCATCAGAGCTCCAAGTTTGGACCTAGAACCAAACCTTTAGTAGGTGCCAACACAGAAAATAAAGAATAGCACTTTTGCCTGTTCCCCCGTGTGGGTACCTTAGATTTTCAGAGGCAGGGTCTAGGACATGCCAAATCCCTGCAGATAGTGATGAGATGCTCCCACAGAACTATGTGCAGATAATACCTTTGGGGCTGTTCCTGGAGAGGAGGAGATTTATGTCTATAGGATCAATCCTTGCCAATTACTTAGTAGACCGATGCCATCAGTCAGAAAGTGGTAGCTTCCTGCCTCAGCTCCTATGATAACTAGGATTATGAATGATAGAGCTGCTGTGAACACTTCCAAAAGGTGCCCCTAGGGAAAGTGGTTCATGGACTGATGTTTATGTCTGGCTAGTGAAAGTGGGGCAGTCTGGATAGGAGAGCCATTTTGGAGGGAGGCATCTGAGTAGAAGTATTTTGAGGTCCAGGTTAGGCTGGGATAGGGAGGTTCCCAATTAGTGGGATGTAGAGGCAAATTTAACAATGGGACACCAGTCTGGCTTAGGACTCCATTTCTAGCCTCAGAGTGATAGGTTTCTAGTCTTAGGTCTTTATAAATCTCCAAACTAGAGACTCTGTGTTCCCCCAAAATAGAGAGGGGCTGGAGCTGAAGGCCAAAGGACCAGGCTACTAGGACTTCAAAATCTGAAGTGGTAAGCCTGAACCTAATCTCTTTGAATGTACTTCTAAGAAGCATTTAAGTGGACCAACTGGCATCCTGAAATCTAGGTTCCCTTCTGCCATCACCCACCCCCAACACACACACCCTTTCTGGACAGCTAGTTATTTTGCGATTAGCAATGGGTTAATTGCTTGGAAATGTTTGCTTGACCGGGCCAATATTTAAACTTGCTTCCAGGAAAGCATCTTGGGAGGGTCAGAAGCCTGCAATGGATAGTTGGTTGCAAAATGGGAATTAGATGGAGAAAGGATCCATCTCTATTAATCTCCAGTTAGGCAGTGATTAGACTTGTGAATAGAGCTAAGAACTTAATTGCTCAGTGTCATCAGGAAGTCAATTACTTTAACCTTTCTTCAATAGTTAGCTATTAATGAAGTGGGAATAAAGAGGAGAATAACTGGAGATGGATTTTCTCAGCTATCTTGTGTCATGTAGAGTCAATATTCTTAGCTATTACCAAGATCATGGATGAAAGAAGGTAGGCACAAAGGGAAGAGGCAACTAAGTTGGATGTGATGCCTGGTTAAGAGCAATATGATGGACTAAATAGACTTGAGGTACCCTTCATCCTATCTCAACTTTTCCAGCAATCCTTTTCCCAGGGCTCTACACAGCAGTCCCAATCCTGAGGCTATCCTGCTATAGACATTATCCTGAGGTTTCACATGTAATTAAGAGTAGGAATTTGGAGTCAGATCTGAGATAGAACCCCAGCATGGTTATTTACCATCTGTGTGACCTTCTATAAATTAGTTAATCTAAGTCTCAGTTTCCTCAGCCGTAAAATGACAGTAATGACAATAATTACTACACAAATTTCAGAGAATTATATGAAATCAGTGCACATAAAGCACTTAGCATAATGCCTGACAAAGATGTTAGACAATGAATATTTTTTTTTCATGCTTTCTTAGACCCTGAACCTTCTGTGATGGAAAATCCCAACTGCTCTGATATTTTACACATACTTCTTCCCATAACGCTGCTACCAATGAAGTCTTGTTGAACACTGGGCTCTTCTCATGGCTGTGGCCTGGTACCCATCTATCTCTGATAAACCCATCTCTACCCTTCCCAATATGGCATAATGGTTTTGAGTGTGGGCTCTGGAGTTAGACAGATCTAGGCTGGAATCGAAGCTCAACTACTTCTTGGCTATATAACTTTGGGAAAATCATTTAACCCTTCTATGCCTCAATTTCCTCATCTGTAAAATAATGATAATAATATTAAATTATCTTGTGGGATCATTGGGAAAATTCAATAAGCTGATACATGTAAAGTACTCAGAAAAATGTCTGGCACGTGGTATGTACTCCAAAGCGGGTAGATTTATTATTATCTATATTATTATCTCTATGCTGGCTCCCATTCTCCCAAGGACCTAGTGAATATCAGGTGCTCATCTGACAAAATCATATAAGCAGACAAATTAATGGTTTAAGTGTCCCCCGCCCCATGAAACCAAAGGCACCATTAGCTAGAATCAGGGTTCTAAGCTGTGCCGTTTAAAAACATGATACCGGGAGAGGAGCCAAGATGGCAGATGAGACAAGCCGCCAGTGAGAAGGTCTCTGCAAAAAATACGAATTTTAGAAGAAAGAGAAAAAAAATAAGCGAGCAGAGAAACATAGATCCGGTGAGGGTCGGAAGGAAGGGTGCCTGAAACTACAGGAGACTCCACAGGAAGACGTTGCGGAGGAGAACTGGAAGGAGAAAGGTCCAGAGGCTTGGAGACCAGCGACAAGGGTAGGTGGAGCGGTTAACTTCCCCCTCCCTTGCATCTCGGACTGCTGGTGGCTCCTGAGTGGCTGGAGAGACCTGCCAACACCAGCCCAGAGACGGCTGCCGCCAGTGAGCAGTGGCCTCTTGCGGACTCAGCGCCAGGCTCCCAGCCCCTTCGGGGCACCTCCCCAGGTGCAGACCCGAGCCTAGCGGCAGACGCCATAGTGCTCCATTCTCTCCTTCCCCCTCCCTACCCGTGCCTGCCCAGAAAGACAATTTAGCCATCACACGGAGGCATCTCCAAGGAATGGGACCTTTCCTTTTGGGGCCCTACAGCAGACTGAGGGGTACTCAGACTGCGAGTTCCCTAACCGCCAGCCCGCCCAGGTGCTACTTGCCTGGGGACTCCAGGAGAGCAGGGCAAATCCCGAGGTGGAGTGAAATCGATCCAGCTTGGACACCCTGTAGGTGATTCAAGACAAGCACCTCTCCCCCTGGCAGGGTCAGGGATTGATCTCCAGGATCCAGGGGTCAGGCCTGCAGACCAGACCCCGTACACCCAGGTCACCATCGCACTGCCCTGGGACACGGAGGAGAGATCTGTGAAAGAGCCTACTGAGGAGTGTGTACCTTCAGGGGCAGATCAGCGTGCCTGACTGGAAACCCTCCTCCTAAAAGAGGGCTGTCCACCCAGCTCAGGCTACGATCCTGGGTAGGGAACCTCCCGGCCCACGTCACAGCCAGGGGAGATCCATCGACCTGAGGCCCCGCTTGCTGACAGAGGCCTGGGAGAGGACACGGAGAGGGAGAGATTGGAGGGGAGCGAGACCTGCTCCAGAGTGCGGGTCTTGGACAGCCCCACCCCCCAAGCCCAGACTTTCAGCTAAGTGGAGCCATTTCAGCCCCTCCCAGCAGCTCTGCATAGAAACAAAGAGCAGAACTTTGACCGCTCTTAACAGCAGCTGTGGAGCCTGAGGGCAGGCTTATCCAACCCAGCCCCACCCAGACTCACTCCCGGTCCTGCCCTCACTGAGGGGGAGAATAAGGACAGCTCAGGCTACGATCCTGAGTAGGAACCTCCCACCCACAGCCCACATCACAGCCAGGGGAGATCCATAGGCCTGAGGTCCTGCTTGCTGGCAGAGGCCTGGGAGAGGCCACGGAGTGGGGGAGAGTGGAGGGGAGCGAGACCTGCTCCAGAGTGTGGGTCGTGGACAGCCCCAGCCCCCAAGCCCAGACTTTCAGCTGAGTGGAGCCATTTCAGCCCCTCCTGGCAGCTCTGCACAGAAACAAAGAGCAGAAGTTGATCCCTACTAACAGCAGTGCTGGAGCTTGAGGGCAGGCTTACCCAACCCAGCCCCACCCAGACTGACTCCTGGTCCTGCCCCCACTGAGGTGGAGAATAAGGACAGCTCAGGTTACGATCCTGGGTAGGGACCTCCCGGCCAACGTCACAGCCAGGGGCGATCCATCGGCCTGAGGTCCCGCTTGCTGGCAGAGGCCTGGGAGCTGGCAGAGGCCTGGGAGAGCCCACGGAGATGGGGAGAGTGGAGGGGAGTGAGACCCGCTCCAGAGTGTGAGTCTTGGACAGCCCCAGCCCCCAAGCCCAGACTTTCAGCTGAGTGGAGCCATTTCAGCTCCTCCTGGCAGCTTTGCACAGAAACAAAGAGTAGACCTTTGAATCTCCTAGCAGCAGTTGTGGAGCCTGAGGGCAGGCTTGCCCAACCCAGCCCCACCCAGACTCACTCCTCCCACTGAAGGGGAGAATAAAGACACACCTGGAAATCCCAGGGCCCTACCCACCACCCGAGGCACAAGAGGGCCTCTCTAGAGGAATAGGAGCTAGCTACAGGACCCAAAAACAGCACCGCAGCTGGCTCCCCCCTGCAAGTGCCACCTACTGACAGGGAGGTCATCCTGAACACCCTTTCACTGCATCTACTGATTCGTCATAAAGGGTGTGGTCGAATCTCACCCACAAACACCACCTACTGGCTCAGAGACTAAACAGGGCCTGTCATTATCCAAACGAAAATTTAAAGGCAAGAAGGAACAACTGATGCAGATGGGAAGGAACCAGCGAAAGAACTCTGGAAGTATGAAGACTCAAATGGAAAGCACACCCCCAAAGAGGAACAACAGCTCCCCACCAATGGACATTAACCAAACTCAGAACACTAAAATGACAGAAGAAGAATTTCAAACATGGATTGCAAGAAAACTGAATGATATCCAAGAAAAAATGGATAATCAACACAAAGAAACCACAAAAAAAATCCAGGACTTGGAAGAAAAATTCACTAAAGAAATTGAAATATTAAAGAAAAATCAAACCGATCTCCTGGAAATAAAGGACTTATACAGGGAACTACAAAACACCGTGGAAAGCCTCAAGAACAGGGTAGATCCAACAGAAGAAAGAATCTCAGAGATTGAAGACAACTCCTTCCAATTAAATAAGTCAGTCACAGAAATCGAGCAGAAAATTAAGAGAAAAGGAATAAGCCTACAAGAAATGTGGGATTATGTGAAAAAACCGAACCTGAGGCTGATAGGGGTTTCCGGGAGGTGAAGAAGAAAACACTCAAGGGCTGGATAAGCTATTTGAAGAATTACTAGAGGAGAATTTTCCAGGCCTTGCTAAAAATCTAGATATACGAGTACAAGAAGCTCAATGGACCCCAGGGAGATTCAATGCAAATAGGAAGACACCACGTCACGCAGTCATCAGATTGACCAAAATAGCCACTAAAGAGGCCCTTCTACGAGCTGTAAGGTGAAAGAAACAAGTAACATACAAAGGAAAGCCCATCAGAATAACTCCAGATTTCTCAACTGAAACCCTACAAGCAAGAAGAGACTGGGGCCCCATTCTCACTCTTCTGAAACAGAATAATGCCCAGCCTAGAATCTTGTACCCTGCAAAACTAAGTTTCATATATGAAGGAGAAATAAAGACATTCTCAGATAAGAAAAGACTGAGGAATGCACCAAGACAAGACCAGCTCTCCAAGAAGTACTCAAGACAGAATTACACAAGGATCAGCACAATAAACACTCTTGAATGTGAAACCACTCAAAAGTTAAAGATCAAAGGCTAGATTCCACAATGGCTCAAGATAGAAAACAAAGCAACAAAATGCAACCCAACAGAATGAACAGTAATTCACCCCACTTATCGGTTCTCTCAATAAATGTGAATGGTTTGAACTCCCCTCTCAAGAGATATAGACTGGCCGAATGGATAAAAAAAAAACAAGCCAAGCATCTGCTGTCTCCAAGAAATGCATCTAACCTGCAAGGATGCATTTAGACTCAAAGTAAAGGGGTGGAAAACAATATTTCTAGCAAATGGAAGCCAAAAGAAGGTTGGTATGGCAGTTTTGATCTCAGACAACTTGGTTTTTAAATCAACAAAAGTAATGAAAGACAAAGGGGGTCACTATATAATGGTGAAAAGTACAGTTCAACAAGAAGACATAACAATTCTAAATATGTATGCACCCAACTTAGGTGCACCCACATTCATAAAGCAAACTCTACTTGATCTAAACAAATTGATAGACAGCAACACCATTATAGTTGAGACTTCAACACCCCACTGACAGCACAGGACAGATCCTCCCAGCAGAAAGTTAACAAAGAAATAAT
The DNA here is from genome assembly GCF_000956105.1 of Propithecus coquereli. Taxonomy (NCBI): domain Eukaryota; kingdom Metazoa; phylum Chordata; class Mammalia; order Primates; family Indriidae; genus Propithecus; species Propithecus coquereli. The sequence goes on from NW_012154018.1 coordinate 544,778, forward strand.
GGACTTAAATAGAACTCTAGAACAAATGGGCTTGACTGACATTTACAGGACACTCTACCCCAAAACCACTGAATACACGTTCTTCTCATCACCTCATGGGACATTCTCTAAGATTGACCATATTCTAGGACACAAAGGATGTCCCAAAAAAAATAAAAACATAGAAATCTCATACCGTGCATCTTCTCAGATCACAGTGGAAGAAAAGCAGAAATCAACCCCAATAGAAACTCTCATCTCCACACAAAGTCATGGAAATTAAACAACTTTCTACTGAATGATTCCTTCATAAATGAGGAAGTAAAGATGAAAATCAAAAGATTCTTTGAACTAAATGACAAAGGTGAGACAAGTTATCAAAATCTGTGGGACACAGCCAAAGCAGTCCTGAGAGGAAAGTTTATTTCCATAAATGCCTATATCCAAAAGTCAAAAAGA